>NC_052350.1:6370117-6375607 GCF_009727055.1 Benincasa hispida
TCTTCTTTATATACTTCTATGGTCAAGAGTGAGATAGGTTATTTGAGGATTTCTGATATAAAGAGAATGAATAGGATGATTTGGTTTAGCCATTTGTTTTGAACAGAATGATACTACCTATTGGAAACATGTTGGACGTATTGGAGGAGCTCAATTTGTTAACGATGGCTGTTTTTTATTAAAAACTCTCGCTCCTAAATGATGGAAGGAAAACTACTCACTGGTATATTTTCATCGATCTAAAACAACTTTTTTCTCCGTTCCTCTCCCTACTGTTCCTTCTATGTGATTCACAATTGGCATGTATGTCATCTATCTGGTTAAAAACTACTTCTGTCACCTATTCGCCATCATCTATAAACTGCCCCTGTAATGACATGTGCTCTCTCTCTTTGGGGACTGGGATTTGACGAACTCTCAAATGACTCAAAATTGTTAACATTACTTAATAGTAGTTTGAACGTCCAAATTCATGAATATTTAAATAGCAATCAAATCTAAGAAAGAGATTGATTTTATACTTGAGAATTTTAAAAAGCATTTTTATTTGATGTAAAGGTGGAAAGAAAGGGGTTCGAGATGTGAATGGAAGGTGGAGAGTATGTGAAGGACACCACATTTACGATTCACCCATGACAGTTTCGAATGGCGAACAATGGTCGACCTCTAAAAGGAATCTTAACCCCTAAATAAAGGATTACAATGAACAGAATGGAGGGTTTTGGTTTGGTTTATTTGTAAACAGTTGTTTCCCGGCGATATCGAGTTTTAGTAAACTTACATGTCATAGAACACAAGAATTAGGAGTAAAAATGGAAGCAAAATCCATAAACAAACCAACCCCAGTAAACTGGCCCAACCACTCTCTGAATCAAGACGCCATCAAGTGGCTGACATTCTATCTACAAAATCAAACTCTTCGCCTCAAAGCCATAACTCCCGTCACATCGAGCTTCAATCCCCACCGTAAATCGTGCCAGTGGCCGAAACGTCCTTTTGATTTCTCAACCCCAACGAGAAGAATCGGGTCCGCGATAAAAAGATCAATAGAGCGAGCGCGGATACGACATAATACGTGTGGACGACACTGGGAGTGAAGCATTAAGAAAGTGGCGGAGGTTTTACAGGGAGAACGTCGGAGGAACGATGGATCTATGATAATCAATCCGGGAGTTCAAATTTTATATCAGCGAGATCAGTTGAAAGGATGTGAAAGGGAAAGAAGGGTTGTGTATAAGGAATTATGCAGGCTTTGTCTTGGAAACTCAGGGTTTCCGGATTCTGGAATCAATCCTAATTTTCCTTCGCCAGATTGTGAAGCCAGGGGAGGAGTTATGAAACATGTTATGTTTACGGTTTCACTATTCATCATTCTGAATGAGCTCTGTTTCTTGGTTGATTTGGACAGGGAATTTGGGTTTTTTATTAAATTTTATCTTCTGTCTGATGAGTTGGGTATTCCATTTTCAAATTCCTAGTTTTATTGATTTTTAACCCAAGTATAATTTCATGATTTTATTTAATGGTTTCTATTACACATTATGTTTAGGTTCAATTTACTAGTTTGTCTATACATTTTCCTCATAATTAATATTTTTAGGCCGATTTCTTTGTAAAAATGAACTAGAACCATAAATAATAAATTATTGATTTATTACATAATACAATTTCAAAGTAAGGCCTTTATTGAATCAAAAACTTAACAATACTTTTAATTTAAAAATAGAATATGTTTCATATTAAACGATCTACACGAGTTTTCGGAACATTCCCAACAATTTTGATGAATGAGTGGTTAGGAACTCCATCATATCATACTAATGAAACAGTTTCGGTACTGATGTCAGTTTCTAATCGACATAATATGGGCCTGGATTGGCAGTTGTGAACTGAAATTGATTCTGTTGTGTTTAGATGTCGTTCAATATTATTGTTATTGTTTATACTACGATGTCAGTTTAACAACTGACATCATATGATATGACTTGCAAACAAACTATTAGAAAATATGAACCCAAATCCTACATAAATTATTTTTAAACTACTAATAATTCTTATTCCTCTAATTTTAATAATTTCTCTATCAAAATATTCCATGAAACAAAAGACCTTCCAAGAAATATAATCTATCATATCATTTCAATTTTGATGATTATTCACAATTGGGAGTTTTAATTATAGAGTTATGCAACATGTTCATACCTAAACAAAAATGTAAAGTCTACCAAAATTTCACAAAAACATCCTCCAAAGCTTTGACAATCAAACAATGCTATACAATATCGTTCCAAAACTACACAATGCCCTTATGATCACCAAAAATTTACTAAAAAGTCTCCAACTTACAACCAAACAAAATGACATAAAATGCTTTCGGAAATACCAATACGTTTAGACGAGAAAGCCAACAAATATATTTTGTGGTTAATTAATGTTGACATTCAAACTATGCGGAAAACATATTTAGATTATAAGCACCTAACAATATCAATTTTAGCAAAAATAAGCATGCATGGTTCATAGTTTTCCAGAAAACATAGGGTTATGAGTACAACGCTTTTGTAAGAACTCTTATTGAGTCCATCCACTGATGAAACATCTCTCACAAACTTTTGTACACCTACCACGAAGGATCTTCTCTACTATACTCTGACCGAGAGAGAGAGAGTCCAAATTTGATGAAATTTGAATTTGACATTTGGAGACGTGGTAATGTTCCAGAGAAAATCAGCAATTCTTCATCAATTCTGTTTGCCAGTGAAGTTTGTTTTCTAGGTAATCTAACAGTTACATATTAATGTAACCAAAATCAATGTCAAATAAATACAATGAGAAATTGACTACGAGAACACAAAAAACAAAAAACTTAATGTTTGAAAATATGGTTTTTAATAGTAAGATAAACTATAGAAGTGTGATAATTTTTCCACTTCAAATTTATATATCTTCATTTAATGTTAAAAAATTTCTACTAGTCATAATTAATTATGTTAAGTTTTCGTTTAATTTTAAAATAAAATAAATAATTGAATTTAATAATTAATTAATAATATTTAAATCAAAATTTAAATTAATTTATGTCAAATATTAAAATTAATGAAACACATATCCAAAACATGTAATCCTATTCATGATACCAATATTTAAATCAATATTAAATATTCCCAATTCTCATCTGTTTAATTTGATTTAATTATATTTCGTATAAGTTAATAATAATTCCCTGTATCGAATTTGAATAATATTTCAAAACGTCTCCCGACACATTAATCTAAGGTTTAGTCAGCTAGTAGAGGGAACTAAGAACCTAACAAATCATGAGCTCCAACGATCCGACATTAACCTACTAAACTTTTTTAACCGATATTAACCAATATATTCGATAACTATAAGGATGCTCCTCTAAACCCAGTAGTTTCACTTTCTTCATGTGTAGATATATTTTAGTACACTTAAGTTAACCATGATCAGGGTTGCTAACTTTATCCGCATCGTTTTTAATTTTTAAACATTTTCTTTTTTTCAAAATGGCAGTGTAGAATCCACTGCTCCACTTCACCATCCACTATTTTCTATTTTTTTCTTTCCTTTTTTATAGATAGTAGTTTAATCAAGTTTTATCATTTTTCTTAATATTATTTTAAACTTTTATTTTAATAAAAGGTTTATTTCAAACTTTAACATATTTTTTTTCAATATCTCTATTTAAAATATTTATTTTCCATGTCTCTAATTTATGTACTCTATTTATATTAATATTTATCATTTTATTTTAAACATAGTGCATTTAGTCCTTTATTTTCCAATATTTTATATTGTATTATTATTTCAATATTTTCATGTTATGTTATAAATTGTCATTATACTAAAATGATTAATTCTCATTTACATTCTAAAAAAAATATGACGGTGGAATCTATGAAATTTGAGAATCCGATTTCCTAGAGTTCTTGAGCGTAGGAATCGATTATTTGGGAGTTGATAATCAATCTCCAATATATTTTCATAAATTTTTAATATGTTTATTATATTTATTTAATTCATAATTTTAATTTCTTAAAATCATTATGTTTGTTCACGATTACGTTAAAATCAAGTTTTAATTAGGTGTAAGTTATGCTTCCAGTCTAATCTTACGTTTTTGCTAATGGTTGATGTTGGATGCAACTCTGGCCCTACTGACTGCATGACCCGCTAATCATCAGATGGGTTAGTTTCCACTTAAGTCCTCATCTTCCTATCAGGGCGGAGACATTTATGTTTCCAGGGCTGGTAGGGCATGTATGGTTGCACCCCTCCAGGACTAATCTTATGTTATGTTTACGCTAGGGACTAGCAGGGTATGTATGGTTGAACCCCTCTAGTCCAATGTTAAGTTTATGCTAATGGTTGATGTTGGATGCGACTCTGGCCCTACTGACTGCATGACCCGCTAATCTTCAGATGGGTTAGTTTTCGCTTAAGTCCTCATCTTCCTATCAGGGCGGAGAAATTTATGCTTCCAGGGCTGGCAGGGCATGTATGGTTGCACCCCTCCAGGCCTAATCTTACGTTATGTTTATGCTGGGAACTAGCAGGGTATGTATGGTTGCACCCCTCTAGTCCAATATTACGTTTATGCTAAAGGTTGATGTTGGATGCGACTCTGGCTCTACTGACTGCATGACCCGCTAATCATCAGATGGGTTAATTTTTGCTTAGGTCCTCATCTTTCTATCAAGGCGGAGAGATTTATGTTGGAAGCATAACCGACCACCACATGTTATTATACGTTTTTGGTCCCGATCATATGTTTTCATGACATGTTGCTTGTGATTGTGCATTTGGTCACTACCCTACGTGAGAACTGCTTACTGGGTATATTATATACTCATCCTATATTTTTACAGACTTTGTAGGTAAGGATACAGCGTAGATGGCAGAATTGGACGTCACTCAAATGGCCAACCGTCAAACTCACTATTATAGGCATATGCATTTTGTACCACCACGCTATTGTTTTATGAATCTTGGTGTTTTGATAATTAAACTTTTTATATAGTTTTTCTATCTAATTAATAAAATTGAGATATGTTCTTTGAAATTATGCTTCTAGAACTCTTCTCATGATAGAAAAGTCTAAGTATGCATGTCGTAGCGGTCGGATCTTAATGTGTAAGGATCTGGGCGTTACATCCGATCTTATACTAACATTTATAAAGTGGGTTGTATCCGCAGTGTCATCAGGATAATGCACCCAACCTTATTCATATATTGCCAACCTTTTAGGTTATTACTTGAACATGATCCACTTGTATGTCTATCACATATTGTTCAAGCTACATAAAATAACCATGGATCTTAACTTATGGAGTAAGTTAATGCGTTCTAAATGTCGAATAAAATATTTCTTATTTTAATAAATAAATAATTTATATTTACAAATTACAAAATACAAGATCCACGAGATTTAAGACACTAAATTCAACAATCTCACACTTGTCCTAAAGC
>NC_052350.1:6378202-6388547 GCF_009727055.1 Benincasa hispida
ATCAACACACCGTCTGCTATTTATAATGCACTCAATCGTTATTTAAAGTAGAAGAGGCACCTTCCCATTTCCTTTATAACCATCCAATGAATGTGATCTTATCATATTCATAACATATAAATTAATATCATATATTAATTATAATATTTTCCTCTACTAGATATAAATCATGTTTATATCCAATTTTCTCCAAATTAATGTATCTCATACATAAAGTTAATTATATCATATTTAGTTAACTTGTTCAATTATATCATATATAATCGAACTCCCTCTTTTCAATTTGAACATTTCAAACTGACCCAAAAACTGATTCTCAACTTGTATCCAAGCTACTAAGGGGACCTTATGGACCTATGGCTCGAAGCTCCAACGGTGTGTGAACAGCTGACTAAACCCTTTATTCACGATATCCACCATCCGTTAACTGCCAGACATTCCACTAAAGACCGACAGTTGAACTCTTTTGCCATAGATATATTTCTATGTCTATTGGATATAACCAATCATCAGTACGATGACCCTTCACAGATGCTCATAATTAACCAATCATCAATATGTGACGAGACGTTAACACTTCGTGGTCAGGTTTTATACAAACTCTTTGTATAAGACGCTCCCGCTCGTATGTCCTACACAAATAATCAGGATCGGACCATCTGTGACAAGTCACAACACTTGTGGCCATTCCACAAAGGGGTCGCATCCATAGCATTACTAGTATAAGGTTTCCCTCCTATATCCATATACTACAGATCATTTTGGTTATCACTCAAGACATGATCCACTTGTATGTTACCGCATACATGCTTAAGTTACATACAGATAACCAGGGATATTAAGTTTGTTGGTTTGTGCTAAAATAAAAAACATCTAAATGTGCAAAGTCAAGTAGTGAAGTAAATATCATTTATATTATACATCACAAGTATTCGTACAAAGTTTTTTTACAAACTACTGGACACGAGACTTTAGAGCACAAACCCCAACAATTATGACATGAAGAGTGGGGGCATCCTATGCAATGAGTTTGCTGTTAAAATCATTCTCAAGTATCTTCAGAGAACGAGAGATTATATGCTCGTGTATAGTCCTAAGGATCTGATCCTTACCAGATACACTGATTCTGACTTTCAGACCGATATTGATTCAAGGAAATCAACTTCGAGGTCAGTATTCACTCTTAACGGAGGAACAATTGTGTAGAGAAGCATCAAGCAGAGTTGTATTGCGGACTCCATAATGGAAGCTGAGTATGTAGCTATAAGCGAAACAGCAAATGAAGCAGTATGGCTCAGAAAGTTTCTGACAAATCTGGAAGTAGTTCCTAACATGCACCTGCCTGTCACTCTCTATTGTGACAACAATGGAGCAGTTGCAACCATGAAGCCATAAAAGGGGAAAGCATATAGAACAGAAATACCATCTCATCAGGGAGATTGTACACAGAGAAGATGTTATTGTCACTCAGATTACTTCCCAAGACAACTTAGTTGATCCATTTACAAAGGCCCTCTCGGCTAAAGTGTTCGAGGGTCACCTAGTAGGACTAGGTCTACGAGTTTTGTATCACTAGGGCAAGTGGGAGAATTTATGGCTATTGTAATGCCCTAGTTTATTATATTTGTATTTATGGGTATTGTAATGCCCTAATTTATTGTATTTGTACATTTTATTCTCTCCATGTAAACTCAACATTGTATATATTTGTATATATTGATCCACTAGAGTTTTAGTCCATGTGGGAGTATTGTTGGGTTTTATGTCCTAAAACTCGTAGTTTGTAAAATGATAAAAATTATCTATAATCAAATTACTTGTTATTGATTTCATAAATTATATGAAAGTCTAAATTCAATAAACTAAGACCCACAACTATTGTATGAGTACTTGAACTTTATGTGGAGACATAAAAGTGGATCAGGTTAGAGTAAATAGTCAAAATGATCTATGGTACATGAATAAGGTTGGGTACCTTATTTTGGTAGCACCATTGGATGCGACATACTTTGTAGTTTACAAAGAGTTATAAAGTGCTACATATGATGTGATCCTAATTCGTACATGTTATGACATGAGGAGTGGGAGTGTTCTATGTAATGAGTTTTCATAAGATCAGGACCAAGAAATAAGTCACTCTTACTTTATAACGTTGTTTATTGTATAAGACTGGCTATTTCGCCTAGATGACCTAGGTAACTCGATCTTAATTCTAAGCTAACTATGAATTCCTGTTTATTCAGGATTGCCCTTAGATTTGCATAGTTGAGGGTTGGCTCAACAACGCCGACTTAATAAGACTTTCATCTCAAGTGTAAGACCGGGTAGATAGCTGGGGACATAGGGTGCAAGACGGAGTTCACGCCTACCTAACTTAGGGATAGAAGAAAGGTTGTTCTCTCATACTGAATCCAGGTCTTGAACAAGGTGCCCCACCCTCTCACTGGACTAAGAGTGTTTGGTTTAGTGATTGGATCACAAATCATTTGTTCATTAGAGGATCAGTAGGGACTTGAGGAATAAGACGTAATCTCGAGGGTAAAATAGATATTTGACCCAGCCGTTATTATGAACAACTTGTGAAGGGCCGACTTGCTGATTATGTTTAAATCATGTGGACATAATATATCTACAGTGAGGGGAGTGTAACTATGGGCTTTAGTGGATTGGCCCATTAGTTAAAGAATGGAGATTAATTTGGTCTAATGAGTTTAGCCAATTAATCTCGGATCGTTGGAGCCCAGGATTCGTAGGTCCGCGAGGTCTGCCTACTAGCTCGTAATAGACTAGCTCTAGAATAGTGTGATAAGTTAATTTGAATCGTTCAAATTAGGATTAAGGGAGTTAGTAATTATATGAGATATAGTTACATGTTTAATTTGAGAATTAAACGGAATAGGAGAATTTATATATTTAAATAATTATTTAAATATATAAAGATGGATATGTATTAAAATTTATTTAATATTTGATATTAAATTAATTAAGTTTTATTTAATAATTAATTTATGAAATTAATTAAATTTTTCATTCTTAAAATCAAAATAGATTTTATAAAATCAAAATTTTATTTTTGAAATAAATTTCAAAAGGAAACGACAAAACACACAACATGGAAAAAGAAGTTTTTCCATTATCCATCTTTGAAGTCACTCACACAAAATGCATTTTCTTTGTCTTGTCTTCTCCAAGCATGAGCTACAACTCATCCAAAGTCTCTCCTTTGCATGTTGATCTGCAATATAATGAAGAGATTGGATTGAAAATCGGGCATGAAATCTATAGAGAATTTGAGAGAAATTTTGGGTTGAAGAAAGAGTTCTTCAACAAGATTACTATAGTGAGCATTTCTCCTTCATCCCTTCATTCAAGCTTGTTTTGAGTCTCACAACTCAATATAGACCACCAGGAGAATAGTGAGGAAGATCTTGAGGTGGTCTGCAACAAGATTTGGAGAAGAAAGCAGCTGAAGAATGAGCTTTGAAGAAGTTCTACAAGAGGTATGTCTTGAAACTCATTTGTTTTTCTGCAAGAGCATGCTTAATATTTTGCCAAAATTAGTGAATTTGAATGCTTAGATAATCCTTGTGCTTCCGCTGTTGTTGATACAATTCTACATTCTATACCTTATAATATTCTTAATTTCCCTAGACAAGATGACTCATATCCCGTAGACCCAGACTCTCTAGGTGACTTTCATTAAGTTTAGCTGTGAGGGTCTTCATAAATAGATTAACAACATTGTGCTCCGAAGCAATCTTCATGACGATCACGTCTCCTCTGAACGAAATCGAACACGAGATTTCTATGAGCAGTGGAAAATAGATCATTCCAAATTACAATCATGAATGAACATTACAAATTACAATCGTAAACTCAAACAAATGGTTATGCAATCATTACAGAAATTACAGCATGATAGCTACAAATGAACAAGGAAAATGCTACGAACATTTGTAGACTCGTCTCCACGCTTCTTGCTCACAAATGCTCAAACACAGCAACCTCAAACACTTGAACAACATGACCGCAACACTACATGTGCTTACCACTCGAACTCAGCAATTGCCTCGGTCATGAACTCCCCAACAGCACGAACGACCCCCATAGAACCTCGATGGTGTCGAGTTGAGTATGACACCACCAAGAAGGTTACCTTGGTATTCTCGGGTGAGAATCCAGAGAGTGGGCTCTGTGTGGACTTGGAATGAGGCAGACAAAGGAGGAGACAACAATCGTGTACACGATTGGGCAAGTGGGAGAAGGCTGAAACCTATTATATAGGTCGATGTCCAATCGGTTAGCAAAAGCTAAGCGATTGTCTAGAAAAAGCTAAGCGATCGTTTAGCTCATCACTTAGTACCGTGTTTGTCGCTTACAAAACACTACACAATCATCTAGCTCGCTTAAGCTGTCGCTTAGTAAATCAGTGTTTACTTGCTGTCTCTTATACACATCTAGATGTGTATAAGAGACAGACTTAGTACCGTGTTTGTCGCTTACAAAACACTACACAATCATCTAGCTCGCTTAAGTTGTCGCTTTTTAAATCCGTATTTACTTGACAGCTTCTATGAGATGTTTTTCCGAGAGAAAATCTCTAAATTACTTTCGCAAAACTTACTAAAATTAGGAAAAAAAAATTTTCCTTTTATCTCACGGTTACCATGAACCATCAATAACCGTCCACTCAATTGGTTATTAGAGAAAAAGATTTAATTATACAATAATTAATATTATTATAAATATAAATGCAACTTATCATACTATATTTATAACCTATAGTTTTAATATTTCATCTCATGAAACATATAAACCATAGCTTTTTTTCCTATTCCATGGTACTTAATGTAAATTTCATTTACATTAATCCTCCACTAGATGTATCTCATACACCATATCGACCATATCATATATAATCGAATTACCTTTCGTTAATTTGAACATTTCAAATCAACACCAAGAACAGATCCTCAACTGAATCTAATGAGCTACCAAGGGACCTTATGAACCTGTAGCTCGAAGCTCCAACGGTACATGAATAACTAACTAAACTCTTTAGCCACGGGATCCAACATCCATTAACTGCCAAACACTCCACTAAAGACCGATAGTTGAACTCTCCTTACCACAGATATATTATGTGTCCATCTCAACTAATCATTAGTGCGACAACCCTTCATAGATCGCTCATAAGTACAACTGGGCCAATAATCCTTCTAGTTACATCTAACTCCTTAAGTATCACTGATCTTTTTAATAAACATAAGTCATAGTCCTATTATGACTGAGCCTTCTCTTCCAAAGAGAAGTTGTGACCATTATGTTCAAACCCCGAAATCAACTCTTTAGGGAGCAATCTCTCTACTTATCCTTGCTTCGGGAAAGGAGTGAATTCCATCTTGTGGATTGAGTTCACAACTCCCAGATTAGACAAGTCCCCAAAAAGGTAGGCATGTTGAGTTGGCAATTTGGCCACTCTCACCCATACTAATCAAAGGACCGCCCTCAAAGGCAGGGGTTTCCAAAACACTCAGCATTGAGGTCGTGTCACCTATGGTTGTTTAGATGAGATGTAAGTCTCTAGTATCAATGGAATTATATACAGAGTCTAGTTAACTTGTGGTTCGGGTCTTATACAAACTCTTTGTATAGAATAGCCCCGCTCGCACGTCTTCACATGAATGGTCAGGATCTACCATCTGTAGTAGTTTACAACACTTGAAAACCTCTACAAAGCGGGTTGTATCCGTAGTGTCACCAGGATCAGGTATGCCACCTTAATCCTTATACTACAGACCTATTTAGGTTATCACTTAAAGCATGATCCATTTGTATATCACATATACATGCTTAAGTTCACATAAGATAACCAAGGAGCTTTGTTTATTGGATATGAGTAAATGTCAGAATTAAATAACAATTATTTTATTCATCAAATAATGTGTATCTTTACAAAACAACGAGACTCCGGGAGAATTAGGATACTAATCCCAACATCCTCATTGCACAATCTCCCGTATGGGATGATATTTACACCTGATATGTTTTCCTCTCTTGTGCCTTAAAGGTTCCTTGGAGTTTGCCACAACACTAACATTGTCATAATATGAAGTGATCGACATTGACATATTTGGAACCACTTCCAAGTATGTCAAAAACTTCCTGAACCAGACAGCTTCTTTTGTAACATCACAAGCAGCTACATACTTTGTTTCCATGGTAGAGTTAGCAATATAACCATGATTGATGTTATGTCATAATATAACCATGATTGATGTTATGTCATACTATATCTCCTTCATTAAGAGTGAACATTGATCTTGACGTGGATTTTCTAAAATCCTTAATAGTCTGAAAATTAGAGTCAATGTATCCCGTAAGGATCAAATCCTTAGCACCATAGACAAGCATATAGTTTCTTATTCTCCTAAGATACTTGAGATATTTTTAACCGCCAACCAATGATCAAATCTTGGATTAGATTGATATCTATTGATTATTCCTACTGCATAGAAAATATCTGACTTAGTACATAACATGGCATATGTGAGGCTACCTACTGCAGATGCATAGGGAATCTATCTCATCTTCTCAACCTCTTGAAGGTGTCTTAAGATACTGTTTCATAGATAAGATGATTCCATATTCGAAAGTTAATAAACCCTTCTTGAAATTCTGCATCGAATATCTGACAAGCATTTTATCGATGTATGATGCCTGAGGCAAGGCTAGAATTTTGTTCTTACAATCTCTAGTGATCTGGTTCTCTAGAACAAACTGTTCTTCACCTAAATCTTTTATTTGGAATTGAATAGTCAACCATTTTTTAACCTCAGTCAATAAGCCTACATCATTCCGAATGAATAGGATATCATCCATATACAATACTAAGAAAACTACTGAACTGTTGACGATTTTCTTGTATACACAAATTTTATCAATATATTGGTCAAAGTCATAAGATTTGATTTCAGTACTAAATAATATATTTCAAGATCGAGATGCTTGCTTCAATCCATACATGGACCGATTAAGCTTGCAAACCTGTTACTTTTGACCCTGGGCAACGAATCCCTCTAGTTGTTTCATGTAGACATTCGCATCATGATTACCATGAAAAAAGGTAGTCTTGATGTCAATTTTCCATATTTCATAGTCATAATAGACGACAATAAACAGAAGAATATGGATAGACTTTAACATGACAACAGGTGAGAAAGTTTCATCATAATCCTCTCCCTCAACCTGGGTATAACCTTTTGCCACTAGTCTAGCCTTAAAGTTTGACACCTTTCCATCTACTCCTCTTTTCCTCTTATAGATCCATTTATAACCTATAAGTTTTACACCATCAGGTTGATCTACAAGATCCTAGACTTGATTGAAGTACATGGACTCCATCTCAAGATTCATGGCTTTAATCCATTCATCTTTATCCATAGCACCCATTACCTGGTTATAGGTTAATGGATCATCGACGCCATCATCTGACATGATGACTTGAGTTTTTGTAATACCAAAATAGCGGGTAGGTTAGGTAACAACATTCCCACTACTTCGAGACTCCGTCAACTCTTGAGAAGGATGTGTTTGACTAGATGAAGCAACATCAACACTACTCGTTAAAGTGCTAGGTTCTTCAACAACTTTTGTTGAAGTTTTTAGTAGTTTCATTGGAGAACTCATTCAATACAATTTTGCTTCTTGGTTTATGCTCCCTAATGTTGTCTTCCTCTAAGAAAGTAGCATTTTCGATACAAATACTTTATTCTCTCTCTGATAATAAAAGAAACCACCTCTTGTTTTTTTTGAATAACCTACAAATAAGAATAACTTCGAACGTGGTTCCAATTTCTTTGGGCTAGCCACTAGTACATGGGTCGGACACCCATGTCACCACGTGCCCGAGACGACGCGGAGTGGCCGACGTCCTTAAAAATAGTTTATTTAAAGAAAATAAAATAGGAATCAGCTATCAATCCTTTTTATGATGTGATTGGACACCAAAATAAAATGAGTAAATTTTAATTAAAAAAATGGTCTACAAAAACTAGAGTTGAGTTCAAGTCGTTTGTGTATGGAGAAGTTGTGAGCACCCCACAACACCCTTTTAGAAAACAACGACCAAATTTGAAATCTTGAATTGCTTTATTCCTTAAATAAATTGGTTTGAGAAACAAAAGTTTAGAAACAAATGTCTTATCATGTCCCTCATTCTCCAATATTTTTTGAAGTAATGATCCCTAAGATATGTGGAATAAACTTCCATCAATTAGGCTACGGTGGAATTGAGTAATCATTTCTCACCTCAAGAATATGAGAAAATATTACCATTTCCTAAAATCCGTCACAAGAATAGCCTTTAATAAGGAAAAGATTTTTTAAAGATATTAATTAAATTCATTTTTTCTTGGAATTATATCTCGAACTCTCAAAGCTATGATTCCTCACATAAAAAATTTTAGAAAATTGGACTCCAAAATTTTCTAGATCCCGTTGTAGGATTATTTTTTTATTTTTTATTTTTATTTAGAGAAACGACCATAAAAATAATTTACTAGAAAAGTGGTTAGAAATTTTTTTGAAATAATATATTAATTTATGTTTAAAAACACAAAAAATTTAATTTAAGGTAAATTTTTAAATGACTTAAAGAAAAGTTTATGAAAAGATTTAAAAAAATTGGAAAGATTTTAATTAAAAATCAAATAATAGTTCATGTGAACGTTATGTAAGCAAAACATAATTTAAGAAATTAAAATTATGAATTAAATAAATATAAATAAACATATTAAAAAATTTATGAAAATATATTAGAGATCGATATCAGACTTCTAAATAATCAATTCCCTATCTCAAGAATTCTAGGAAATTGGATTCCTAAATTTATAGATTCTGTCGTCAGAATTTTTTAAAATTTAAATGAGCATTAATAATATTAGTATAATGGCATTTATAACATAACATGAAAAATATTGAAATAATAATACAATAAAATATTGAAAAATAAAAGGACTAATTGCACTATGTAAAATAAAATGAATAAATATAATATAAATAGAGTACATAAATAGAGACATGAAAAAAAAGAGTATTTAAATAGAGATATGAAAAAAATATATGTTAAAGTTTGAAATAAACCTTTTTAAAATAAAAGTTTAAATTAATTTAAGAAAAATGATAAAACTTGATTAAAACTATATCTAAAAAAGGAAAGAAAAAAATGGAAAATAGTGGATGGTGAAGTGGGGATAAGTGGCAACCCCTGATCAGGGTTAAATCAAGTGGACAAAAACATTCAAATTCGATTCAGGGAATTATTAACTATATACGATATAATTAAATGTTTAATTATCAAATTAAACAGATTATAGAATTGGAAATATTTAAATATGATTTAAATATTGTGTACATAAATAGGGATTCATGTTTAGGATATGTGTTTCATTATTTTAATATTTGACATTAAATTAATTAAAATTTTGATTAAATTATTTAATTAATTATTAAAATTAAATCAATTTTATTTTAAATTAAAGAAAATTCAAGTTAATTATGACTTTTCAGGAATTTATTTAAAGTAAATAGAATATAAAATTTGAAAGTAAAAAGTTCCCACATTTCAAATTTTATCTTAATTCAACACCTATTTTCCATTAATTTTTTCTGTGTTTCGTAGTCAATTTCTCATGTATTTCATTTGCATGATTTTGGTTCATAGATATGTAAGTTTAATTATTGGAACAACTTCATGCAAAATAGAAAATTGATGAAGAAATTGTGATTTTTCTCTGCAACACACCAAAGTTCTCCAAATCCCAAAAATCCTTCAAATTTCATCAAATTTCATCGAATTTGGATCCCACAATTCACTATAAGGTCAGAGTATAGTAGAGAAGATCCTTGTAACGACCCTAGTTTCCTACTTAATTCTAGGATGCTACTTCATGTATGCATAGGCTTAACCGTACATTTTCTTTTAAACCAACCAATAAAAGCCGAATTTTATTTAATAATGCTCAAATGAGCAAAGATAAGAAAACATAATTAAATGAAAATAAATACACTAAGACAAAAATAAAATAAAATAAAATATAATAAAAATTTACCATTCGGGGTACCCCTAAACCCTACTTTAAACACTGGATAAGGTTTTGATGCATGATGTAGGCGGGGATAGGGTGCTAATGTTGATTAGAATAGACTATGATGAGGTTTAATGTATGAGGAAAACTGTGAATAAAGTTTATGTATATAGCGGTGTTTAAAGTTGATGTTTGTTCATGCCTTGAATTGCATGCTTATGTCTGAGATTGTACCTGACTGTTTATATGCTTATGTC
>NC_052350.1:6389092-6392778 GCF_009727055.1 Benincasa hispida
AATTGGGTTTAGGAACATGTGACGGCTGATGAAGAAGTTTGCCAGTTGGTGGTGTCATTGATGTCGCGCTGTTAAGTCCAAGGTCTGGTTTCGTTGGGACAATGTTTGCGGATCCTGAGGGTAAGTGGTTTACTACCATCCGCCCTAAGGTTTGTAAGTCTGCTGAAAAATTTTTATTGGCATTAGGGTAAACTGGTGATGAATTTTTTGATTTCGAGTTGCGTAATTGATAAGTTTGTGACATAAGTTCATGTAGATAATACTGTGTTGTAAGGGTTTTTAGTGCTGATGTAAGCCAGTTAAGAGCAATACAATATCGGATTAAGGTTTGGTGATGTATGTAAACAATGGAGTGAGTACTGTATTACTGAGAATGTGAACAATAAAGTGTATAGTGGGATAGCTTAATGTATAGGTATCTATTCCTGAAATTGATATAAGAATATGATAAGTCGAATTTATAAAGAGTCATCGAAAAGAAAATTGGTTCCCGATAAAGTTTTGTAATCGTATATGGTATGCGCGGTTATGTTAAAGTTGATGTTGAATGTGCAATTTTAGCCTTGATTTGTCGAACTTATTGCTATGTCTGAGATTATGTTATACTGTACTGGTTATATTTATGTAGGTTCACCATATTGAGATGTTTTAAGTGGTGTAAGATACGAGTTGGTGGGGACTTCATGACATCGGCATGTCTTGAGCTTCTTTGGGCCATCCATCGCATGCTTTATTATAGGTGTTCCTTTGAGTAATTAGTCAGAAGGGAACACTTTGTGTTATGATTTGACCTTTTGCGTGTACTACTTATGAAAGTGTTATTAGCTCGGTTTTCACCCCTAGGTACATGGATATAGATACTTAGGCCTAGGCCTATGTCTATATGCCCTTTGTGCTTTTGGTCAGGTATGACTTATTTAGCTACTAACATCTGTCTGGAGTTGGGTTCACTACTATTAGTAGTGGAGTACCTGGCCTGCTCCTTACTGAGTTCATTTTGTATAATTACTTTCGACTCTCCCCCCTCACTCATAGATCTTCCCTTTTAGTTCAATGTTAAAAGGGTAGGAAAGGCTGTACCTAACAAGCGAGCTGAGCAAGAGAGATCCAGTATGACGTTGGCCCATTAGTGAATTACGAGTTCTTTAATGTTGCTTCTTTGGACTGCACCTAGTTATCATATTTGAATCGGTTGGAGTTAGGATTTACACTTTCAATACAAAATACATCAATTTATTATTTGACTAGTTAATTCCTTCATTTTTTAAGTAAAGTCTACTCTTACATCCAACTTTACACAGTATTCTCATACTTCAACTACAATTACCCATATCAAATTCCATCACAGTTTACCCATAAATGACATAAAAATTTTCAGCAGACTTAACAAGATCTTAGGGCGATTGGTAGTAAACCACTTACCTCAGGATAACGAACTTGTCCCAAAACGAGACCTTACTCCACTTGCAAACTTCCTTCACCGTCACATGTTCCTAAAACCAATTACAAATTCCATAGGCGACGTTAGCTTAGGCCCAAGAATCTCTAAATTACATTGGGCTTCCAAAAAAAAAATCGAACTTACCTCAACAGACCAATCGGCTGGACTGCTGTGATCCGACTACTACCAGAACCAACAACAGCAGGCAAACAGAGAACGACGCTTGGAAGAGAAGAATCCGGCATGGCTGGAAGACCCACAATCGAGCGGTGACTTGGTTGACAACAGTGAGGAGGCACAGCTGCGGGTCGTCGGAGGTCGAGCTTCGCAACGGCACGAACCAAGGCTTCGGCTACACGGCGCTTGGTCGATGACGGAGAAGACGGAAAACAACGATCGACTCACCACTGGATGCCTCGGATCGACGGACAGGGAAGCCGACGGGGACTGCACCATGAAGTGGGGGGGTTCACGAAACTGGAGAAAGAAGAAGAAGAAGAGAAAATAATTTTTTTTTCTTTTTGCACGGTTCCCCAACACCTTTATAACCTTAAACCCCTTTTCTTTTTCCTAAATTAACCACCAACTCTCCTTTTTTTTTAAAGACAAAACTTTGGGGCGTCAAAATCCTTGTGGTAGTCTACAACATGCATGCTTATTTGCTAAAATTGATGTTGTTAGAGTGCTTATGATCCTAATTGCTTCCACATGTTGAATGTCAACACCATTAACCACAATATATATTTGTTTGGCTTTCTCTCTGAACTTTTGTTATCCGAAAAGCATTTTGTGTAATTTTGTTTGATTGTAAAGTTGTTGGAGAGTTTTATAAAATTTTGGTGATTATAGGCATTGTGTAGTTTTGGAACATATTGTGTAGCATTGTTTGATTATCAAGCTGTTGGAGATGATTTTTGAAATTTTGGTAGAACTTATACATTTTGTTTAGGTATGAAACATGTTGCATAACTCTATATTAAAATCCAGTTGTGAATTAATCATCAAAATTGAAATGATATGATAGATTGTATTCTCTGGAAGGTCTTTGTTTTGATGAATATTTTTGTGGAGAAGTTAACTAAAACAGAGAATAAGAATTATTAGTATTATAAAAATAATTTATGTAGGATTTGGGTTTCATTTTTTACTAATAGTTTGTTGCAGGTCATAACAGATATGATGTCAGTGTTAAACTGACATCGTAGTATACAACAATAATAAATATGAAACGAAATCTAAACACAACATAATCAAATTTAGTTCACAACTGCCATCCATGACCTATATTATGTCGATTAGAAACTGATATCGTACCGAACCGTCATTGTAGTATGTATGATGGCAGTTCCTAACCACCATCATACAAAATTGTTGGGAATGTCTGAAAACTCGTAGTTTGTAAATCATGGAAACATATTCTATTTTAAATAAAAGTATTGTTGAAGTATTTATTCAATAAAAGCCTTGTTGAAATGGTATTATCTAATAAAAATCCAATAAACGAATCCATGACTATAGTATGAATACTGTAACTTTATGTAGAGACATCAAAGAGGATCAAGTTATAGTTTATAGCCAAAAAGGTCTATAAATATATAGATGAGATTGGGTACCTCGTCTTGGAGACACTATGGATGCGGCCTACTTTGTATAATGATACAAATGACGTGATCCTGAAATCGTTCATATGAAGACATGCGAGTAGTGACATCCTATGCAAAAGAATTTTGCATAAGACCGGATTACAAAATAATCACTTTTTCTTTATAACGACCATTTACTATTAAACTGACTATTTGAATTCGATGACATAGGGTAACTCAATCTTAATCCTGAATTAGCTATGAACTCCTATATATTCGAGATTATCCTTTGATCTGCATAAGTGAGAGTAGTTCAGTAGCACTACTCAACAAACTTACCATTTTGGGGTTAAGACCGAGTTAGCTGGGAACATAGTCCTACAAGATGAAACTCATTACTACCTTTTTTTAGGGTTAGCAGATAGGTTTTTCCCTTAAGTATTGATTTCTGGTCTTGAACAATGGAGTCCCACCATCTCATGGCCGAGAGCGACATGGTTTATTAGAGGATCAGTGGTAGCTTAAGTGTATTAATAGGGGTAAAATGGTAATTTTGACTAAGTTGTAAATACAAACGACCTGTGAAGGATCGACTTACTGATTATGATTAAATTTTGTTTCTTAATTTAAAAACCTTTCAAACTTATATTTATATTCAAAGG
>NC_052350.1:6396838-6398528 GCF_009727055.1 Benincasa hispida
GAATAGGTGACAGTACGAGTTGAACCAGGAAATAGATGACGATGAATAAGTGACCATACAAGTTAACTAATGAATAGATGTCGGTTGATAGGTTTCAGTAGAAGCTTAACTATGTTTAATTTGGCCATATAAATCAAATGTAGCGTCATACGCTATGAAAAAGATGAATCCACAATTAGAGAGGAAAACATTGGGGGAGAAAGAAGAGAAGGAAAAAGTGTTTTGATCGATAAAATATACCATGGAGCAAGTTCCTTCCATCATTAGGAGTGAGTTTATAAAAAACACCATTGATACCAAATTGAGCTCCTCCAATTCTATTTGTTACACGTCTAACAATGTTTTCAAAGTAGGTAGTATCATTCTGTCAAACACATACATAAACAAATCATACCCTTTTATTCATTTTTCTCTTTTATATCAGAAAATCACAACAAAAAACGCAATTATCTCACTTGAAAATCATCAATTGAAGAGAAAGAAAGAACAATATCATCCAACTTCCTTAAAACAAATAACGGAAAAAAAAAATTTAGAACTATATCATAATGTGTTGAATGCAAATATAAATGGGTAATGTTAAGAAAAAAAAAACAGAACAAACCATTTTTATCAGGAAGAATAACAGAGAGAATGGTAGCACCATAATTGGTAAATTTAATAGAAAAATCTCCCCTTCTCAATTCATAAACTCCCACTTCATTTCCATTAGCAAATCCAATGGCTGCAACCACTAAGAGAAAGATCAATGGAAGAACTTTGGCCATTTTGAAGAATAGAACAATGTGTCTTGATGGGTTAAACTTAAACTAAAAGGATATTTATGTAGCTAGATAGAGAGATGCATCTAATTTTGAAATTAAACTCAATTGAAATTGGGATGTGCCTGATGTTTTATTAATATCCCTAGTTTAGTTGGACTTTATCTTAAGTTACTTATATACATAAATTGTTGTTATAAGAACTTGAGATATGATTTTTTTTTTTCATTTTTTCTATTTTCTTTCTTTGCTTCAATGTTCCGGATTATCATATCTAAGATATGAACATGGTATCTAAGATACGCTTTTAAATTCCAGGAAACTTTTAAAGATCCTCTGGAAAAATCAAAATCAAAATCTTGAAAATGATAAATGAGTAAAACCTAACAATATAACTCAACAATTGATCGACATATATTTCGTTGGCCTTCAATGAATAGGTTAATATTATGGCATATTAGACACAAAATTAAAAGCTCATACACCTATTAAAACACTTTAAAACTTGAGGACTTATTAAAATTCTAGTTTAGGAACTTGTAATTTAACCTTTTAACACATGAATAAATGAGATTAGAACCCATGTTTAAAATGTTGATATCAACGGAAATATCAAAGTCTCAGTTTTTTGAAAATGTTGATACATATTTATGGAAAGTTATAATAATAAATTATTTCTTTTAAGTACAATAGGCGTAGGAGAATTCGAACCACATATCTCATGGTCAATAACACTATCGTATTATGCTAGTTTTGGCATAATAACAAAATTTTAAAAATAATAAATTAGTAAATAAATATTGTATCTTTTTATAAACAGTAAATGTTTAATTACTGATTTGGTGAGTAGTTCAGTATTGAGTGCGAGTTTGCTGTGTACGGTGGGCTCGGGTGTAAGGATAGGTGATTAAGGCAATTATCTATGTCGA
>NC_052350.1:6399135-6403313 GCF_009727055.1 Benincasa hispida
AAAAATGTAAATGATGTTTAACCAACAGGCAAAGGAATAATTATAAATGCGTAGAAGTATACGTGTAAGTTCTTAGAGAATCTGACGTATATTCAAACATATAGAGATAAAAGACAAACGTAACAGTGGAATGAAAATTGAGAGAAATAAGGATCATGAAAGAACATTGAATGCTTAAGCTCCTCCAATGTTGCGTCAGCAAGCCTCCAAGCAAAGACTATAAACGCACTCTTTGCATTCTCAATGCGGACCTTGTGTTTTGGCAGTTCGAACTTCTGTGTTCCTGAGATGTGGTAGATCTTGCTAGCACCAGGATAGAAATTCTTCACCATGTTCTCGACGTCGTCATCATGATTTGCTGATGTAGTCATTGTGAATACATAAGATCCTCCATACCTACCTCTGAGCCGTAAATCACAATTTAAGTATTGTCATGAAATTGACAAATAAAGAAAGTGAGAAAACATAATCAGTAAAGATAGATACATAAATTTATAGAAACACCGTGTCTTTGAATTGGGATCGAGAAAATCATAGATTTGAAACATTAAGGCCGGACATTCAATTAAGGGAATTTAGGAGAAATGCTTTTGAAGACCAAATTCTTTAAGAACCTCCGTGAAAATCCTCTGCACGATCAGGAAAAAAAAAATGGACAGCAAGACACTACCAAAATGACTTTCCCGCTATGACTGCAATAAGGAATTGGATTGTGGGATCCAACTTGTTTACCATGAATTACTTATTTTGAATTTGAGAGAGAATACAGAGTGATGTGTTTTAGAGAGAGAGCTTTTTGGAACCAATTGATTCTTTATTTTTATATATTTCATACAAAAACCAAGATGAAGGGAAAAGTAACCCCTCACCTCACTCTCCACTCTTCTACATAAGGAGTTATTTTATTTTAATTAATTTATTAATTAAATTAATAAATATATATTAAATCACATTTAATATATAATAAATAATTAAATAAATATTAATTAATTAACCATTAATTAATTAATAAAATACCTCATATTTACTAATAATTCATTCAAACCATATAAAATGCATTTCTCTCTCTTAACCTATAATCTTTAATATCAATCCAATTCACATTAAATTTTACTATATAGTTTTTATATGAATCCAATTCGTATTAATTTAATACTTGAATTTGATTCAAATATTATTATCTCATATTATATAGTTTTAATTATAAATGATATTTATAATTAACTATATAGTATAATGAATCATTATACATCATACTCTATATTAATCCTTATTAATATAAAATTTTCTTAAATAATTTAAACAATTCAAATTATTCCAAAATTAATTGATCATTGTTTTATCCATAGTGAGCTAGCAGGTGACCTAATAGACCTACAGATTAGAAGCTCCAATGATTCGAAATTAAATTAATTAAACTCTTTAATTAACTTAATTAACATTCATTAATTGTGAGTCAGTCCACTAAAAACTCACAGTTGCACTCTTTGCACTCTAAATATATTTTTGTATCTATGGATATAACCAGTCATCAATAAGTCGACCCTTCATGAATTTTTCATAATTATAGTTGAGTCAAAATTACTGTCAAAATTACCGTTTTACCCATGTAATTACATCTTTCTTCTTAAGTCCCACTGATTCTCTAATGAACAACACGTTTATGATCTACCATAAACAAATCTCTCTCGAACCAATGAGTGGGAGGGACCTCTTGTTTAAGACCCGGAGTCAGCATTTAAGAGAGAAATTCATCTACTTTCTCTGAAAGTGGGAAGGAGTGAATTCCACTTTGAGGAGTTGTGTTCCTAACTCCCTACTTGGATAAATCCCTAAAATGGTAGGCTTATTGAGTCGGTGACAAGGGTCACTCTCACCCATACAAATCCAAGTATTGCCTTCATAGACAAGAGTCTATCACCCATTCAGGATTGAGATCGAGTCACCTATAGTCATCCTATGAGATGTTAGTCTCTTCAATTAACGATGTTATAAAGAGAGGACAAAATATTTCATGGCCCGATCTTATAATAACATTTACAAAGTGGGTTGTATCTGCAGTGTCTCTAGGATAATGCACCCAACCTTATTCATATATTGCTAACCTTTTAGGTTATTACTTGAACATGATCCACTTGTATGTCTATCACATATTGTTCAAGCTACATAAAATAACCATGGATCTTATTTTATTGGATTAAGTTAATGCGTTTTAATTGTTGAATAAAATATTGCTTATTTTAATAAATAAATAATTTGTATTTACAAATTACAAAATACAAGATCCACGAGATTTAAGACACTAAATTCAACAATCTCACTCTTGTCCTAAAGCGAGTTGATTGTACAATACATATAAAATAAAGTATAATATAATAAACTATGGCATATTCTATGTTGGATTTTATGTCCTAAAACTCGCAGTTTGTAAAATGATAAACATTTTCTATAATCAATATACTTGTTATTGATTTCATAAATTGTATGAAAGTCTAAATCCAATAAACTAAAACTCATGACTATTGTATGAGTACATGAACTTTATGTGGAGACATAAGAGTGGATTAGGTGCAAGTAAATAGTCAAAATGATATATGGTACATGAATAAGGTTGGGTACCTTATTCTAGTAACACCATTAGATGTGGCCTACTCTGTAGTTGTTACAAAGAGTTGTAAAGTACTACATACGATGTGATCCTAATTCGTAGATGTTATTGAAGGAACTCTTATTCAAGAGTACCTACGAGCGGAAGCGGATCTTTCCAATTCATTATGACTGAATTACCACATATACATTCAAACATATTTTCATAATACTAAAGAGATCAAGAAATCATACCAGATAAAGATTTCTTCTTAACAGCGAGTCTGAAGCCCAACCGTCTATCTCAAACAATCACCACTCAGACAGGAACGGAGAATACAACAACACTTAGAGCCTTCATTATTCTTGGAGTGAGAATCCAAAGTGTAGGTTTTATTCGGATTTGGTAAAGGGAAGAAAGAAGAGAGACCGTACACAACGATCAAGCAAATGGGAGGAGAGGTTGTCTATCACATAAACAAGATGCTTGATCGTTTAGGTGAAGTATACGAACGTGTAGGAAAAGTAAGCGATCGTCTAAACGATCGTGTAGGAAAAGATTAGCGATCCTATAAACAATCGTGTAGGAAAAGGGTGAGCAATCGTCCAAACGATCGCATAAGAAAAACTATGCGATCGTCTATACGATCGTTTAGTAAATACCAGGAGCTAAATGATTGCTTAGGAAAAAAGTAAACGATCGTTTAGATAATAGCGTGCGACGGTGTAATCTGTATGCGATCGCTTAGAAATATCGTATATGTAAGCGATCGTGCAGTCACTATCGTATATGCACTAATTTTAAATGATGACGCTATCTTTTCACAATGTCCGCGCACGCCGAGATCAACACACCGCCTATTATTTATAATGCACTCATCCGTTATTTAGAATAGAAGAGGCGCCTTCTCATTTCCTTTAACCGTCCAATGAATGTGATCTAATCATATTCATAACATATAAATAAATATCATATATTAATTATAATATTTTTCTCCACTAGATATAATCATATTTATATCCAATTTCCTCCAAATTAATGTATCTTATACATAGAGTTAATTATATCATATTTAATTAACTCATTCAATTATATCATATATAATCGAACCCTCTCTTGTCATCTAAACATTTCAAACTGATCCAAAAACTGATTCTCAACTTATATCCAAGCTATTAAAGGGACCTTATGAACCTATGACTCGAAGCTCTAACGGTGCGTGAACAGCTGATTAAACTCTTTAGTCAAGATATCCACTATCCGTTAACTGCCAGGTATTCCATTAAAGACCGATAATTGAACTCTTCTTGCCATAGATATATTTCTATGTCCATTGGATATAACCAATCATCAGTATGATGAGCCTTCACAGATGCTTGTGATTACAGCAGGCTAATTTACCATTTTGCCCCTGTAATCACATCTTCTTCCTTAAGTACCACTGATCTCTCTAATGAACAATATAACATAGTCCTACTATGTGTGAACACCTCTCGGGCCATGAGAACGTGCGTGGCGCCACATCGTTCAAGTCCCGGGATCAACCCTTGAGAGAGCAATCTATCTACTTACCCCTACTTTGGGGAAGGAG
>NC_052350.1:6404296-6480760 GCF_009727055.1 Benincasa hispida
AAATCGAGTCAGGCTGAGCTCCGGCTGCACCCTATGTCCCCAGTATCTACCGGTCTTACCCCTGAAATGGGAGTCTTATTGAGCCGGTGCTGTTGAGCCAACCCATCAACTATAAAATCTAAGGGCAATCCCGAATAAACAGGAGTTCATAGTTAGCTCAGGATTAAGATCGAGTTACCTAGGTCATCTAGGTGAAATAGTCAGCCTATATATAAACAACGTTATAAAGTAAGAGGGACTTATTTCTTGGTCCTAATCTTATGAAGACGCTATTGTATAGGATGTCCTCACTCTCATGTCATAACCTAGGGATAGGAGA
Organism: Benincasa hispida; assembly: GCF_009727055.1. NCBI lineage: Eukaryota > Viridiplantae > Streptophyta > Magnoliopsida > Cucurbitales > Cucurbitaceae > Benincasa > Benincasa hispida. The sequence continues at coordinate 6,404,616 of NC_052350.1, forward strand.
AAGGTTGTTCTCTCAAGTACTGAATCTAGGTCTTGACCAAGGTGCCCCACCCTCTCACTGGGCTGAGAGAGTTTGGTTTATTGATTGGATCAAAAACCACTTGTTTATTAGAGCATCAGTAGAGACTTGATGAATAATATGTAATCTCGGGGGTAAAATAGATATTTGACCCAACCATTATTACGAACAACTTGTGAAGGGTCAATTTGCTAATTATGGTTAAATCATGTGGACATAATATATCTACAGTGAGGAGAATGCAACTATGGGCTTTAGTGGAGTGACCCATTAGTTAAAGAATGGAGATTAATTTGGTCTAATGAGTTTAGCCAATTAATCTCAGATCGTTGGAGCCCATGATCTGTAGGTCCATGAGATCCCCTACTAGCTCGTAACAGACTAGCTCTAGAATAATGTTATAAGTTAATTTTAATCGTTCATGGTTTAACTGAAACTCAAGTCATCATACCAAATGATGGTTTAGAGGATCCATTGTCTTTTAATCAAGTAATGAACGATGTGGATAAAGAAAAATGGATTAAAGCCATGGACCTTGAAATGGAATCTATGTATTTCAATTTAGTCTAGGATCTTGTAGATCAAGAGAAAACGAGACAAAGCTAGTAAGGTACAGAACTATAAAGCTAGACTTGTGGCAAAAGGGTTTACCCAAAGAGAGGGGGTAGATTTTGAAGAAACCGTTCCCCAGTTGCCATGATAAAGTCTATTAGAATACTCTTGTCCATAGCCACATTTTATGATTATGAAATATGACAAATGGATATCAAGACAGCTTTTCTGAATGGCTATCTTGAAGAGAATATCTATGTCTCAACCAGAAGGGTTCATACAGCAGGGTCAAGAACAAAATGTTTGCAAGCTTAATCGATCCATTCATGGATTAAAACAAGCTTCTAGATCTTAGAAAATGAGATTTGATGCTGCGGTCAAATCTTATTTCTTTGAACAAAATGTTGAAAAACCTTGTGTATACAAGAAAATCGTCAACAAAACTGTCGCTTTTCTAGTGTTGTATGTTGATGATATTCTACTCCTTGGGAATGAGATAGAATATCTAGCTGACGTTAAGAGATGGCAGGTTTCACAATTCTAAATGAAAGATTTGGAGAAGCACAGTATGTTCTTGGAATCCAAATAGTTCGGAATCGCAAGAATAGAACATTGACATTATCTCAAACATCTTATATAGACAAGATGTTGTCTAGGTATAAAATGCAATATTCCAAGAAAGGGTCTTTACCTTTCAGGCATGGAATTCACTTGTCTAAGGAACAAAGTCCCAAGACACCTCAAGAGGTTGGGAGATGAATCGAATTCCATATGTATCTGTAGTAGGGAGTTTGATGTATACAATGTTGTGTACTTGTCCCGATATATGCTATGCCATAGGAATTGTCAGCCAATTTCAGTCCAATCCTGGTCATGACCATTGGACTGCTGTTAAAACCATTTTCAAGTATCTTCGGAGAACAAGAGATTATATGCTTGTGTATGGTCCTAAGGATCTGATCCTTACTGAATACACTGATTTTGAATTTCAGACCGATATTGATTCAAGGAAATTAACTTTGGGGTCAGTGTTCACTCTTAACGGAGGAGCAATTGTGTGGAGAAGCATTAAGCAGAGTTGTATTGTGGAATCCACAATGGAAGCTGAGTATGTAGCTACAAGCGAAGCAATAAAAGAAGCAGTATGGCTCAAAAAGTTCCTGACAAATCTCAAAATAGTTCCTAACATGCACCTGCCTATCACTCTCTATTGTGACAACAGTGGAGCAGTTGCAAATTCAAAGGAACCACGAAGCCATAAAAGAGGAAAGCATATCGAACAGAAATACCATCGCATCAGGGAGATTGTACATAGAGAAGATGTTATTGTCACTCAGATTGCTTCCCAAGACAACTTAGTTGATCCATTTACGAAGGCCCTCTCGGCTAAAGTGTTCGAGTAAACTAAGACCCATGACTATTGTATGATTACTTGAACTTTATGTGGAGACATAAGAGTGGATCAGGTTAGAGTAAATAGTCAAAATGATTTATGGTACATGAATAAGGTTGGGTACCTTATTCTGGTAACACCATTGGATGCGGCCTACTCTGTAGTTGTTACAAAGAGTTGTAAAGTGCTACATATGATGTGATCCTAATTCGTACAGGTATGACATGAGGAGTGGTAGCGTCCTATGCAATGAGTTTGAATAAGATCAGGACCAAGAAATAAGTCACTCTTACTTTATAACACTGCTTACTGTATAAGACTGACTATTTCACCTAGATGACCTAGGTAACTCGATCTTAATCCTGAGCTAACTATGAACTCCTGTTTATTCGGGATTGCCCTTAAATTTGCATAGTTGAAGGTTGGCTCAATAACACCGAATCAATAAGACTCTCATTTTAGGGGTAAGACCGGTACATAGCTGAGGACATATGGTGCAAGACGGAGTTCACACCTATCTGATTTAGAGATAAGAGAAAGGTGGTTCTCTAGAGTACTGAATCCAGGTCTTGAACATGGTGCCCCACCCTCTCACTAGGCTGAAAGAGTTTGGTTTAGTGATTGAATCATAAATTAGTTGTTCATTAGAGGATCAGTAGGGACTTGGGAAAAAAGACGTAATCCCGGGGGTAAAATAGATATATAACCCAGCCGTTATTACGAATAACTTGTGAAGGGTCGAATTGCTGATTATGGTTGTTAAATCATGTGGACATAATATATCTATAGTGAGCGGAGTGCAACAATGGGCTTTAAGGATTGACCCATTAGTTAAAGAATGGAGATTAATTTGGTGTAATGAGTTTAGTCAATTAATCTCGGATCGTTGGAGTCCATGATCTGTAGGTGCGCAAGGTCTCCCTACTAACTCGTAACAGACTAACTCTAGAATAGCGTGATAAGTTAATTTGAATCGTTCAAATTAGGATTAAGGGAGTTAGTAATTATATATAAGATATAGTTACATGTTTAATTTTAAAATTAAACGGAATTGGAGATTCTATATATTTAAATATGTAAATATATAAAGATGGATATGTGTTTAACTAATTTAATATTTAAGTTTTATTTAAAAATTAATTTATGAAATTAATTAAAATTTTCATTCTTCAAATCAAAATAGATTTTATAAAATCAAATTTTTATTTTTTAGATAAAATTAAAAAGGAAAAGACAAAACACACAACATGGAAAAAGAAGTTTTTCCATTGTCCATCTTTGAAGTAGCTCACACAAAATGCATTTTTCTTGCCTTGTCTTCTCCAAGCATGAACTACAACTCATGCAAGTCTCTCCTTTGCATGTTGATCTACAATATAATGAAGAGTTTGGAGTGAAAATCGGGTATGCAATCTATAGAGAAATTGAAAGAAAATTCGGGTTGAAGAAAGAGTTCTTCAACAAGATTACTGCAGTGAGCATTTCTTCTTCATCCCTTGATTCAAGCTTGTTTTCAGTCAAAATTCAATCTAGAGCACCAAGAGAATAGTGGGGAAGATCTTGAGGTGGTCTGCAACAAGATTTGGAGAAGATAGCAGCTGGAGAAGGAGCTTTGAAGAAGTTCTACAAGAGGTATGTCTTGAAACTCACTTGTTTTTCTGCAAGAGCATGCTTAATATTTTGCCAAAATTAGTGAATTTGAATGCTTAGATGATCCTTGTGCTTCCGCTGTTGCTGATACAATTCTATATTCTATACCTTATAATACTCTTACTTGCTCTAGACAAGATGACTCATATCCCATAGACCCAGACTCTCTAGGTGACTCTCATTAAATTTAGCTGTGGGGTCTTCGTAAATGGATCAGCAACGTTATGCTTCGAAGCAATTTTCATGACGATCACGTCTCCTCTGAAGGAAATCAAACACGAGATTTCTACGAGCAGCAAAAAATAGATCATATCAAATTACAATCATTAATGAACATTACAAATTATAGTCGTAAACTCAAACAAATGGTTATCCAATCATTAAAGAAATTACAGCATGATAACTACAAATTAACAAGGAAAATGCTATGAACATTTATAGACTCGTCTCCATGCTTCTTGCTCACGAACGCTCAAACACAGCAATCTCAAATGCTCGAACAACACGACCGCAACATTGCACGAACACTTTACGCTCGAACTCAGCAATCGTCTCGGTCACAAAGTCCCAAACAGCACAAATGGCCTCCACAGAACCTTAACGGTGTCGAGTTTAGTATGACACCACCAAAAAGGTTACCTTGGTATTCTCGACGTGAGAATCCAGAGAGTGGGCTTTGTGGACTTGGAATGAGGCAGACGAAGGAGGAGACAACAGTCCTGTACACGATTGGGCAAGTGGGAGAAGGTTGAAACCTATCTTATAGGTTGATGCCCAATCGTTTAGCAAAAGCTAAGCGATCATCTAGCAAAAGCTAAGCAATCGTTTAGTACAGTGTCTATCGCTTACAAAACACTACACGATCATCTAGCTTGCTTAAGCTGTCGCTTTGTAAATTCGTATTTACTTGACAGCTTCCGTGAGATGTTTTTTCGAGAGAAAATCTCTAAATTACTTTTGAAAAACTTACTAAAATTAGGAAAACAATTTTCCTTTTATCTCACAGTTACCATGAACTACCAATGATCTTCCAATCTCTAGTGATCTGGTTCTCTAGAATAAACTGTGCTTCACCCAAATATTTTATTTGGCATTGAACAGTCAACCATTTTTTAACCTCAGTCAATAAGCCTACATCATTCCGAATGAGTAGGATATCATCCACATATAATACTAAGAAAGCTATTGAACAGTTGATGATTTTCTTGTATACACAAAGTTCGTCAATATTCTGGTCAAAGTCATAAGATTTGATTGCAGTACCAAATATTATATTTAAAGATCGGGATGCTTGCTTCAATCCATAGATGGACAAATTAAGCTTGCAAACCTTTTATTCTTGACTCTGGGCAAACGAATCCCTCTAGTTGTTTCATGTAGACATTCGCATCAAGATTACCATGAAAAAAGGTAGTCTTGATGTTAGTTTGCCATATTTCATAATCATAATAGATGACAATAAACAGAAGAATACGGATAAACTTTAACACGACAACAGGTGAGAAATTTTCATCATAATCTACTCCCTTAACCTGGGTATAACCTTTTGCCACTAGTCTAGTCTTAAAGTTTGGCACCTTTCTATCTACTCCTCTTTTCCTCTTATAGATCCATTTATAACCTACAAGTTTTACCTCATCAGGTTGATCTACAAAATCCTAGACTTGATTGAAGTACATAGACCCCATCTCAAGATTCATGGCTTTAATCCATTCATCTTTATCCATAGCACCCATTACCTTGTTATAGGTCAATGGATCATCGATGTCATCATCTGGCATGACGGCTTGAGTTTCTGTAATACCCAAATAGTGGGTAGGTTAGGTAACAACATTCCCACAATTTCGAGACTCCCTCAACTCTTGAGAAGGATGTGTTTGACTAGATGAAGCAACATCAACACTACTCGTTGAAGTGCTAGGTTCTTCAACAACTTTTGTTGAAGTTTTGAGTAGTTTCATTGGAAAACTCATTCAATACGATTTTGCTTCTTGGTTTATGCTCCCTAATGTTGTCTTCCTCTAAGAAAGTAGCATTGTCGATACAAATACTTTATTCTCTCTTGGATCATAAAAGAGATCACCTTTTGTTTTTTTTAATAGCCTACAAATAAGAATAACTTCGAACGTGGTTCCAATTTCTTTGAGCTAGCCACTAGTACATGGGTCAGACACCCATGTCACCACGTGCCCGAGATGAAGCAGAGCGGCCGATGTTCCTAAAAATATTTAATTTAAAGAAAATAAAATAGGAGTCGCTACCAATCCTTTTTATGATGTGATTGGACACCAAAATAAAATGAGTAAATTTTAATTAAAAAAATGATCTGCAAAAACTAGAGTTGAGTTCAGGTCCTTTGTGTATGGGGAAGTTGTTAACACCGTATAACACCCTTTCAGAAAATAACAGCCAAATTTGAAATCTTGAATTGCTTTATTCCTAAAATAAATTGGTTTGAGAAACAAAAGTTTAGAAACAAATGTCTTATCATGTCCCTCATTCTCCAATATTTTTTGAAGTAATGATCCCTAAGATATGTGTAATAAACTTCCATCAATTAGGCTACGGTTGAATTGAGGAATAATTTCTCAGCTCAAGAATATGAGAAAATATTACCATTTCCTAAAATCAGTCCCAAAAATAAGGAAAAGATTTTTTTGAAATATTAATTAAATTTATTTTTTCTTGGGATCATATCTCGAACTCTCAAAGTTATGATTCCTCACCTAAAAAATTTTAGAAAATCGGACTCCCAAATTTTCTAGATCCCGTCGTAGGTTTTTTTTTTTTTTTTTTTAATTAGAGAAACGACCATAAAAATTATTTAGTAGAAAAGTGGTTAGAAAAACTTTTGAAATAATATATTAATTTTATATTATGTTTAAAAACACAAAAAGTTTAATTTAAGGTAAATTTTTAAATGACTTAAAGAAAAGTTTATGAAAAGATTTAAAAGAATTGGAAAGATTTTAATTGAAAATCAAATAATAATTAATGTGAACATTATATAAGAATACATAATTTAAGAAATTAAACTTATGAATTAAATAAATATAAATAAACATATTAAAAAATTTATGAAAATATATTGGAGATCGATAGCAGACTCCTAAATAATCGATTCCCCACCTTAAGATCTCTAGGAAATTGGATTCTCAAATTGCATAGATTCCATCGTCGGAATTTTTTAGAATGTAAATGAGCATTAATAATATTAATATAATGACATTTATAACATAATATGAAAAATATTGAAATAATAATACAATAAAATATTGAAAAATAAAAGGACTAAATGCACTATGTAAAATAAAATGAATAAATATTAATATAAGTAGAGTACATAAATAGAGACATGAAAAAAATAGTGCATTTAAATAGAGATATGAAAAAAAAATATGTTAAAGTTTGAAATAAATCTTTTTAAAATAAAAGCTTAAAATAATTTAAGAAAAATGATAAAACTTGATTAAAACTATATCTAAAAAAAAAGGAAAGAAAAAAATGGAAAATAGTGGATGGTGAAATGGGCAGTAGGTTCTGCCACTACCATTGAAAAAAATAAATGTTAAAAATTAAAAACTGATGGGATAAGTGGCAACCCCTGATCATGTTAAATTAAGTGGACAAAAATATATCTACAGTGAAAAAAGTTTCTACTGAGCTTTAGAAAAGCATCCCGATAGTTAACAAATGTTGGGTAATTCGGTTAAACTAAAAAGTTTAGTAGGTTAATCTCGGATCATTGGAGCTCATGGATCCATTAGTTCCCTCTACTAGCTCATAAATGGACTAAACCTTATATTAATGTATTGAGAGCATTTGAAATATTCAAATTCGATTCAGGGAATTATTACTTATATACTATATAATTAAATGTTTAATTATCAAATTAAACAAATTGGAGAATTTGGAATATTCAAATATGATTAAAATATTGTATACATGAATAGGAATTCATGTTTGGGATATGTGTTTCATTAATTTAATATTTGACATTAAATTAATTTAAATTTTGATTAAATTATTTAATTAATTATTAAAATTAAATTAAAGAAAAATCAAGTTAATTATGACTTTTTAGAAATTTATTTAAATTAAATAGAATATAAAATTTGAAAGTGGAAAGTTCCTACATTTCTAATTTTATCTTAATTCAACACCTATTTTCCATTAATTTTTTTTTTTGTGTTTCGTAGTCAATTTCTCATGTATTTCATTTGCATGATTTTGGTCCATAAATATGCAAGTTTAATTTTCTACTAATCCAAACTAAATCATACAATTTTTAAATAGTTTTTACCATTATCTTTGTTATAATTTTGTTTTAAACATGAATATAATATTTTTACCGATTCTTCTTATTTTTAAATTTGAAATCATCATTATCTTTATTTTAGTTTGGTTTTAAACAAGAAATATATAGGGTTTAGTTCATCTTTACCAACGAAATTGGTATAAAAAATATTAATTATGAAGAAAAAATGTATAGACAAACTAGGTAAATGAACCTAAAAATAATGTGTATAGAAACCATTAAATAAAATCATGACATTTGTATTTTGGTTAAAATCATAACCTAGGAATTGAAAATGGAATACCCAACTCATCAGACAGAAGAGAAAATTAATAAAAATCCCCAAATTCCCTGTCCAAATCAAACCAAGAAACAGAGCTCAATCAGAATGATGAACAGTGAACCTGTAAACCATAACGTGTTTATAACTCTCCCTTGGCTTCACAATCTGCGAAGGAAAATTAGGATGATTCACAGAATCCGGAAACCCCTGAGTTTCCAAGCAAAGCCCTGCATATTCCTTATACACAACCCCTTCTTTCACTTTCATATCCTTCAACTGATTCACCGTATAAAATTGAACTCCCGGCTGATTACTCCATAGCTCCATCTTCCTCCCTGACGTTCTCCCTGTAACCTCTGCCACTTTCTTCAAATGATCACTCCCGGTGTCGTCCACCACGTAATTAATGTCGTATCTGCCGACTACGCTCTTGATCTGCGACCCAATCTCTCGTGGGGTTGAGAAATTGAAAGGGGTTCCAGCCACTGGCACGATTTCACCGGTGGGGATGAGCTCGGTGTCGACGAGAGTTATGCTTGAGGCGAAGAGTTTGATTTTGTGAGATAGAATGTCGCCGCTTGAATGGCCGTCTAGATTCCAGTAAGAGTGTTGGGCCAGGTTTACTGGGGTTGGTTTGTTTATGGATTTTGCTTCCATTTTTACTTCTAATTTGTTTGTTTCTATGAACATGTAAGTTACTGAAACTTGAAGATCGCCGGGAAACCCTATTTACACAAAAACCAAATAAAACCCTCCATTTGTTCATTGTAATCCTTTAATTTAGGACTTAAGATTTACGATTTAGAGTCCGACCTTGTTCGCCATCAAAACTGTCGTGGATGAATGTAATGTGGTTGTCCTTCACATAACTCTCCACGTTCCGTATCACATCTCTGAACCCTTTCTTCCCACCTTCACAGTCAAATAAAAAAATGCTTAAAAAATCTCAATATAAAATCAATTTTCTTAGCATTTTGATTGCTTTTAAATGTTCATGAATTTGAGTTAACTACCTATTAAGTAATGTAAACAATTTGAGTCATTTGGAGTTCTCAAATCCCTGTCCCAAGAGAGAGAAGCAAATGTCATTACAGGGTAGTTAATAGATGGACGGCGAATAAGTGACAGTAGGAGTTTAACCAGGAAATAGATGACGATGAATAGGTGACAATACAAGTTAACTAGTAAATAGATGTCGGTCGAAAGGTTTCAGTTGTACTTAACTATGTTTAATTGGGCCATATAAATCAAATGTAGTGTCATACGCTATGAAAAAGATGAATTCACAATTAGAAAGGAAAATGTTGGGGGAGAATGGAAGAAAAAAAGTGTTTAGATCGATGAAATATACCATGGAACAAGTTTCTTCCATCATTAGGAGCGAGTTTATAAAAAACAGCATCGATACCAAATTGAGCTCCTCCAATTCTATTTGCTACACGTCCAACGATGTTTCAAAGTAGGTAGTATCATTCTGTCAAAACAAATGCATAAAAAAATCATACCCTTTTATTCATTTTTCTCTTTTATACTAGAAAATCACCACAAACAACGCAATTATCTCACTCGAAAGTCATCAATTGAAGGGAAAGAAAGAACCATATCACCCAACTTCCCTAAAACAAATAACGAAAAACAAAAAAAATAGAACTATATCATAATGTGTTGAATGCAAATAGAAATGGGTAATGTTAAGAAAAACAAAAATAAAACAAACCATTTTTATCAGGGAGAATTGTTAGATAAGGGATTTATACGCCCTAGCGTGTCTCCATGGGGAGCACCTATTTTATTTGTTAAGAAAAATGATGGATCAATGCGTTTATGTGTAGATTATCGGGAGTTGAATAAGTTGACAATAAAGAATAAGTATCTACTCCCACGCATTGATGACCTATTTGACCAATTACAAGGAGCCTCAGTATTCTCCAAAATAGACTTACGATCTGGTATCATCAACTACGAATCAAGGAGTCGGATATACCTAAGACTGCTTTCCGAACAAGATATGGGCATTATGAATTTACGGTGATACCCTTTGGATTAACGAATGCCCCCGCAGCCTTCATGGACTTGATAAATAGAATTTTAAGGACCATCTTGATAACTTCGTGATCTTATTTATAGATGATATTTTGGTCTATTCCAAGTCTAAGGCAGAACATGAAAAACATTTTAGGGACGTCTTTTCCATACTAAGGAATGAAAAGTTATATGCCAAATTCTCCAAGTGTGAGTTTTGAACGTGACAAGTCGCCTACTAGGGCATATTGTAAAGCAAGAAGGAATCTCAGTAGATCATGCTAAGACGGAAACAGTTAGCAAGTGGCCTCGCCCAACAACAGTTAGCGAAGTGCGAAGCTTCCTTGGATTAGTAGGATATTATAGACGATTTGTGAAGAATTTCTCAAGTATAGCATTACCCTTAACCAACCTCACCAAGAAGAATAATCCTTTTGTTTGGAACCAAGCATGTGAGCAAAGCTTCCAAGAACTAAAAGAAAAATTGACCACAACCCCTATTCTCACTATATTTGATGGATCAGGGGCTTTAACTGTGTATAGTGACACATCAAAGATGGGGCTTGGTTGTGTATTGATGCAACACGGAAAGATAATAGCATATGCTTCAAGACAACTAAAACCTTATGAACAAAATTATCCCGTTCATGACTTGGAGTTAGCTGTCATAGTCTTTGCTTTAAAGATATGGAGACATTACTTATATGGGGAAAAGATCCAAATTTATACAGATCATAAAAGCCTTAAGTACTTCTTTACCCAGAAAGAGTTAAATATGAGGCAACGAAGATGGTTAGAATTAGTCAAAGACTATGACTGTGAGATCCTCTATCATCCAAGAAAAGCTAACATTGTTGCTGATGCTCTTAAGCAGAAAGTTAGCTCATATAGAAACTCTAAGTACCATCTCCAAACACATAATGGATGACCTGGAAAGAGCTAAGATCTCACTAATACCATACACCTTCACAACTCGAATAGCACAGTTAATTGTAAGACCTGCATTAAGGCAAAGGATAATTGATGTATAACAAATAGATAAATATATAAACAAACAACTGCAGTCAGAAAATGGAAAAACCAATCAATTCTCTACAACCCCAGACTCTGCCTTCTTTACCGTGGGCGTCTATGTGTACCAGATGATAAAGAAATCAAAGAAAGAACTACTGAAGGAAGCTCATGAATCATGCTTTTCAATACATCCTGGGAGTACCAAAATGTATCGAGACCTAAAAGCACATTACTGGTGGGGTAACATGAAAAAGGATATAGCTGACTATGTAAGTAAATGTTTGGTTTGTCAACAGGTGAAAGCTCTACGACAACAACCACAAGGACTTCTCCAGCCTCTAAATGTTGCAGAATGGAAATGGAAGCATATTTCTATGGACTTCATCTCCGGACTCCCGAGAATTGTTAAAGGCCACAACATGATTTGGGTGATTATAGATCGACTCACCAAATCGGCCCACTTCCTACTATGCAAGACTACTCATACTACGGAAGCACTAGCTCAAATGTACTTAAAAGAGGTCATCCGGTTACATGGAATCCCAGTATCAATTGTTTCATATCGAGACCCTCATTTCGTCTCCAAGTTCTGGAAAAGTTTGTAGAAAGCAATGGGCACACAGCTAAATTTCAGCACAGCGTTCCACCCACAAACTGATGGCCAAACAGAACGAGTTAATCAAATCCTAGAAGACATGTTGAGGGCATGTGCTTTGGATTTTTACTGAAGCATGGGATTTGCAGATACATCTTATAGAATTTGCTTATAATAATAGTTATCAGACGACAATTGGTATGGCTCCCTTCGTAGCCTTATACGGAAAGAAATGCAGATCCCCTGTACACTGGGATGAAATCGGGGAGCGAACACTACTAGGACCTAAGTTGGTGCAGCAAACATCAAAGTCAATTAAGCTAATTCGGGAAAGAATGCAAACAGCTCAAAGCAGATAGAAGAGTTATACTGACAACCGTAAAAAAGAGTTGGAATTCAAAGTAGGAGATCACGTATTTCTAAAGGTAGCACCAATAAAGGGCATTATGTGTTTCGGACGAAAAGGCAAACTTAGCCCCCGCTTCATTGGACCCTTTGAAATATTAGAATGTATTGGCCAAGTAGCTTATCGATTAGCATTACCACCTACCCTTTCTACAATACATAATGTCTTTCATGTATCAATGCTTCGAAAATACGTGTTTGACCCATCACATGTAGTAAATTATGAATCTCTACAAATAAGTGAAAACTTGGAATATGAAGAGACTCTAGTTTGCATCCTAGCAAGAGAGAAAAAGTCGCTTCGTAATCGGGAAATAAGTTTAGTAAAGGTTTTCTGGAGAAATCAGCAAGTGGAAGAAGCTACATGGGAACGAGAAAAAGAGATAAAAGACAAATACCCTTATCTGTTTAAGAACCAAGAAACTTGCGAGGACGAAAGTTCTTAAGGGAGGAAGAATGTAACAACCCAGCTTTGTACGCATACACTACAGGAAATTAAATATTGAAATTTATTGGATGATAAATATAAATACCCTAACCTTAATTTAGAAAGCAGAGAAACAATCAAAATAATAATAATAATAATAATAATAAATAAATAAATAAAAATTGAAAAGAACGAAGGTGGAGAGAGCGAGACTCTAATTTAATGATAAATAAATAAATAAATAAGTAAATAAAAGAAAATTAGAGAAAGCGAGATTCTCAGCGAGACAGAGGGAGAGAGCGGGAGCAGGAGCGGGAACGGGAGCGAGAGCCACACCAACGAGAAAACTGGAAAGAGTGAGACTAAAGAGAAAATTTGAGAGCGAGAGTGGAGAGAGCGGGATTCCCAGCAAGAAAGCTGAAGAGAGCGATATTCTAAGAGCAGGGAGAGCGAGATTTGGACAAAGCGAGAGTAGAGAGAGTGAGATTCTGAGAGCAGAGTGAGCGAGATTTGGATAGAAGCGCGAATTATGCGTTGAATTTGGCCACGATCTTATAGATTATACATTGAAAAACCCTAAAATTGAATACAAACAAAGAATGATGACGTAAGGGCAAACATTAGCCAAGATTAGGTGTCTTATTGAGAGGAATCCTTAAACCCTAAGTAATTTTAAAGAAGCCATCTGTAGGATGATTTGTCACACTGAGAAGAGCTGAAAACTACTATAAATAGGACCCATTTGCCTGAAGATTTAACCCATTCTCAAACAAATCTCAGTAACAAAAAATCGTGTTAAAGAGTAAGTGTGAGTGAGGAAGTTCTGTGAGGCTAAAAGAGAAAAGCTCGGGTAAAGTGCTGCCTAAATTTCCTTCTAGTTTAAAAAGGGAAAGCTCTACTGGTCAAATCATAAAGAATAATAAGGAATAACTAAATCACGATAAGTAGTTTATCTCACCCTCTCTTTAAATGTTCTATGGTAGTGTACCTTTATTATGTTGCATGGTTATGTTAATTGTTATATTGCATTACATGTTTAGAACACGTTTCTCTACAAGGGACTCCATGCATTATGTTTGTTCACGATTATGTTAAAATCAAGTTTTAATTAGGTGTAAGTTATGCTTCCAGTCTAATCTTACGTTTATGTTAATGGTTGATGTTAGATGTGACTCTAGCCCTACTGACTGCATGACTCGCTAATCATCAGATGGGTTAGTTTCTGCTTAAGTCCTCATCTTCCTATCAGGGCGGAGAAATTCATGCTTCCAGGGCTGGCAGGGCATGTATGGTTGAATCCCTCCACGCCTAATCTTATGTTATGTTTATGCTAGGGACTAGCAGGGTATGTATGGTTGCACCCCTCTAGTCCAATATTACGTTTATACTAATGGTTGATGTTGGATGTGACTCTGGCCCTACTGACTACATATCTGCTAATCATCAGATGAGTTAGTTTTCGCTTAGGTCCTCATCTTCCTATCAGAGCGAAGAGATTTATGTTGGAAGCATAACCGACCACCACATGTTATTATACATTTTCGGTCCCAACCATATGTTTTCATGACATGTTGCTTGTGATTGTGCATTTGGTCACTACCCTACGTGAGAACTACTTACTGGGTATATTATATATACTCATCTATATTTTTACAGACTTTGTAGGTAAGGACACAGGTAGATGGCAGAATTGGACGTCGCTCAAATGGCCAACCATCAAACTCACTATTATAGGTACATGCATTTTGTACCACCACGCTAATGTTTTATGGATCCTGATGTTTTGATAAATAAACTTTTTATATAGTTTTTCTATCTAATTAATAAAATTTAGATATGTTCTTTGAAATTTTCACCAAAACTCATCTCATGATAGAAAAGTCTAAGTATGTATGTCGTAGCGGTCGGATCATAATGTGTAAGGATCCGGTCGTTACACAGTAGTACTTAACTATGTTTAATTGAGCCATATAAATCAAATGTAGTGTCATATGCTATGAAAAAGATGAATTCACAATTAGAAAGGAAAATGTTGGGGGAGAGAAGGGAGAAAAAAGTGTTTAGATCGATGAAATATACCATGGAGCAAGTTCCTTCCATCATTAGGAGCGAGTTTATAAAAAACACCATCGATACCAAATTGACCTCCTCTAATTCTATTTGCTACACGTCCAACAATGTTTCCAAAGTAGGTAGTATCATTCTGTCAAAACAAATGCATAAACAAATCATACCCTTTTATTCATTTTTCTCTTTTATACTAGAAAATCACAACAAAAAACACAATTATCTCACTCGAAAGTCATCAATTGAAGGGAAAGAAAGAACAATATTACCCAACTTCCCTAAAACAAATAACAGAAAAAAAAAAATTAGAACTATATCATAATGTGTTGAATGCAAATATAAATGGGTAGTGTTAAGAAAAACAAAAACAAAACAAACCATTTTTATCAGGGAGAATAACAGAGAGAATGGTAGCACCATAATTGGTAAATTTAATAGAAAAATCTCCCCTTCTCAATTTATAAACTCCCACTTCATTCCCATTAGCAAATCCAATGGCTGCAACCACTAAGAGAAAGATCAATGGAAGAACTTTGGCCATTTTGAAGAATAGAACAATGTGTCTTGATGGGTTAAACTTAAACTCAAAGGATATTTATGTAGCTAGATAGAGAGATGCATCTAATTTTGAGAGAAGGAGAAGATACAGTTTGTTGATTTTCTTAACCATTTTGTAGATTTGGGATAGAAACGTTTTTATTTTTCAAATGGGTTTTCTTTTTTTGGTTGAAATTTGAATCTACTTTGACCTATTCTTTCTCGCTTTTTTATTCAGTTTGTATTTGCCATGTATGTTTTAACTAAAAGCCAGAAAAGATAAAACATTTGCCATAAATGAAATTGAGATGTGCCTAATGTTTTATTAATATCCCTAATTTAGTTGGACTTTATCTTAAGTTACTTATATACATAAATTGTTGTTATAAGAACTTGAGATGTGATTTTTTTTTTTTTCATTTTTTCTATTTTCTTTCTTTGCTTCAATGTTCTAAAATATGATATCTAAGATATGAACGTGGTATCTAAGATACGATTTTAACTTGTAAAGACCCTCTGGAAAAATCAAAATCAAGATCTTAAAAATGATAATGAGTAAAATCTGACAATATAACTCAACAATTGATCGACATATATTTCGTTGATCTTCAACTAATAGGTTAATATTATACATAGATTTATAGAAGCACTGTGTCTTTGAATTGGGATTGAGAAAATCATAGAATTGATTTATAAAAACATTAAGGCTGGACATTCAATTGAGGGAATTTAGGAGAAATGCTTTTGAAGACCAAATTCTTCAAGAACCTCCGTGAAAATCCTCTGCAAGAACAGGAAAAAAAAAACGAACGACAAGACACTACCAAAAGGACTTTCCCGCTATGACTTCAACAAGGAATTGGATTGTGGGATCCAACTTGTTTACCATGAATTACTTCTTTTGAATTTGAGGGAGAATACAGAGAGATGTGTTTTAGAGAGTGAGAGCTTTTTGGAACCAATTGATTCTGTATTTTTATATATTTCACACAAAAACCATTATGAAGGGAAAAGTAACCTCTCACCCAACTCTCCACTCTCTGCATAAGGAGTTATTTTATTTTAATTAATTAATTAATTAAATCAATAAATATATATATTAAATCACATTTAATATATAATAAATAATTAAATAAATATTAATTAATTAACCATTAATTAATTAATAAAATAGCTCATATTTACTAATAATGCATTCAAACCATATAAAATGTATATCTCTCTCTTAATCTATAATCTTTAATATCAATCCAATTCACATTAAATTTTACTATATAGTTTTAATATGAATCCAATTCATATTAATTTAATACTTGAATCTAATTCAAATATTATTTTCTCATATTATATAGTTTTAATTATTAATGATATTTATAATTAACTATATAGTATAATGAATCATTATACATCATACTCTATATTAATCCTTATTAATATAAAATTTCTTTAAATAATTTAAACAATTCAAATTATTCCAAAATTAATTGATCCTTGATTTATCTATAGTAAGCTAGCAGGGACATAATGGACCTACAGATTAGAAGTTCTAATGATTCGAAATTAAATTAATTAAACTCTTTAATTAACTTAATTAACATTCATTAATTGTGTGTCACTTCATTAAAAACTCACAGCAGTACTCTTTGCACTCTAAAGATATTTCCGTATCTATGGATACAACCAGTCATCAATAAGTCGACCCTTCATGAATTTTTCATAATTACAGTTGAGTCAAAATTACCATTTTACCCATGTAATTACATCTTTCTCCTTAAGTCCCACTGATTCTCTAATGAACAACATGTTTATGATCTACCATAAACAAATCTCTCTCGAACCAATGAGTGGGAGGGACCTCTTGTTCAAGACCCGGAGTCAGCACTTAAGATAGAAATTTATCTACTTTCTTTGAAAGCGGGAAGGAGTGAATTCCACTTTAAGGAGTTGTGTTTCTAACTCCCTACTTGGATAAATCCCTAAAATGGTAGGCTTATTGAGTCGGTGACAACGACCACACTCACCCATACAAATCAAAGGGTTGCCTTCATAGACAAGAGTCTATAACCCACTCAGGATTGAGATCGAGTCACCTATAGTCATCCTATGAAATGTTAGTCTCTTCAATTAACAATGTTATAAAGAGAGAACAAAATATTTCGTGGTACGATCTTATACTAACATTTATAAAGTGGGTTGTATCCGCAGTGTTATCAGGATAATGCACCCAACCTTATTCATATATTGCTAACCTTTTAGGTTATTACTTGAACATGATCCACTTGTATGTCTATCACATACTGTTCAAGCTACATAAAATAACCATGGATCTTACCTTATTGGATTAAGTTAATGCGTTCTAAATGTCGAATAAAATATTGCTTATTTTATTAAATAAATAATTTGTATTTACAAATTACAAAATACAAGATCCACAAGATTTAAGACACTAAATTCAATAATCTCACACTTGTCATAAAGCGAGTGGAATGTACAATACATATAAAATAAAGTATAATATAATAAACTAGGGTATATTCTATGTTGGGTTTTATGTCCTAAAACTCGCAGTTTGTAAAATGATAAACATTTTCTATAATCAATATACTTGTTATTGATTTCATAAATTGTATGAAAATCTAAATCCAATAAATTAAGACTCATGACTATTGTATGAGTACTTGAACATTATGTGGAGACATAAGAGTGGATTAGGTTTGAGTAAATAGTCAAAATGATCTATGGTACATGAATAAGGTTGGGTATTTTATTCTAGTAATACCATTGGATGCGGCCTACTTTGTAGTTGTTACAAAGAGTTGTAAAGTGCTACATACGATGTGATCCTAA
Source organism: Benincasa hispida (assembly GCF_009727055.1). Classification (NCBI taxonomy): domain Eukaryota; kingdom Viridiplantae; phylum Streptophyta; class Magnoliopsida; order Cucurbitales; family Cucurbitaceae; genus Benincasa; species Benincasa hispida. Next base: position 6,422,723 of record NC_052350.1, read on the forward strand.
TTCGTACATGTTATTGAAGGAATTCTTATTCAAGAATACCTACGAGCGGAAGCGTATCTTTCCAATTCATTGTGACTGAATTACCACATATACATTCAAACATACTTTCATAATGCTAAAGAGATCAAGAAATCATACTAGATGAAGATTTCTTCTACACAGTGAGTCTGAAGCCCAACCGTCTACCTCAAACAATCACCACTCGGATAGAAGGAAATAGAGAAGACAAAAACACTTAGAGCCCTCAATATTCTTGGAGTGAGAATCCAAAGTGTGGGCTTTATTCGGATTTGGTAGAGGGAAGAAGGAAGAGAGACCGTACACAACGATCAAGCAAGTGGGAGGAGAGGTTGTCTATCACATAGACAAGATGCTTGATCGTTTAGGTGAAGTATACGATCGTGTAGGAAAAGTAAGCGATCGTCTAAACGATCGTGTAGGAAAAGGTCAGTGATCATATAAACAATCGTGTAGGAAAAGGGTGAGCAATTGTCCGAACATTCACGTAGGAAAAACTATGCGATCGTCTATACGATCGTTTAGTAAATACCAGGAGCTAAACGATCGCTTAGGAAAAAAGTAAACGATCGTTTAGATAATAGCGTGCGACGGTGTAATCGGTATGCGATCGCTTAGCAATATCGTATATATAAGCGATCATGGAGTCACTATCGTATAGGCACTGATTTTAAACGATGACGATATCTTTTCACAATGTCCGCGCACGTCGAGATCAACACACCGTTTGCTATTTATAATGCACTCATTCGTTATTTAGAACAGAAGAGGCACCTTCCAATTTCCTTTATAACCGTCCAATGAATGTGATCTTATCATATTCATAACATATAAATTAATATCATGTATTAATTATAATATTTTCCTCTACTAGATATAAATCATGTTTATATCCAATTTCTTCCAAATTAATGTATCTAATACATAAAGTTAATTATATCATATTTAATTAACTCGATCAATTATATCATATATAATCGAACTCCCTCTTGTCAATTTGAACATTTTAAACTGACCCAAAAACTGATTCTCAACTTGTATCCAAGCTACCAAGGGGATCTTATGGACCTATGGCTCGAAGCTCCAACAGTGCGTGAATAGCTGACTAAACTCTTTAGTCACGATATCCACCATCCGTTAACTGCCAGACATTCCACTAAAGACCAACAATTGAACTCTTCTTGCCATAGATATATTTCTATGTCCATTGGATATAACCAATCATCAGTACGATGACCTTTCACAGATGCTCGTAATTACAGCAGGCTAATTTATCGTTTTGCCCTTGTAGTTACATCTTCCTCCTTAAGTATCACTGATCCCTCTAATGAACAATACAACATAGTCCTACTATGTGTGAACACCTTTCGGGCCATGAGAAGATGTGTGGCACCACATCGTTCAAGTTTTGGGATCAGCCCTTAAGAGAGCAATCTATCTACTTACCCCTACATTGGGGAAGAAGTGAACTCCATCTTATGAAGCTGAGTTCCCAGCTCCCAAATGAGACGAATCACCAAAATGGTAGGTATGAGTCGGCATTCTGGCCACTCGTACCCATGCAAATCAAAGGACCTCCCTCAATAGCAGGTGTTCCCAACTAACTCAGGATTGAGGTCATGTTATCTATGGTCATCCTAATGAAGTGAAGTCTCAGTCATGAACGGTGTTATGTGACGAGACGTTAACACTTTGTGGTCAGGTCTTATACAAACTCTTTGTATAGGATGCTCCTGTTTACATGTCCTCTACACGAATGATCAGGATCGGACCATCTGTGATAAGTCACAACACTTGTGGCCATTCCACAAAGCGGGCCGCATCCATAGCATTACCAGGATAAGGTTTCCCTTCTATATCCATATACTAAAGATCATTTTGGTTATCATTCAAGACATGATCCACTTGTATGTCACCGCATACATGCTTAAGTTACATACAGATAACCAGGGATATTAAGTTTGTTGGTTTGTGGTAAAATAAAAAAACATCTAAATGTGCAAAGTCAAGTAGTGAAGTAAATATCATTTATATTATACATCACAAGTGTTCGTACAAAGTTTTTTACAAAATACTGAACACGAGACTTTAGGGCATAAACCCCAACAGTTATGACATGAAGAGTGGGGGCATCCTATGCAATGAGTTTGCTGTTAAAAACATTCTCAAGTATCTTCGGAGAACGATAGATTATATGCTCGTGTATGGTCCTAAGGATCTAATCCTTACTAGATACACTGATTTTGACTTTCAGACTGATATTGATTCAAGGAAATTAACTTCGGGGTCAGTATTCACTCTTAACGAAGGAACAGTTGTGTAGAGAAGCATCAAGCAGAGTTGTATTGCAGACTCCACAATGGAAGCTGAGTATGTAGCTACAAGCGAAGTAGCAAAAGAAGCAGTATGGCTCAGAAAGTTCCTGACAAATCTGGAAGTAGTTCCTAACATGCACCTGCCTGTCACTCTCTATTGTGACAACAATGAAGCAGTTGAAAATTTAAAGGAACCATGAAGCCATAAAGGGGGAAAGCATATCAAACAAAAATACCATCTCATCAGGGAGATTGTACACAGAGAATATGTTATTGTCACTCAGATTGCTTCCCGAGACAACTTAGCTGATCCATTTACAAAGGCCCCCTCAGCTAAAGTGTTCGAGGGTCACCTAGTAGGCCTAGGTCTATAGGTTTTGTATCACTAGGGCAAGTGGGAGAATTTATGGGTATTGTAATGCCCTAGTTTATTGTATTTTTACATCTTATTCTCTCCATGTAAACTCAACATTGTATATATTTGTATATATTGATCCACTGAAGTTTTAGTCCATGTGGGAATATTGTTGGGTTTTATGTCCTAAAACTCGCAGTTTGTAAAACGATAAACATTTTCTATAATCAATATACGTGTTATTGATTTCATAAATTGTATGAAAGTCTAAATTCAATAAACTAAGACCCATGACTATTGTATGAGTACTTGAACTTTATGTGGAGACATAAGAGTGGATCAGGTTAGAGTAAATAGTCAAAATGATCTATGGTACATGAATAAGGTTGGGTACCTTATTCTGGTAGCACCATTGGATGCGACATACTCTGTAGTTGTTACAAAGAGTTGTAAAGTGCTACATATGATGTGATCCTAATTCGTACATGTAATGATATGAGGAGTGAGAGCGTCCTATGCAATGAGTTTTCATAAGATCGTGACCAAGAAATAAGTTACTCTTACTTTATAACGCTGTTTACTGTATAAGACTGGCTATTTCACCTAGATGACCTAGGTAACTCGATCTTAATCCTGAGTTAACTATGAGTTCCTGTTTATTCAGAATTGTCTTTAAATTTGCATAGTTGAGGGTTGGCTCAACAGCGTCGAATCAATAAGACTTTCATTTCAAGGGTAAGACCGGGTAGATAGCTGGGGACATAAGGTGCAAGACGGAGTTCACGCCTACCCGATTTAGGGATAGGAGAAAGGTTGTTCTCTCAAGTACTGAATCCAGGTCTTGAACAAGGTGCCCCACCCTCTCATTGGACTGAGAGTGTTTGGTTTAGTGAATCGATCACAAACCACTTGTTCATTAGAGGATCAGTAGGGACTTGAGGAATAAAACGTAATCTCGGGGGTAAAATAGATATTTGACTCAACCATTATTACGAACAACTTGTGAAGGGTCGACTTGCTGATTATGGTTAAATCATGTGGACATAATATATCTACAGTGAGGGGAGTGCAACTATGGGCTTTAGTGGAGTGGCCCATTAATTAAAGAATGGAGATTAATTTAGTCTAATGAGTTTAGCCAATTAATCTCGGATTGTTGGAGCCCAGGATCTGTAGGTCCACCTACTAGCTCGTAAGAGACTAGCTCTAGAATAGTGTGATAAGTTAATTTGAATCGTTCAAATTAGGATTAAGGGAGTTAGTAATTATATGAGATATAGTTACATGTTTAATTTGAGAATTAAACGGAATAGGAGAATTTATATATTTAAATATTATTTAAATATATAAAGATGGATATGTATTAAAATTAATTTAATATTTGATATTAAATTAATTAAGTTTTATTTAATAATTAATTTATGAAATTAATTAAATTTTTCATTCGATTTAAAATCAAATACTTGATTTTATAAAATCAAAAAAGTGTTATTTTTGTAGATATGGAATATATAAAGGAGAGGGAAGAGATGAGAGACAAAACAAACACAACATCGCGGAAATTAAAGAATAGTATTTTTCCATTATCACAGTCTTTATAGAATTTCACTTAGCGACAAAAATGTCATCATTTCCTTTGCTCTTTGTTCGTGGTACTACTTCAAGCATGAGCTAGCACACTCATTGCAAAGTCTCCTTTCTTTGCATGTTCGACTCTTTTTCTCTCCTTTTCGTTCCTTAACTGGCAATATAATTGAATGAGAATTATGTTAAGTGAAAATGGGGTGCAACTTTATCTAAGCATATTTCTAATAAAAGAGAATTGTTGAGGATGTATACAAATTTGGGTTGGGTTAGAAATAGATGTTCATCTCAAACTCATAGATTTTAACTACATCCTTGTGACATTTCTCTCCTCACATTACCCTTTTTTCAGAGGGCACTATGTTTTATGAGTCTCACACAACTCAATGCTATTGATCCACATAGTGAGATATATTATGTGTGGGGAAGACAACTCTTGTTAGGTGGGTGTCCTTTGGGCGAAACAAGATTTGGTGGGAGAAGCACCTAAGCAGCTGAAGAAGGAGCTTTGAAAAACGAGTTAATATAAAAACAAAAGTAAGTGTATTGCGTTTTGGTCGAAAAAATTACCATCTTGTTTTTCTTCAATGAGTCAATATCAGCTATATTAGATATTTTATTGCCAAAACACATAGTGCAAGATTATCGGAAATGCGTTATGGGGGGATAGATCCTTGTGCTCTTTTCCTAGGCTGTTGTTTGAATAAAACACATCCTACATTTAGTGCTATTAATTTTCCATATTATCTTCAGTTAATTCTCTTAACACATTCTATCCTCTAGACAACAAGATTGTATTATATATCAGTACCGTAGTAACTCTACATTGTACGGCTCGTATCGGATAAAAAAAGGTTTGCGTTTATAGTTTTATGCCTTGAATGAGAGGAATATATAGGAGTATTAAAAATAGGGATTCTAGCAAAGATTTGTGGCTTCGCGGAAAGTAATCATCAATAGCATCACTGTCTCCATACTGACAGGAAAATCGAGGCTACACAACGATGAATGTTGCAATGAGCACTGGAGTGAAAATAGTCATTCCAAATGTACAGTATTAATCATGCTAATGTGAACAATACAAATTCATCAAATCGTAAACTCAACAAACTGGGCTTATCGTCACACTCATTAACAGGAATTGACAATCATTGAAAAGGAGTTCCTACGACATGAACAATCGGCATTGGAAAATTGCTCGACGAACACTCACCGCTTCTTATAGTAGCCGTACTCAATCTCACTCTTTTCTTTGAACTTCACAGAAAATGCATTGAACATAAACAATACCTACAAAAACGCTACTGAAAGCTAACATGACTTGACTCCCGTAACACATCGCTCATTTGGGCATACACTTTTGTCGCTCATAAACTTACTGCAAATTTGCCATCCTCGGTTTCACAAACTCCCTAAAAGCACGAACGACCTCCATAGAACCTTAGAGTGTGTCAAGTTGAGTATGACATCACCAAGAAAGGTTACCTCAGTATTCTCGAGTGAGAATCCAGAGAGTGGGCTCTGTGTGGACTTGGAATGAGGCAGACGAAGGAGGAGACAACAATCGTGTACACGATTGGGCAAGTGAGAGAAGGCTGAAACCTATTATATAGGTTGATGCTCAATGCTAAGCGATCGTTTAGCTCATCGCTTAGTACCGTGTCTATCGCTTACAAAACACTACACGATCGTCTAGCTCGCTTAAGCTGTCGCTTTGTAAATCCATATTTACTTGACAGCTTCTGTGAGATGTTTTTCCGAGAGAAAATCTCTAAATTGCTTTTGAAAAACTTACTAAAATTAGGAAAAAAATTTTCCTTTTATCTCACGGTTACCATGAACCACCAATGACCTTCCACTCAATTGGTTATTAGAGATAAATATTTAATTATCCAATAATTAATATTATTATAAATATAAATGATAACTAACTTATCATACTATATTTATAACCTATAGTTTTAATATTTCATCTCATGAAACATATAAACCATAGCTTTTTTTCTATTCCATGGTACTTAATGTAAATCTCATTTACATTAATCCTCTACTAGATGTATCTCATACACCATATCGACCATATCATATATAATCAAATTACCTTTCGTCAATTTGTACATTTCAAATCAACACCAAGAACAGATCCTCAACTAAATCCATTAAACTACCAGGGGGACCTTATGGACCTGTAGCTCGAAGCTCCAACGGTACATGAATAACTAACTAAACTACTCGTTGAGAAAGATGTGTTTGACTAGATGAAGCAACATCAACACTACTCGTTGAAGTGCTAGGTTCTTCAACAACTTTTGTTGAAGTTTTGACTAGTTTCATTGGAAAACTCATTCAATACAATTTTGCTTCTTGGTTTATGCTCTTTAATATTGTCTTCCTCTAAGAAAGTAGCATTTTCGATACAAATACTTTATTCTCCCTTGGATCTTAAAAGAGACTACCTCTTGTTTTTTTTAATAGCCTACAAATAAGAATAACTTTGCGCGTGGTTCCAATTTCTTTAGGCTAGCCACTAGTACATGGGTCGGACACCCATGTCGCCACGTGCCCGAGACGACGCGGAGCGGCCGGCGTCCTTAAAAATAGTTAATTTAAAGAAACTAAAATAGGAGTTGCTACCAATCCTTTTTATGATGTGATTGGACACCAAAATAAAATGAGTAAATTTTAATTAAAAAAAGGGTCTACAAAAACTAGAGTTGAGTTTAGGTCGTTTGTGTATGGGGAAGTTGTTAGCACCCCACAACACCCTTTTACAAAACGGCGACCAAATTTGAAATCTTGAATTGCTTTATTCCTTAAATAAATTGGTTTGAGAAACAAAAATTTACAAACAAATGTCTTATCATGTCCCTCATTCTCCAATATTTTTTGAAGTAATGATCCCTAAGATATGTGGAATAAACTTCCATCAATTAGGCTACCGTGGAATTGAGTAATAATTTCTCACATCAAGAATGAGAAAATATTACATTTCTTAAAATCCATCACAAGAATAGCCTTTAATAAGGAAAATATTTTTTTAAAATATTAATTAAATTCATTTTTTCTTGGAATTATATCTCGAACTCTCAAAGCTATGATTCCTCACATAAAAAATTTTAGAAAATCGGATTCCCAAATTTTCTAGATCCCGTCGTTAGGATTTTTTTTTTTTTTTTTTTTTTTTAGAGAAACGATCATAAAAATAATTTACTAGAAAAGTGGTTAGAAATTTTTTTTGAAATAATATATTAATTTTATTTTATGTTTAAAACACAAAAATTTTAATTTAAGTTAAATTTTTAAATGACTTAAAGAAAAGTTTATGAAAAAAATTAAAAGAATTGGAAAAATTTTAATTGAAAATTTAAATAATAATTCATTGTGAACATTATGTAAGCCAAAACATAATTTAAGAAATTAAAATTATGAATTAAAAAAATATAAATTAAACATATTTAAAAATTTATGAAAATATATTGGAGATCGATATCAGACTCCCAAATAATCGGTTCCCCATCTCAAAGAACTCTAGGAAATTGGATTTCAAATTCATTATTCCGTTGGTCGGAATTTTTTAGAATGTAAATGAGCATTAATAATATTAGTATAATGACATTTATAAACATAACATGAAAAATATTGAAATAATAATACAATAAAATATTGAAAAATAAAAGGACTAATTGCACTATATAAAATAAAATGAATAAATATTAATATAAATAGAGTACATAAATAGAGACATGAAAAAAAAAAGAGTATTTAAATAGAGATATGAAAAAAAAATATATGTTAAAGTTTGAAATAAATCTTTTTAAAATGAAAGTTTAAAATAATTTAAGAAAAATGACAAAACATGATTAAAACTATATCTAAAAAAAGGAAAGAAAAAAATGGAAAATAGTGGTTGGTGAAGTGGGGAGTGGGTTCTACAACTATCATTGAAAAAAAGAAATGTTAAAAATTTAATACTGATGGGATAAGTGGCAACCCCTAATCATGGTTAAATTAAGTGGATAAAAATATATCTATCGTGAAGAAAGTGTAGCTACTGGGCTTTAGAGGAGCATCCTGATAGTTAACGAATGTTGGTTAATTCGGTTAAAAAAGTTTAGTAGGTTAATCTCGGATCGTTGGAGCTCATGATTTGTAGGTCCATTAGTTCCCTCTACTAGCTCATAAATGGACTAAACCTTAGATTAATGTGTTGAGAGAATTTGAAATATTCAAATTCGATTCAAGGAATTATTAACTATATACGATATAATTAAATGTTTAATTATCAAATTAAACAAATTGGAGTATTGAAAATATTTAAATATGATTTAAATATTGTATACATGATTAGGGATTCATATTTGGATATGTGTTTCATTAATTTAATATTTGACATTAAATTAATTAAAATTTTGATTAAATTATTTAATTAATTATTAAAATTAAATTAAATTATTTTAAATTAAAGAAAAATCAAGTAAACTATGACTTTTTAGGAATTTATTTAAATTAAATAGAATATAAAATTTGAAAGTGGAAAGTTCCCACATTTCAAATTTTATCTTAATTCAACGCCTATTTTCCATTAATTCTTTCTGTGTTTTGTAGTCAATTTTTCATGTATTTATTTGCATGATTTTGGTTCATAGATATGTAAGTTTAATTACTGGAACAACTTCATGCAAAATAGAAAATTGATGAAGAAATTGTGATTTTTCTCTGCAACACATCAAAGTTCTCCAAATCCCAAAAAATCCTTCAAATTTCATTGAATTTGGATCCCACAATTCACTATAAGATCAGAGTATAGTAGAGAAGATCCTTGTAACGACCCTAGTTTCCTACTTAATTCTAGGACGCTACTTCATGCATGCATAGGCTTAACCGTACATTTTCTTTTAAACCAACCAATAAAAGTCGAATTTTATTTAATAATGCTCAAATGAGCAAAGATAAGAAAACATAATTAAATGAAAATAAATACACTAAAACAAAAATAAAATAAATTAAAATAAAAATTTACCATTCGGGGTACCCCTAAACCCTACTTTAAAAATGAAGGAAATTAAATAGTCAAATCATAAAATTGATGTATTTTTCACGAAAGTGTAAGATGCCTAACTCCTAACCAGATTTCAAAACATGATACAAAGTGCGAAAGCAGTAAATCGTCCTAATGGCCAGGTCACGGGTCTCTCTTGTCATACGCCAGTTTGTCATTACCCTTACCTGAAAAATAGGGAAAGAAAAGGGTGAGTATAAAAATATACTCAGTAAGCAGCCCACTACTGAGCCCACTTAGTGATATGTTAGTCTATCCATTGGACCAAAATGCACAAAGGCATCATAGACATAGGCATAAGCATAGGCATAAGCATAGGCATAAAGGGTGAACCCAAAGGCACGCTTTCATAAGTAGTGACACAAAGGTCACAGGCATAAACACAAGTGGTGATCCCAAAAAGGACACCGTACATAAGCATATGATATGGGTCCGAAGACTCACACATGCGATGTGCATAGCCCAATGGTAACACTAACAACCACTAAAATCTCATATGGACATAAGCATACAAACAGTCAGTACAATCTTAGACATAAGCATGCAATCAAGGCTATGAATCAGCATCAAACTTTAACACCGTTACCCATACATTAACTTTATCACAGTTTACTCATACATTAAACCTCATCATAGTCTGTTCATACATCAACATTAGCACCCTATCCCCAGCCTACTCATGCATCAAACCTTATCACAGTGTTTAGTCTACTCTTACATCAACTTTACACAGTATTCTCATACTTCAACTACAATTACCCATATCAAATTCCATCACAGTTTACCCATAAATGACATAAAAATTTTCAACAGGCTTAACAAGATCATAGGGCGACCAATAGGAAACCACTTACGTCGGGATAACGAACTTGTCCCAAAACGAGACCTTACTCCGCTTGCAAACTTCCTTCACCATCACACGTTCTTAAAACCAATTACAAATTCCATAGGCGAATGTTAGCTTAGGCCCAAGAATCCTCAAATGACAATGGGCTTCCAAAAAAAGAACCGAACTTACCCCAACAGACCGATCGACCAGACTGCCGCGATCTGACTGCTACCAAAATCGACGACAACAGGTGGACATAGAACGACGCTTGGAAGAGAAGAACCCGGCTCGGCTGGAAGACCCACGATCGGGTGGCGGCTTGGTTGACAACAACGAGGAGGTGCAACTGCGAGTCATCAAAGGTAGAGCTTTGCAGCAGCGCGAACCAAGGCTTCGGCTAGGCGGCGCGCGGTCAATGATGAAGAAGAAGAAAACAACGATCAGCTCACGCTGGACGCCTCAGATCGACGGACAGGGAAGCAGGCGGCGACTGCACCGTGAAGGGGGGTTTCGCGAAACTGAAGAAAGAGAGAAGAAGAGAAAAAATTCTTTTTTTTTCTTTTTGCATGCATCCAAGGTCCCCCAAACACATTTATAACCCTAAACCCCTTTTCTTTTCCTAAATTAACCATTCAACTCTCCGCCTTTTTTAAAAAAAAAAAAAAAAAAAAAACTTTGGGCATTACACTCTTCCCCCCTTAATAAACTTTCGTCCTCAAAAGTTCTAATCCTGGAAGAGCTCTGGATGCAATGTTCTCATCTCGTCATCTCCCTCCCAAGTTGCTTCCTAAAACTGATGATTCTGCCACAGAAACTTTACCAGTGGCACCTCCTTACTGCGCAAAACTTTCACCTCCTTGGCCACAATTTGCGCGGGCTTCTCCTCGTAACTCAAGTTTTCATTCAGTTGCAAGGGCTCAAAGTCCACCACATGAGACGAGTCCATTAAATACTTCCTCATCATGGAGACATGAAATACATTATGGACTGTGGAGAGAAACGGTGGCAAGGCCAAACGGTAAGACACATAGCTGACCCGCCCTAAGATCTTGAATGGCCCTACAAAACTGACTTAGCTTACCCTTCTTCCCGAATCTCAGAACACCCTTCATCGGAGCCACTTTCAGGAACACTTTGTCACCTGCTTCGAACTCCAGATCTTTATGCCTAACATTCGCGTAACTTTTTTGTCTACTTTACACTGCTAGCATTCTAGCCCTGATCTTTTGCATGGCTTCGTTCGTCAACTCCACTAGCTCAGTTCCCACCAGTTTCCTCTCCCCAATCTCACCCCAACAAACAGGAGACCTGCAACCTTTACCATAAAGAGCTTCAAATGGGGACATGCCAATGGTAGCCTGACAACTAATATTATAAGAAAACTCTGCCAAATGTAAGTGGGAGTCTAAATCCTCTGAGAAATCCAACACACAAGCACGCAACATGTCTGTTCACTTACTATCGTGAGATGCTTTAGGAGTGTATAAAGTAAAACAAATTGGAAGAATAAAGTCTAAGTGATGCGTTCTGCCTTGATGCGTTTAAATGAATGTGCGTTGGGGCGTTAGTATTATACACATAAGGCACACAACTCCTTATAATAACGTTCAAGTTTTCCTAGATAAAACTCAAGTATAAATCTAATCTAGGTTCCTGGCAAGTCGAGGGTCGATCACAGAGATTCAGTTTCACTAACACAGATTATGCGTTGTACTTGCAGTAGGAGGTTTTTCCTAAATAAATGTGAAAGATGTATTATTTACACTAACATGCTATGCTTGTGCAAGACAATACAAAAGAGTTGAGTGGAAAATGATGGATCATGTGAAAATGGAATTTAAGTAGGTAGACGCGCCGGTTAAAGATAATTGCACACAACTGAAGTAATATGGATGAAATGGGATGGGTTGCTTATCTTTCGATTCATGCGTTAGACATCATTCAACACTTCTCAATGCGAATAATATACAAGCCTATCTCTAGGGTGCATGCGTCTACTTAGAATGCAAGAAACACCAGTAAGTCTATCTCTAGTTGTACTAGGCGTTCTACTTAATACGGCTTAGTTATTCTTTCGAACAACTAAGTAAAGAAGCTTTCACCAAGTTATCAAGTTGGTTTAGGCATTGGAACCGAATTATGCATGAAGTACTAATGCTTTCAACATACGATCAAATATATGAATTTTATAAAGGATCAATGAGTCTTTACAAAGAACTATATTCAATCAAAATGAAAAGGAAATGATATTAAGAGAGAAACTGAGTCAAGCCAAAGAATACAATCTCTTGTAGTTCTTTAGCTCAATCTTGTTGTGTACAATCACTTTAAAGAGCCGAGGACATAGTATCTTTCTCAAAAATAACTTTCTCCACTCTCTGGCCAGCGGTGGTGGTGGTTCTCAGCTTCTTTAATCATCTTACACCTCGGCACAGCTTGTACAAACTAAAACTAAGTCTAAAATATTATAGAGAGTATGAAGCTTCTAATTGTCTCACTCTTTATTCTTGAGGGTCTTCAAGTATTTATAGGCGTTGGTCTCGTCTACTTGGAGGATGGGCTGCATTTAAGTCTATGCCCTGGTCAATATTAAACTCCATGTCCTGGTTGGCCGCCTGACCTCTGGAAGCTTTTTTAGACACCGCCTGTTGTAGGTGCCCATGCTTGCAGGTGGTGTTGTGACACAGTTAGCCTGTAGCAATGAATCTTCTATGCGATGAATTCCCTTCGACGTATGACTCATGCATTAGCGTGTTTCTTGTGGCACTTGTCTAATGCGTTATTGTTAGTTCTTGCGTTGTAATCCTGCAAAGTAGTGCATTAGCACCGTGATTTTTAGTGATAAACTTCTTTTACACGAAATTCCTATTTTTTAAGTAAATCCATGTGTTTCTATTAAAAAAAAGGAGAGTTTATCATTAAAAATCCTAATTGTTCTAACTTAAGAGCAAAGATAACTTCTATATTTACAAGTTATCAACCACCCCCAAATTTGAACAATGCTTATCCTCAAGCATTCTAGAATAATTCTTTGCTATCTCCTCTGCCTTAGATGTGCAAATTTCACCTCTCATCATATTAGTCACAAAGCTTAAATAAGAGTTGGGAAAATATAACTTAGATTGATGCTTTTAAAAGGACTAATACTTAGTTTCCGATGCGGCAGGCTTCTTATCGCAACTCCTTTCATTTTTCAAAACATTTCAATCTTTTCTAAACCAGCAATGCGCTAGATGCTATTTCTCTTGAAAAAAAAATGCTGGATAAAAAGAAAACGATTGTGTACTTGTTTACCCATGCATTGCTCCAGGTATCCCACTTTCGTTTTGGCTTGCCCCCACGGTTGTCATGCGAGCATCCAACTACGGGTGAGAACCCTTTATAACTAAACTCGTATCTATATTCATCCTTTTTTTTTTTTCTCAGACTAGATAGAGGAGTTTTGTGGGATGCGTTGGTCTAGGATACTTAACTTTGTTTTGGCTTACCCCCACAGGTGTCATGCGAGCATCCAACTACGGCTAAGTGCCTTTTCCAATTAAGCTCATATCATTTGAAATTTCTCTCTTTTGAAGTAATGACAGAGGAGCTACGTTCCAAATTCTTCTTATTTTTCCCTTTTTCTTTATGATGTATACATTGATGCGTCTACGCTCGGATTTCCTTCATCCCCAAATTTGGAGATGAGCTATATCCTCATTACTAAAAGAGAAACAAAGTTTTAAAAGGCTTTGAGAAATTGAAAGGAGTTTTAAGACTTCAAGCTTGCATGCGTTAGAAAGTAAACTTAATCATTTTAAGAGAAGTTCAAGCCTTGTCTATTTTCCTAACGCCTATCTTATGCTTATAAGCTCATTTAGTTGATATCATTGAGGTTAAGTTAAGCACAAGACTTAGAAATCAATCAAAGAACAAAAATAAAGTATGCTAAGGACAAACGCAAGGATCAAAGTGATAACTTCTTATTCATTTTTCATATTTTAACATAGATTGCATAAACACAGCAAAAAGATGCAAAAGGACAATTAAACCAAAATTACAAATTAATTTTAACCCAACACCCCAAGATTCTACTGTGCTGGTGCATCATCTCTGTGATCTTCGGGGTTCTCGTCCATGAAGCGCAAAGGATTTCTAAGATGGACTGGTAACGGAGGCAAGGCAAACATACCCACTAAGACCTGATTGATATACTTCGTTGTGTAGACAAATTGGTCTTGCATGCGTCTTGTCTGTTGCCTCAAGTAATCCCTTAATACCTAGTTTTGTTGTTGAAGATCTTCAATTTATGCGGCCAACGGTCAGAGTTGATCACTGATGAATGTTTTCAACTCCTCTAGGTCTATGCTGCATTGGGGTACTAGTTCTTCTCGTCCAACTGGGTCTTCAAATGCTACTGCGTTACTGGACCCAACCCAGTTGGCTCAAAGATCACTAGAGGTGGCACAAAATTTTCGATTGGACTTTGTTGGGGTGAAGGAATGGAGTGAGGGAGGTTCTGATCAATGAATATGGGTTCTTGATGTGTCTACTCAGGACTCCCTTCTAGCTGGGCTATTGGTGAGTCATGGAAAAGTTCAAGTGCAAGCTGCGCTTCTTCAGCCAAAGCTTCTGGCTCAGCTTTACATTCTTCATTCTCTGAAGCTTCATTGTTATGTTCAACTACCATGACGCGTCTTTTCTTAGGGGTACGTTTTGTTGATTGAGGTCTACGTGTTGCTTCTTTGGCAGGTAAGGCTGGTTGATGTTGTGATCCTCGAAGGAGACGCCTCACTACCTTTATGTCTATCAAACCATCGACTTCTTCATAATCATCCCCTAGAGGGATGCCTCCGCGTTCGCATAACGCATAGATCAGCCAGGGAAAATATAGTTGCCTTCGAGGCTTATTCTTGATGGCCTTGATCTGGTCCCGTAGAATCTTCCCAATATCCAATAGGATGCATTCCATTATGTAGTAAGTGGCCAGGACGCATTCTTTGGATAACGTTTCATCATGCATTGTAGGCATGATGCTGCGTTTGATTAAATAATACCACATGTTAGCGTCTAGGTTCAGATTCTTAGAAGCAAGTATCTTTGATCCATTCCTTGATGTCTGCCACTTACTTCCAGTTTTGGCCACTATCTTCAACGCATCTTTCAATTGACCAGGCGTTGGTTGCTCTAAGATGCGGTTTCCTTCTACGTCAGGATTACTATTCAAGTTGAACACTTCATTTATCTTGTCTGCGAGACGCGCATTAACATCTCTTCCATGAAGGCGGTGTTCTTTTCCATGTCGAATTCGCTGTTGTAGAACGTGCGAACAAGGTTGGGCCAGATGTGATCGTGCCCAATGCAGAATTGATTCTACCCTAGTGCGTTGATGGTTTCCGTGATATAGACTGGCAATGGGTGGTTTTCAGGGAAGAAGTCTTTCTCTACTAATATGTCACTAAACTGAAGCTTCCTTCCCGTGGTTCTCTTAGGTAACGCCTCTGTTACCTTATGTTTCACGTGTTTTCTTGTTCTTTAGCCAACTCTCTTAATTCATTCTCCAACTCCTTTTGGAGATTGGTTTTCCTTTACCTTTGTCTCGCGGGCGCATATTTTTCCAATTCATTTTCCAATGCGCTGTGCCTTTTTTCACGCGTTGCACCCTCAGGTCTGGGTGCAACTTGTTCTTCTTCTTCCTCTAGTATCAACCTTCTCTTCCTTGATACTCTCTTTGATTTTATAGGCCCTTCATCCGTGTCAGATGGGCATGGTTGCGACGCATCGGGGCCAACTCTCCTTTCTCTATTTTCTTCTTCTCTTCCTTCATTCTCTTCCCTTTCTTCATTTTCCATCTCCTCTTCTAGCATCGCTGCATATCTTTCTGTTTTGTCCAACTCGAGTGATGCGTTTGGTGGATCTGAACGCATCACTTGAGTTGGTTCTTGCTCTTGGTTGAGCAATGCTAGAATAGCTTCAAATACTTCCTCTTCATCATGTCTTGCTGACTCTACCAAGTCTTCAAGGTTATGCTCTGATGCAGGACTGTCAGAGGCTGGGATAGGTGGAGTGAATGGCGGGGTTAGACGTGTCTGATTCCATCGGGTAAATTGTGGCTAAAGGTTTAATGGATAGAGGGGGAGGTGGACGCACTGCTGGAGATGGTGCAGTATGGGCATAGGTAGGAAGTGGTTCATGCGTTGCACCCACTAAGGTTATGTTCGGGATAAATGGTGGTGGGGCAGGCTTGGTATAAGGACACAACCATAGATGACAGACGTATCCTAGACTTGGTTAGTGTCTTTATCCTTAGTTTAGGGGCAGACTTGGGTTTTTGTGGGGTTTTAGCCCTAGGCAGAGAAGTTTTAGCAAGAGGGTTTATAGGTTTCTTAGAGCTCTTAACCAAAGCTTTCATGGAGGTGGAAGGAGGTGTAGGGGCGGCCAGACACTGAGTAGAGGTAGCGCCATCATAAGAGGCTTTCGATTGGTTAGGGACGGAGGTTGATTTCCTAGGGCTAGGTGGTGGTGAACTCGAAAATGAAGAAGAGGAGAAGGAACTTATTAGTGAATTGTTGCCTAGGTTGTAGCTTTGGTTCTGAGAATCTGAGCAGGACGACATTGTTCACCGAAGATGCTGAGTGAGAGAGGAAAATGGAAGTTTGTTGGATCTGAGGTTCTAGGGTTTCTAAAGAAATGGAGGTTCGTAGGCGCAGTGAAGGAGAAGAAGAAGTAGTTTGATTCAAGAGAGGTTTTTATAGGGGGAGAGGATGATCGCGGCTAACATCAGGCGGCGTCTGACGTCTGCAATTAATGCAAAGTGGAAGGGTCGCCTCGTTTAGCCAAAACACTCAGAGTGTTTTGTGTTTTCAAGACGCGTCCCTTCAACTACCCCCTGCGTTAGACTTGTGTCTAACGCGTCCAATGTTTCCGTTTTAATTATACACAACTTTTCTAAAAGAAAAACAATCAACTTAAAACCCTCAAATAATTAAACTAACAAATTCAAACATAACTTAAAATACAGAATGCAGAAGAATAAGGTTGAGAGAGGCGTCCCTGGAAGATGTGTCGTTAGAACCGCGAGAGATGAATTTTGGTGTTCCACTTCGTCTTCAAAGTATGGCTTAACCCTTTGGCCGT
The DNA here is from genome assembly GCF_009727055.1 of Benincasa hispida. Lineage (NCBI taxonomy): Eukaryota > Viridiplantae > Streptophyta > Magnoliopsida > Cucurbitales > Cucurbitaceae > Benincasa > Benincasa hispida. Next base: position 6,439,999 of record NC_052350.1, read on the forward strand.
TTACTTTGAACACAACAGTGCCATCTTCTTGCATTAATTCCACAGTATTGTAGGGAAAGATCGTTTTAATTATGAAGGGCCTGAACCATCTAGATTTCAATTTTCCTGGAAACAAAATGCATGCGTGAGTTGAACAATAAAACTTTTTGACCAACAACAAGTACCTTCTTGCTGATGCGTTGGTCGTGCCAACTTTTTGTCTTTTCCTTGTAGATCTTATTGTTTTCATATGTGTTCATTCGCCATTCTTCGAGCTCGTTGAGCTGAAGCTTGCGTTGAATGCCTGCCGCATCTGGATTCATGTTCAACTTCTTTACTGCCCAAAATGCCTTATGCTCCAACTCTAAAGGAAGATGACATACTTTACCAAAAACAATGGAGTAAGGAGACATACCTATAGGCATTTTGTATATAGTCCTGTAGGCCCAGAGTGCTTCATCTAGCCTCTGTGCCCAATTTTTTTGCGTTGTGCTAACGAATTTTTTCAGAATTGATTTGATTTCTCGATTTGAAATTTCTACCTAACCGTTTGTCTGAGGGTGGTAGGTGGTAGCAATCTTGTGCCTGGCATTATATTTTGCAAGTAATTTTGAAACGATGCGATTGATAAAATGCGTACCTTCATCGCTTATCAGAGCTCTCGGCGTTCCATAGCGTGTGAAAATATTCCTGATAAGAAATTTAGATACAGTAGACGCGTCATTTCTGGCACAGGCTACTACCTCTACCCAGTTAGATACATAGTCTACAGCCAACAGGATATATTGCTGACCACAAGACAGAGGGAACGGGCCCATAAAATCTATGCCTCAGACATTAAATAACTCCACTTCAAGAATATTGATCAATAACATTGCGTCCCTTGAAGAAATATTCCCTGTGTGTTGGCAGGGGTCATAATTTTGAACAAACTCTCGTGCGTCCTTAAAAAGGGTGGGCCAAAAGTAACAGCATTGAAGGACTTTCGCCGTGGTCCTTTGCCCACCATAAGGAGAATTATGACACTCAGCCAAGATGCATTGTGTCTCCTCCTCTGGGATGCATCGACGCAGTATAAAGTCTGGGCCTTGTTTGTATAGAAACGGTTCGTCCTAGAAATAAAACTTGCTATCGTGGACTAGGCGTTTCTTCTGCTAGGAATTGAAGTTTTCAGGGAACTGTTTGGTGGTCAAGTAATTAACTATATCAGTATACCAAGGTTCCCTACCTTCAATTCTAAACAGGCTCTCATCAGGGAATGCGTCCTTGATGTCATTTTCCTGGACTTGCATTTCTTGGTTTTCAAGCCTGGACAGGTGGTCAGCCACCTGATTTTCTGTTCCCTTTCTGTCTTGGATGTCAATGTCAAATTCTTGTAGTAGTAGAACCCATCTTATCAGTCTCAGCTTTGCGTCCTTCTTGTTCATCAGGAACTTGATGGCTGAGTGGTCAGTATATATGGTTGCTGATGCACCAATTAAGTAAGAACGAAATTTTTCAATATCGAATACTATAGCCAACATCTCTTTCTCAGTAGTTATATAGTGTTCCTGAGAGCCGTTTAATGTTCTGGACACGTAGAAGATGAGATGTATCAAGTTTCCCCTTTTCTGCCCTAACATAGTTCCCACTACGACATTACTCGTGACACACATAAGAATGAAATGCTGCGACCAATCTGGTGCCATTAACACTGGGGCTGTTGTCAACGCATACTTTAAGGTTTCGAACGCATCAGTGCAGACTTCGTTAAAAACATAGGGCCTGTTCGCCTCCAATAATGTGCTCGGAGGTCATGTAATCTGAGAACAGCTTCTGACGAACCTCTATAGAAGCCGGCATGTCCTAGAAAACTTCTTAGAATTTTGACATTCACTGGCGGTGGAAGTTTTGCTATTACATCAATCTTGGCTCCATCCACTTCCAAGCCAGCCTTGGATACTTTATGCCCCAAAACAATTCCTTCTGTCACCATGAAGTGACATTTTTCCCAATTTAGTACTAAGTTTGTTTCCTTGCACCGAGTGAGGACGGCTTCTAAGTTATCCAGGCATGACTGGAATGAGTCTCCAAAGACTGAAAATTCGTCCATGAAGACTTCTATGGTCTTCTCCAGGAAGTCGGAGAAAATGGCCATCATACAGCGTTGAAATGTCCCTAGTGCGTTGCATAGCCTAAAGGGCATGCGTCTGAATGCGAAAGTGCCAAAGGGACAAGTGAACGTGGTCTTCTCTTGATCTTCCGAATCTATTAAAATCTAATTGTAACCAGAATAACCATCGAGAAAACAATAAAACTCTTTACCTGTAAGTCCATCAAGCATTTGATCGATGAAACGAAAAGGAAAGTGATCATTTTTAGTTGCTGCATTGAGTTTCCAATAATCCGATCCATACAAATTCGCCAGCCTATGACAGTTCTTGAAGGAATGACTTCATTGTTATTGTTTACTATCACGGTCGTCCCCCTTTCTTGGGAATGCATTGAACTGGACTAACCCATCTGCTATCGAATATTGAATAAATAACTCCCGCGTCCAACCATTTCAGAATCTCCTTTTTGACCACTTCTTTCATAATGGGGTTAATCTTTCTTTGAGGCTCGATTGACCCCGTCTTCCCTTCCTCCAGCCTAATTTTGTGCATACAATAGGATGGACTTATTCCGAATATCTGCAAGCATCCACCCTATTGCGCGTTGATGTTTCTTCAACATCTGCAAGAGTGAATCTTCATTAGGCTTTGTGAGATTAGCGGAAATGATAACAGGCAATGTATTATTAGTTCCAAGAAAAGCGTATTTCAAATGTCCGGGTAACTATTTTAATTCGAGTTCAAGTGGTTGTTCGAGTGAAGGACATATTGGTTTTGTCTGCCGCTCACTCAAATTTGGCGGCTCGAATTCCTTCAGGGTTCCCTCCAACGCGAGAACTTCACATACTCGAGTCTCTTCTTCAGTCAATTCAATATTGTTTAGTTGACAATCATCACTGTCTGGGAATTTTAATGCGTTGTATTTTCTGGTGTTCTCTCTTCCTGATCTGTTGAGCATGCAATGCATTCTTTCGAAGGACTATTATTTCTTGGATTCATCTTTCTTTCTACAAGGGCTCTTCCACTTCGAAACGTCACTATGTGACATTGCTCTTTCCTGTTATTATTCCTAGGTGTCTCTGTATTGGTAGGTAAAATGCTTGGCTGCTTGCTTTTCAACTCGCTTGCAATCTTCCCCACCTAGATTTCCAGGTTTCTATTGATGACGTTTGGCTCTTCAGCATTGTATCGTTCTGGGCTATATATTCCTTTAATAGGTTTTCCAGCAGAGTTCCAGAACTCGACGCGTGGCCACCTCTATTGAAGGGTTGTTGATGCATTTGTTGAAAGGCAGGCAGTGGTCCATTCCTTTACTGATGGCTCGCGCCTGGGTGGTGCTCTTGCTTATTTCCTCCTATCCACGAAAAATTCGGATGGTTTCTCCATCCAGGGTTATAAGTATTAGAAAATGGGTTATTCTTAATGAAACATACTGACTGAGGGTTTTGAGGACATTCAGCATATGAGTGAAAATCTCCACATCCCACACAGGTTACCATGGGTTGCCCAAACGCCTCCACTTAATTCACCTTCTGCTGGTTTGGTGTGTTACCTAGCGGTATGTTCTGTAGAAGGCTGGTCATGGTAGCCACTTAAGCAGAGAGCGTGTCTATCGCATTGGCATCAATAGAGTTAATGTTCTGAGATCTTTTTCTCTTGTCATTTCTTCCATCGTATGTGTCACCTACCCACTCCATGTTATGTTTGGCAATGCGGTCTAAGATTTCTTTAGCTTTAGTATAGGATATGTCCATCAGTCCTCCCGCTGCTGCTACGTCTGCTGCTATCTGTGACGCCCTGTTTAGTTCGCCATAAAAAGTCTCCATCTGAATAGTCAAAGGTAGTCCGTGGTTCGAGCAGTTCTTGACCAAGCCCTTGAAATGCTCCCATGCAGTGCTCAAGGTCTCAGTGTCTTCCTGTTCAAAGTTTATGATTTTCCGACGCCTCCTCGCGTTGGTGGTAGGTGGGAAATATTTCTGCATAAACTTTTCCACCAACTTTTCCTATGTGGTGATTTCCTCAAGCTCTAATGAACTCACCCATTACTTTGCGTCGTCTCGCAAAGAATAGGGAAACAAGGAGAGTTTGATTGCCTCTGGTGTGATTCCAGGAATCACAAAGGAATTGCACATTTCCAGGAAACGCTTCAAATGGGCATGAGGATCTTCGCCACGACTACCTCCAAATTGCTCAACAGTCTGGAGCATTTGGAGCATAACAGATTTCATTTCAAATCTGGTTCAATCAGGCGTCGGATATATGATTCCTGGAGAGAAATCATATAGTACAGGGGATGCGTATTCTCTTATAGGACGCATGCTATTTTTTGCCATCAGTATTGGATTCTGTGCAGCGTGAGCCAGTTGCTGAGCTAGTTGCTGATTTTGTTGTTCTTCCGCCATTGCTCTTTCCCTTTCTTGCTGTCTGGGTAACTGTTGCCTTAACCTTCGACGACCGTTGGATCGATTCTTACACTGGAAGGTCCTTTCAATCTCGGGGTCGTATTTGAGTTCAGGAGTGTTCTCCTTGTTCATACACGTTCATAAGCCTAGGCGTAGCTTGTAATACTTCCCGTAATTGAAGTGTCCCTACAACAAATACAAACGAAATTTCTGGTTAGTTCTTGTTGCTGAATCCCAGGCAACGACGCCAAAAACTTGTTCGCTTGCTATCGTGAGATGCTTTAGGAGTTTATAAAGTAAAACTGATTGGAAGAATAAATTCTAAGTGCTACATTCTGCCTTGATGCATTTAAATGAATGCAACGCGTTGAGGCGTTAGTATTATGCACAGAAGGCACACAACTCCTTATAATAACGTTCAAGTTTTCATAAATAAAACCCAAGTATAAATATAATCTAGGTTCCTGGCAAGTCTAGGGTTGATCACAGGGATTCAGTTTCACTAACATAGATTATGCGTTGTACTTGCAGTAGGAGGTTTTTCCTAAATAAATGTGAAAGATGTATTATTTACACTAACATGTTATGCCTGTGCAAGACAATACAAAAGAGTTGAGTGGAAAATGATGGATCATGTGAAAATGGAATTTAAGTAGGTGGACGTGCCGGTTAAAGATAATTGCACACAACTGATGTAATGTGGATGAAATAGGATGGGTTGCTTATCTTTCTGTTCATGCGTTAGACATCATTCAACACTTCTCAATGCAAATAACATACAAGCCTATCTCTAGGGTGCATGCGTCTACTTAGAATGCAAGAAACACTAGTAAGTCTATCTCTAGCTGTACTAGGCATTCTACTTAATGCGGCTTAGCTATTCTTTCGAACAACTAAGTAAAGAAGCTTTCACCAAGTTATCAAGTTGGTTTAGGCATTGGAACCGAATTATGCATGAAGTACTAATACTTTCAACATAGACAGAAGATAAACAATAGCAAAAGTGATGATCAAATATATGAATTTTATAAAGAATCAATGAGTCTTTACAAAGAACTATATTCAATCAAAATGAAATGGAAATGATATTAAGAAAGAAACTGAGTCAAGCCAAAGAATACAATCTCTTGTAGTTCTTTGGCTCAATCTTGTTGTGTGCAATCACTTTAAAGAGCCAAGGACAGAGTATCTTTCTCAAGAATAACTTTCTCCACTCCCTGGCTGGTGGTGGTGGTTCTCAACTTCTTTGATCCTCTTACACCTCGGCACAGCTTGTACAAACTAAAACTAAGTCTACAAAATTATAGAGAGTATGGAGCTTCTAATTGTCTCACTCTTGATTCTTGAGGGTCTTCAAGTTTATAGGCGTTGGTCTTGTCCACTTGGAGGATGGGCTGCATTTAAGTCCATGCCCTAATCAGCATTAAACTCCATGTCCTGGTTGGCCGCCTGACCTCTGGAAGCTTTTTCATACATCACCTGTTGCAGGTGCCCATGCTTACAAGTGGTGTTGTGACACAATCAGCCTGTAGCAATGAATATTCTATGCATTGAATTCCTTTCGACGCATGGCTCATGCGTTAGCGCGTTTCCTGTGGCACTTGTCTAATGCATTATTGTTAGTTCTTGCATTGTTATCCTGCAAAGTAGTGCGTTAGCACCGTGATTTTTAGTGATAAACTTATTTTACATGAAATTGCTATTGTTTAAGTAAATCCATGTGTTTCTATTGAAAAAAAAAGAGAGTTTATCATTAAAAATTCTAATTGTTCTAACTTATAAGCAAAGATAACTTGTATACTTACAAGTTATCAATGTCCTCCAACATCTGATTTAAACATTATGTTTCCCCATTAGTTTGGGGATGAAACGTTGTACTGAAGTTCAATCGCGACTCTAAAGCTGCCTGGAGGCTCTTCCAAAAACTTGAGGTGAAACGAGGGCCCCTGTCGGACACAATTGACATTGGCACACCATGCAACCTTACTATCTCCATCATATATAACCGAGCTCACTTACTCACCGCGTAAGTGGGATTTCCTGGAATAAAATGTGCCACCTTGGTGAGTCTGTCTATCACAACTCAAATCACTGAGAAACCCTCCGCTGTCTTGGGCAACACCATAATAAAATCCATAGTTACGTTCTCCCATTTCCATTCTGGCACATCCAATGGTTGTAGCAAGCCTACTATTTTCTACCTCAGGGCCTTCACCTGCTGTCAGACTAAACATCTACTGACATAGTCAGCTATCTCCCTTTTATATTGGGCCACCAGTAATACCGTTTCACATCTTGGTACATTTAAGTACTACCTGGGTGCATCGAGAATGGAGAGTTATGAGCTTCTACCAACAGTTCCCCTTTTAGGCCATCATCTGCTGGGACGCACAACCGTCCCTGATACAAAAGACCCTTGTCCACTGACATAGAAAATTCCCTTACCTGGGTGGTAGAGGATCTCGCAGTCATAATCCTTTACTAACTCGAGCCACCAGCGCTGCCTCATGTTTAACTCTTTTTGGGTGAAAAAGTTATTTCGACTCTTGTGATCGAATGAACACTGGATCTTTTCCCTATACAAGTAGTGTTCTCCAGATTTTTAGGACAAACACTACTGCTGCCAATTCCAAGTCTGGGTAGGGATAGTTGCGCTCATGGTTCTTCAACTGGTGGGAGGCATAGGCAACCACCCTACCATGTTACATAAGCACACAACCCAAACCCTTCTTAGAAGTGACACTATAGATCACGAATTTCCAGAGCCGTCTGATACGGTGGATACCGGTGGCTACCACTCTGCTTTGAGGTCTTGAAAATTGTTCTCACAAGCTTTGCTCCAAACAAACGAAGCTCCCTTTCTGGTTAGCTGGGTCAACGGCGTGGCCATGATGGAGAAATTCTCTACAAACCTACGATAGTATCCAGCCAATCCCAGGAGCTACACACCTCATTGACCATTGTAAGGTGGGGCCAATTGGTAACGGCCTTAATCTTAGCTGGATCCACTGAAACCCCATCCTTCGACACCACGTGCCCAAGGAAGGACACCTTCCATAGCCAGAATTCGCACTTAGAAAACTTTGCATACAGTTTGTTGGACCTAAGTGTTCCTATGACCTTCCTAAGATCTTCCTCGTGTTTCGCCTCTGTCTTGGAGTATACAAAAATGTCATCAACAAAAACAATTACAAAGGTGTCTAGAAAGTCCCTGAACACCCGGTTCATCAAATCCACAAATACCACTGGAGCATTGGTCAAACCAAAGACATTACAATGAACTCGTAATGCCCATATCTGGATTGGAATGAAGTCTTCGAAATATCACTGTCCCTGATCCTCAACTGATGCTAACCTGACCGTAGGTCAATCTTAGAAAATACGGTAGCACCCTCTAGTTGGTCAAATAGGTCATCAATTCTAGGAAGCAGGTACTTATTCTTAATGGTCACCTTATTCAACTCCCTATAATATATGCATAAACGTAACAGCCCATCGTTTTTCTTCACAAACAACACTGGTGCACCCCACGGAGAAACACTGGGTCGTATGAACCTTTTATAAAGCAGTTCCTGCGATTGAACCTTTAGTTCTTTCAATTCTACCGGAGCCATTCTGTACAGAGCTTTAGATATAGGAATAGTGTCTGGCTCCAATTCAATCGTAAAATCAATCTCCCTTGGTGGAGGCAATCCTGGAAGTTCTTTCGGAAATACATCGGGATAATCTCTCACAACTGGTTTAGAGGTTAGTGCAACCTCGGTTTCTCTTGTGTCAACTATGCTAGCCAAGACACTCTAGACACCTTGGTTAATCAATCTTTTGGCCTTAACCATTGAAATCACCTTGGGCAAAACTATTGTCCCGACCCCTTTCAACTTAAAGTTGGCTTCTCTAGAGGGGTTAAAATTCACCTCTTTACGAGAACAGTCTATACTAGCAAGGTTGGCAGCCAACCAATCCATGCCCAAAATTACATCGAAATCACACATGTCTAATACTATCAGAGTCACATCAAGGGTGCAGTTTGCTATTTCTAATTAACATGCTTTTATCTTTTCACTTGCTATCATAATTTCTCCTGACGATGTAGACACTGACAAAACATAGCCCAAAGGTTCCAAAACTAACATGACATGCTTTACAAACAACGAAGAAATGAAAAAGAGGGACGAGGCAGAGTCAAACAATGTTAAGGCATAGTGCCCCAAGATTGGGAGCGTACCTATCACCACTGTTCCTGAGTGCTCAACTTCCCGACGACTGGTGGCATAGACCTAACCCTGCTGCTGGTGTCGGTTTGAACTACCCTGATGCGAACTCGAGGGCTGACCCCTCACATTTCCGAAACCACTACTAGGGCATTGGTCTGCTGTTTGCCCTATCTATTTACATCTGAAATAAGTTCCTATGCCAATCAGACAGCGTCCCTAATGACGCTTCCCACATGACTTGCACACTGGCCTTTCCCTCCAAACTTCTCCTGAAGTAGTAGCCTGTCATTGGGCATGCCCTACTGAACTGCTTGTACTCTGGACCTTCTACGGAGGTCTCGGAGCTTTTTGCTCAACCTTCCTCTTCTGGCAGGGGGCCAGTTCCTCCGTCAGAGACTTTAGGAACTCTATCCCTAAAGGACAACCCACGTGTGCTGCCGTTCGGAAGACTACGGCATAGGTGGGAGGCTTCAGAGCTTACACAATGCCTCAAATCCCATCTCAGAGTCCTTGCACAAACCTTTCAACCCTTTTTGCTTCTGTAGACATTAGATTAGAGGCAAAGCAAGACAATTTTTCAAACTCCTCTTCATACTCTTCTACTGTCATGGTTCCCTACTTCAAGTTCATGAACTCAGCCTGCTTGTTGTACCTCACATGAGTAGAGAAGTACTTATCGTAGAACCGCTCCTTGAACTAATCCCACGTGGTTTGGCCTCGACCAGCTTCTATCATTCTCTTAGGCAAGCGCCACCAGCACTTGGCATTGTCGATGAGAACGAAAGTGGCACATTGCAGCTTCTGCTCCTCTGGACACCTCATGTATTGGAAGATCCCCTCAATAGTGGACAACAATAGTTCTACATTTGTAGGATCTTTCAGGGACCCGTTAAACGTCGGGGGATCATACTTCTTAAAATCTCGTAGGTATCCAACTTCCAACGAAAGGTTTGCCACGGTCTGGCTCATGGCCCTATCCTAATTTTGAACTGTTGGTAATGGGACTGACAAGGATGGTGCCTATTGTGACTGTACGTGCTGGGTGATCTGCTTGGCCACCATGCCCCTTAGCTGTCCCACCACAGCCTGCGTGACGACGTTCCCAATAACTGCAGCCATAGTCGTATATTCTACTAGAATTTATGAGGACGAAGGTTCTGGGGGGGGGGGGCACAGTCGAAGCTCGAGGCCTGTTTCTTGGTCTAACCCTTTGCCAGAGGGGTCACGAGGTGGCGGGTCCCGCATCTCTTGGCTCTGCACCTCGGGTTCTTGCAAGTCGGGGTCCCGCTCCCCAACTACTTTCCTGCCTCGACTGCCCCTTCCTCTAGTTCGTGGTGCCATACCTGGTCACCACACATAGCACTTTAATACACACTAGCAAGGTAAACCATCAAACGACTGCACCACAAGTAGGATTTCATATATATATATACTTCCCTAAGGTTTTAAAACAACATATCTGGCGATGACGAGAGATCCATTTGTGGCCATAAGGAATAGATTAGAGTCACAATGTAAGTCAGTCTACAGAACCTAAAACATAGGCTCTGATATCAACTGTAACGACCTTAGTTTCCTACTTAATTCTAGGACGCTACTTCATGCATGCATAGACTTAACCGTACATTTTCTTTTAAACCAACCAATAAAAGTCGAATTTTATTTAATAATGCTCAAATGAGCAAAGATAAGAAAACATAATTAAATGAAAATAAATACTCTAAAACAAAAATAAAATAAAATAAAATAAAAATTTACCGTTCAGGGTACCCCTAAACCCTACTTTAAAAATGAAGGAAATTAAATAATCAAATAATAAAATTGATGTATTTTGCATGAAAGTGTAAGACGCCTAACTCCTAACCAGATTTTAAAACATAATACTAGGTGCGAAAGCAGTAAATCGTCATAATGGCCAGGTCATGGATCTCTCTTGTCATGCACCAGCCTGTCATTACCCTTACCTGAAAAATAGGGAAAGAAAAGGGTGAGTATAAAAATATACTCAGTAAGCAGCCCACTACTGGGCTCACTCAGTGATCTGTTAGTCTATCCATTAGACCAAAATGCATAAGGGTATCATAGACATAGGCATAATCATAAGCATAAGGGGCGAACCCGAAGGCATGCTTTCATAAATAGTGACACAATGGTCACAAGCATAAACACAAGTGGTGATCCCAAAAAGAACATCGTACATAAGCATAGGGTGTGAGCTCGAAGGCTTACACATGCGATGTGCATAGCCCAATGGTAACACTAACAGCCACTAAAATCTCATATGGACATAGGCATACAAACAGTCAGTACAATCTCAGACATAAGCATGCAATCAAGGCCATGAATCAGCATCAAACTTTAACACCGCTACCCATATATCAACTTTATCACAATTTACTCATACATTAAACCTCATTACAGTCTATTCATACATCAACATTAGCACCCTATCCTCAGCCTACTCATGCATTAAACCTTATCACAGTATACAGTCTACTCTTACATCCAACTTTACACATTCTCATACTTCAACTACAACTACCCATATCAAGTTCCATCACAGTTTACCCATAAATGACATAAAAATTTTCAATAGGCTTAAAAAGATCTTAGGGCGACTGACAGTAAACCACTTACCTCAGGATAATGAACTTGTTCCAAAATGAGACCTTACTCCGCTTATAAACTTCCTTCACCATCACACGTTCTTGAAACCAATTGCAAATTCCATAGGCAAACGTTAGCTTAGGCTCAAGAATCCCCAAATGACAATGGGCTGCCAAAAAAAGAATCGAACTTAACCCAACAAACTGATTGGCCGGACTTCCATGATCTGACTGCTACTAGAACCGATGACAACAGGCAGACAGAGAATGGCACTTGGAAGAGAAAAACCCGGCGCAGCTGGTTGACCCATGATCGAGCGGCAGCTTGATTGACAACAGTGAGGAGGCGCAGTTGCGGGTCATCAGAGGTCAAGCTTCGCAGCAACGCAAACCAAGGCTTCGGCTAGGCAGCGCGATCGATGATGGAGAAGACGGAAAACAATGATCGTCTCACCACTGGACGCCTCGGATCGACGAACAGGGAAGCCGACGGCGACTGCACCATGTAGGGGGGGAGGGTTTCGCGAAACTGGAGAAAGAAGAAGAAGAGAAAATAATTTCTTTTTTTTTTTTTCTTTTTGAACGCATCTCAAGGTCCCCCAACACCTTTATAACCTTAAACCCCTTTTCTTTTTCCTAAATTAACCACTAACTCTCCCTTTTTTTTTAAAGACAAAACTTTGGGGCGTCACAATCCTTGTGGTAGTCTACAACAAGTTCGTGAGGAGATTTTCATTAGTGGATTGGATCAATAAAGACTTCTACAAAGGTTGTACTCTAAACCCTAATTTCTGGAAAACTATGAACATGCATGCTTATTTGCTAAAATTGATATTGTTAGAGTGCTTATGATCCTAATTGCTTCCGCATGTTGAATGTCAACACCATTAACCACAATATATATTTGTTTGGCTTTCTCTCTGAACTTTTGGTATCTGAAAAGCATTTTGTGTAATTTTGTTTGGTTGTAAAGTTGTTGGAGAGTTTTATAAAATTTTGGTGATCATAGGTATTGTGTAGTTTTGGAACATATTGTGTAGCATTTTTTTTATTGTCAAGCTGTTGGAGATGATTTTTGAAATTTTGGTAGAACTTATACATTTTGTTTAGGTATGAAACATGTTGCATAACTCTATATTAAAATCCAATTGTGAATTAATCATCAAAATTGAAACTATATGATAGATTGTATTCTCTGGAAGGTCTTTGTTTTGATGAATATTTTTATGAAGAAATTAATTGAAACAGAGAATAAGAATTATTAGTATTATAAAAATTATTTATGTAGGGTTTGGGTTTCATATTTTGCTAATAGTTTGTTATAGGTCATATCAGATATGATGTCAGTGTTGAACTAACATCTTAATATACAACAATAACAAATATGAAACGACATCTAAACACAATAGAATCAATTTCAGTACACAACTGCCATCCATGACCCATATTATATCGATTAGAAACTGACATCGTACCGAACCATCATTATAGTATGTATGATGGCAGTTCCTAACCACCATCATACAAAATTGTTGGGAATGTCTGAAAACTCGTAGTTTGTAAATCATGGAAACATATTCTATTTTAAATAAAAGTATTGTTGAAGTATTTATTCAATAAAAGCCTTATTGAAATTGTATTATGTAATAAAAATCCAATAAACGAATCCATGACTATAATATGAATATTATAACTGTGTGTAGAGATATAAAAGAGGATCAAGTTATAGTTTATAGCCAAAAGGGTCTATAAATATATGGATAAGATTGGGTACCTCATCCTGGAGACACTATGGATGCGGCCTACTTTGTATAATGATACAAATGACGTGATCCTGAAATCGTTCATGTGAAGACATCCGAGTAGAGACATCCTATGCAAAAGAATTTTGCATAAGACCGGATTACAAAACAGTCACTTTTTCTTTATAACGACCATTTACTGTTAAAACTGATTATTTCAATTCGATGACATAGGTTAACTCAATCTTAATCCTGACCTAACTATGAACTCCTATTTATTCGAGATTATCCTTTGATATGCATAGGTGAGAGTAGTTCAGTAGCACTACTCAACAAACTTCCCATTTTGGGATTAAGAATGATTTAGCTGGGAACATAGTCCTACAAGATGAAACTCACTACTACCCGTTTTAGGGTTAGGTTAAATGCCTCTAGTTTGACCGATTTTATACAGTGGAAAGAGTCTTGTAAAACATATTTCATGGTAAACAACCTCGAGTTTGTCATGGTTGAGGAGTGTCCTCAAGTCCCGACCCTTAATGCACTGCGAAATGTTCATAATGCATATGAGGTGTGGATGATGACTAATTCATTGGCCCGACTTCACATTTTGGCTAGAATACCAGATGCTTTGGTAAAAAAGGTTGAGAATTTGGTCATTGCAAGTGAGATCATGGACTCGTTGCAAATATTGTTTGAACACCAGTTCTTACCTTTCGAGCACAGAGGGATGGATGACAAAGACACCAGTAGTGTCAGTTTCGTAGTTTGTAATTATCTCGGAGTCTCGTAGTTTGTAAACAGTTTGTACACATTATTATTAATAAAATAAATGTTATTTTATTTGCATTTACCCATATCCAATAAACTAAGATCTGTGGTTATTTTATGTAACTTAAGCATGTATGTGAGACAAACAAGTGAATCATGCCTTAAGTAATAACGTAAATGGTCTGTAGTATAAGGATAAAGAAGGAAATCTTATCCTAGTGACACTATGGATACGACCCGCTTTGTAGATATTTAAAAGTGTTGTAAAGTGCTACAAAGGGCCTGATCTTTACCATTCATGTGGAGACATACGAGCAGGGGTGTCCTATACAAAGAGTTTGTATAAGACCGGACCACGAGATGATTAGTCTTTTTATATAACGCCATTGTAATTGAGACTTACATTTCACTAAAATGACTATAGGTGACATGACCTTAATCCTGAGTGTTTTAGGAACTTCTGCCTATGAGGGCGGTTCTTTGATTAGTATGGATGAGAGTGGCCAGATTGCCAACTCAACAAGCCTACATTTTTGGGGATTCTTTTGATTGGGGAGCTAGAATCTCAGTTACACAAGATGAAATTCACTCTTTCCCTAAAGCAAGGGTAAGTAGATAAATTTCTCCCTTAAGGGCTAATTTCAGGTTAAACATAGTGGCCACATCTCTCTTTGGAAGAGAGGACTTGGTCATAGTAGGACTATGACTTATTGTTCATTAGAGAAATTAGTGGTACTTAAGAAGTTAGATGTAACTACAAGGGCAACATGGTAAATTGGCCCAGCTGTACTTACGAGGGATTTGTGAAGAGTTATCACACTTTTGATTGGTTAAATGGACACAGAAATATGTCTGTAGTTTAGTTAGTTATTCACGTAGCATTGGAGCTTCAAGCTACAGGTCCATAAGGTCCCCTTGGTAGCTCAATGGATTTAAGTTGAGAATCAGATTTTGGGTTAGTTTAAAATGTTCAAATTAACAAGAGGAAATTCAATTATATGTGATATAATTGGTGTGATGTATTAGATACATTACATGGAGGAATTAATATAAATATGATCTATATTAAGTACCATAAAATAGAAAAAGAACTGGTTTATATGTTTCATATGATGAAATATTAAAACTATAGGTTATAAATATAATATGATAAGTTGGTTATCATATTTATTTATAATATATTAATTATATGATAATTGTTACTTTTTCTCTAATAACCGATTGAGTGGGAGGTTATTGGAAGTTTTATGGTAACCATGAGATAAAAGAATAATTGTTTTCCAAAATTTGTAGTTGTTCTATTTGGGAAATTCTCACGAAAAAGGGCTATCAAGTGAAAATTATTTTTACTAAGCGTGAGAGTCTACACGATCGCTTAGAGTTGACTATATGATAGTTACTCAGCTAATAGTTGTTACATGATCGAGTAGCAGGTCTATGCGATAGGCTTCATTTACTAAATGATCGAGTATATCGTCTATGCGATAGACAGTGTTCTTATCCCCACTTACTCGATCGTCTACTCGATCGCATACCTCCCATCTTCCTCAAGCCAAGACCATACAAAGCCCACAACTCCTAGATTCTCACATCGAGAATACCAAGGTAACACTTGTGGTGGTGTCCTTACTCTGTTCGTTAATCGAGTTGGACTCGATTGGGTTCGAGGAGCATCAAGTTGTTCGTGTTATTGGTGGTCCATTTGTTGTGTTCGAGTGCTGTTCTTGGACACATTAGAGACTGATCGAGGGATTTTTGAAGAATGGTTCTTCAAAGGTACGCATACTCTATCCCTTGAATCTCTTATAGCATGTTGTAATTTCTATATATGCATAATCTGTTAGTTTCCAGTTAGACTGTAATTGTTTGTGTTCAATCTAAATGGAATTTGGAACGATCCACTTCTGTTGCTTATGGAGATATCTGTTTGTGTTTTCTTTCAATTGCTCATGTAGTTTGAAGCTCCAATGGTACGTGAATAACTGACTAAATTCTTTAGTCACGAGATCCACCATTCATTAACCGCCGAGCACTCCACTAAAGACCAACAACTGCAAAAAGACCAAAGGTTTCTCCTAAGGAAAATGCCCATCTTTGGCATCTAAGGTTAGGTCACATCAACCTCAATATGATTGAGAAGTTGGTGGAATGTGGACTTCTAAAAGGTTTAGAAGAAAACTTCTACCGGTATATGAATCATGCATTGAAGGCAAGATGACCAAACAACCTTTTACTGAAAAGGGTTATAGAGTCGAGGATACCTTGGAGCTTATACATTCTGACCTCTGTGGTCCGATGAGTGTTAGAGCTCGAGATGGGTATGAATATTTCATCTCTTTCATAGATGATTATTCAAGATATGGGTATCTATACCTAATGCAACATAAGTCTGACACCCTTGACAAGTTCAAGGAGTATAAGACTGATGTTGAAAACTTATTAGGTAAAAAGATAAAAACACTACGATCTGATCATGGTAGAGAGTATATGGACCTCCAATTCCAGAACTATATGATAGAACATGGAATCACGTCCCAACTCTCGACCCCAGGTACACCTCAACAAAATGGTGTATCAGAAAGGAGAAACAGAACCCTGTTGGACATGGTTCGGTCTATGATGAGTTATGCTCATCTTCCAGACTCGTTTTGGGGTTATGCAGTGGAGACGACATGTTATATTTTGAATAATGTTCCCTCGAAGAGTGTTTCTAAAGCATCTTTTGAGCTGTGGAGAGGTTGTAAAGGTAGTTTATGCCACTTTAGGATTTGGGGATGTCCGACCCACGTGCTTATGGCTAACCCTAAAAAGTTGGAACCGCGTTCAAAAGTTTGCCTCTTTGTAGGCTATCCCAAGGAAACGAGGGGTGGATACTTCTATGATCTGAGTGAGAACAAAGTGTTTGTGTCGACAAATGTTATCTTCTTGGAAGAAGACCCCATCAGGGATCATAAGCCACGAAGCAAGCTTGTTTTACATGAAATTTCTCGTGAGACTACTGAGGGTTCAACAAGAGTTATTGAACCGACTGATAAATCAACAAGAGTTGTTGATGTCGGTTCATCTAGTCAACCATCTCAAGAGTTGAGACTGCCTCGACGTAGTGGGAGGGTTGTGAACCCACCAGGGCGCTAAATGGGTTTGATTGAAGCCCAAAAAATCACGTCTGATGATGGAGTTGAAGATCCATTGTCTTATAAGCAAGCAATAGAGGATGTTGAAAAAAAATCATGTCTGATGATGGAGTGGATTAAAGCTATGAATCAGGAAATAGAGTCTACGTACTTCAATTTTGTCTGGGAACTTGTAGATCAGCTTGATAGGGTAAAACCTATAGGGTGTAAGTAGATCTACAAGAGAAAAAGAGGTGTAAATGGAAAGGTGTAGACCTTTAAGGCTAGACTCGTGGCAAAGGGTTATACCCAGGTCGAGGGAGTGGACTATGAGGAAACTTTCTCACCTGTTGTCATGTTGAAATCTATCAGGATTCTCCTGTCCGAAGCCACATTTTATGATTATGAGATATGCAAAATGGATGTCAAGACTGCCTTTCTGAATGGTAATCTTAAGGAGACCATCTACATGGCTTAACTAAAGGGGTACATTATTCCAGATCAAGAGCAAAGAGTTTGCAAACTTAATAGGTCCATTTATAGGCTGAAACATGCGTCTAGATCATGGAACTTTAGATTTGATAGTGCGATCAAATCGTTTGGATTTGATCAAAATTTTAATGATCCTTGTGTTTACAAGAAAATCATCAACAGCTCAGTAGCTTTCCTGGTATTGTATGTGGATGATATCCTACTCATTGAGAATGATGTAGGTTTTCTGACTGACATTAAAAAGTGGCTAGCTGCCCAATTCCAAATGAAAGATTTGGAAGAGGTACAATATGTTCTAGACATCCAGATCATTCGGGATCGTAAGAACAAGAGGTTGGCCTTGTCTCAAGCATCATACAATTATCAAATGTTGATCAGGTACTCGATGCAGAATTCCAAGAGGGTCTTATTACCCTTCAGGTGTGAAATTGTTTTGTCTAAGGAACAGTGTCCTAAGACACCTCAAGAGGTTGAGGAAATGAGACGGATTTCCTTTGCTTCGGCTGTTGGAAGCCTCATGTATGCAATGTTATGTACTAGACCTGGCATTCGCTATATAATAGGGATTGTCAATCATTATCAGTCCAATCCAGGATTAGATCACTGGACAATGATCAAAATGATTCTTAAGTATGTTTGGAGAACGAGAGACTATATGATCGTGTATGGAGATAAGAATTTGATCCTTATAAGATACACAGACTCTAACTTTCAGGCTGATAGAGATTCTTGTAAATCAACATCAGGGTCAGTGTTCACTCTAAATAGAGGGGCTCTAGTTTGGTAAAGCATCAAGCAGGGATGCATCGCGAACTCCACTATGGAGGCCGAATACGTAGCCACTTGTGAAGTAGCTAAAGAGGTTGTTTGACTTAGGAAGTTCCTTACAGATTTGGAAGTTGTTCCAAATATGTCTTTGTGAATCACTCTCTATTGTGATAACAGCAGGGCTATGGAAAATTCTAAGGAACATCGGAGTCACCGAAGAGGCAAGCATATTGAATAGAAGTATCATTTGATTAGGGAGATTATGCATCACGGTGATGTGATAGTCACGAAGATCGTGTCGGAGCACAACGTTGCTGATCCGTTTACAAAGGCTTTCACGGCTAAAGTGTTCGAGGGTCATCTGAAGAGTCTTGGGCTACAGGACATGAGGCACCTTGTCTAGGGCAAGTGGGAGATGATACTGGGGTATAGAGTATGCCCTAGTTTATTGTATATATACTGTTTTATGTATTATACATTAGTCTCCCGAGGCATTAAGACAAGTAGGAGATTGTTGGGATTGGTATCCTAATTCTCTCAGAGTCTAGTAGTTTGTAAACAGTTTGTACATATTGTTATTAATAAAATAAATGTTATTTTATTTGCATTTACTCATATCCAGTAAACTAGGATCCGTCGTTATTTTATGTAACTTAAGCATGTATGTGAGACATACAAGTGGATCATATCTTAAGTAATAACCTAAATAGTCTGTAGTATAAGGATAAAGAAGGGATACCTTATCTTGGTGACACTACAAATACGACTCGCTTTGTAGATATTTACAAGCGTTGTAAAGTGCTACAAATGGTCTGATCCTAACCATTCATGTGGAGACATGTGAGCGGGGGTATCCTATTCAAAGAGTTTGTATAAGATCAGACCATGAGTTGATTAGTCTCTTTATATAACGTCATTGATAATTGAGACTTATATTTCACTAAAATGACCATAGGTGACATGAAAGTAATCCTGAGTGTTTTGGGCACTCCTGCTTATGAGGGTGTTCCTTTGATTAGTATGGGTGGGAGCGGTCAGATTGCCAACTCAACAAGCCTACCTTTTTGGGGATTCGTCTTATTGGGGAGTTGGGAACTCAGTTACAGAAGATGGAGTTCACTCCTTCCCCAAAGCAGGGGTAAGTAGATAAATTTCTCCCGTAAGGGCTGATTCCAAGTCTTGAACATAGTGGCCACACCCTCTCTTTGGAAGAGAGGTCAAGCATAGTAGAACCATGACTTATTGTTCATTAGAGGAATTAGTGGTACTTAAGGAGTTAGATGTAACTACAGGGGCAAAATGGTAAATTGATCCAATTGTACTTACGAGCGATTTGTGAAGGGTTGTCGCGCTGTTGATTGGTTATATCCAATGGACACAGAAATATATCTGTAGTGCGAAGGGTGTAGCTGTCGATCTTTAGTGGAGTGCTGGCAGTTAACGGATGGTGGTTCTCGTGACTAAAGAGTTTAGTCAGTTATTAACGTAGCGTTGGAGCTTCAAGCTACAGGTTCATAAGGTCCCCTTGGTAGCTCAATAGGTTTAAGTTGATAATCAGATTTTGGGTTAGTTTGAAATGTTCAAATTAACAAGAGGAAATTCAATTATATGTGATATAATTGGTGTGATGTATTAAATACTAATATGGAGGAATTAATACAAATATGATGAGGAATTAATACAAATATGATTTATATTAAGTACCATAAAATAGAAAAAGAACTATGGTTTATATGTTTGATATGATGAAATATTAAAATTATAGGTTATAAATATAATATGATAAGTTGGTTATCATATTTATTTATAATATATTAATTATATGATAATTATTTATTTTTCTCTAATAACCGATTGAGTGAGAGATTATTGGAAGTTTTATGGTAATCGTGAGACAAAAGGATTTTTTTTTTTCAAAAATTTGTAGTTGTTCCATTCGGGAAATTCTCATGGAAAAGGGCTATCAAGTGAAAATTGTTTTTACTAAGAGTTAGACGTTGAGAGTCTACACAATCGTTTAGAGTTGACTATACAATAGTTACTCAGCTGATCGTTGCTACACGATCGAGCAGCAAGGTCTATGCGATAGGCTTCATTTATTAAACGATCGAGTATATCGTCTATGCGATAGACAGTGTTTCTATCTCCCACTTACTCGATCGCATACCTCCCATTTTCCTCAAGCCAATATCATATAGAGCCCACAACTTCTGGATTCTCACACCGAGAATACTAAGGTAACACTTGTGGTGGTGTCCTTACTCTATTTGTGAATCGAGTTGGACTCGATTGGGTTCGAGGAGCATTAAGTTGTTTGTGTTATTGGTGGTCTGTTCCTTGCATTCGAGTGCTGTTGTTGGATGCGTTGGAGATTGATCGAGGGATTTTTAAAGAATGGTTCTTCAAAGGTACACATAATCTATCCCTTGATTCTCTTATAGCATGCTGTAATTTCTGTATATGCAGAATCTGTTAGTTTTTGGTTAGACTATAATTGTTTGTGTTCAATCTGAATGGAATTTGGAACGATCCATTTCTGCTACTCATGAAGATCTCTGTTTATGATTTCTTTCAGGACTGTATGCTTGTGTATGAAGATAAGGATCTGATCCTTACAGGATTCAAAGACTCTGACTTTCAGACTAATCGAGATTCTTGATAATCAACATCAGGGTCAATGTTCACTCTGAATGGAGGAGCTATAGTGTGGCGAAGCATCAAGCAAGGATGCATGGCGGACTCCACTATGGAAGTCGAATATGTAGCAGCTAAAGAGGTTGTTTGGCTTAATGAATTCCTTATTGATTTGGAAGTTGTTCCAAATATGTCTTTGCCAATCATACTTTATTGTGATAACAGTGGTGCTGTAGCAAATTCTAAGGAACCTCAGACTCACTGAAAAGGCAAGCACATAGAACAAAAGTATCATTTGATCTGGGAGATTGTGCATCGTGGTGATGTGATTGTCAAGAAGATCGCATCAGAGCACAACATTGCTGATCCATTTACGAAGGCTCTCACGGCTAAAGTGTTCGAGGGCCATCTAAAAAGTCTGGCTTTAGGGATATGCGACACCTTGTCTTGGGTAAGTGGGAGATGTTGCTGGGGTATAGTGTATGCCCTAATTTATTGTATTTTATACTGTCTTTGTATTGTATATTAGTCTCCCTAGGCTTTAGGACAAGTGGGAGATTGTTGGGAATGGTGTCCTAAATCTTCTAGTAGTCTCGTAGTTTGTAAACTCTATATAAACATATTGTTATTAATAAAATAAGTGTTATTTTATAAGAATTTACTCAATCCAATAAACTAAGATCCGAGGATTCTTTGAATTAAATAGATTATGCATTAAACATAAATTACAGCATGCTTTGAATTAAATACAAAGGATGAGAGAAACAATACCTTTGAAGAACATTTCTTCAAGTGTGTCCCTCGACCAAACTCAAACGCAATGATCAACTTGAACTCGATCTCCCTCGAACACTAGCAACGAGTAAACTCGATCTTCGAATAATCAAACACTACCACAAGATTGCCCTGGAATTCTCGGTGTGAGAATCCAGGACTTGTGGGCTCTGGCTTATTTTGGATAGAGGGAAGAGTTAGAGTGAAGGAGGAAATCATCAAGTAGACGATGAGAGTATCGTATAGAAGATGAAAGCCTACCGCATAGACTCGATGTTCGATCGTTTAGATAAGAATAATATCGTATAGTAAACTCGTTTCTATCGTGTAGTCACTCGATAGTGAATCTGATCACCTGTTGCGTGGATCGATTAGAAAAACTATTTTTTTTTTTCATTTTAACCCACTTAGCCATAAAACCGTATAACCACCCACTAAGGGTGGTTATTGAAGAAAAATAAATTTAATTATCATATAATTAATAAATTATAAATAAATACAATAACTAACTTATCATACTATATTTATAACTTATAGTTTTAATATTGCATCATATATAATACATTAATCATAGTTCTTTTTCTCTTTTTATGGCATTTAATATAAATCATATTTATATTAATTCCTCCTATCAAATAATAATGTATCAAATACATCATATAAATTATATCATATATAATTGAATTAATTTAATTATATCATATATAATCAAATTCCCTCTTGTTAATTTGAACATTTCAAACTAACCCAAAAACTGATTCTCAACTTGAATCCATTGAGCTACCAAGGAGACTTTATGGACCTGTAGCTTAAAGTTCCAACAGTACGTGAATAACTGAGTAAACTCTTTAATCACATTATCCACCATCCGTTAACTTTCGGGCACTTCACTAAAGATCGACAACTGCACTCTTCGCACTACAGATATATTTATGTGTCTATTGGATATAACCAATCAATAGTATGATGACCCTTCACAAATTGCTCATAACTGTTGTTATCACTATTTGATATAATATTTTGTTCCACGAAACTACTGTAGCCAGAGGAGTTAATTTTCAAATGATAAGAACTGGATTTTGATTTAACTTAGGATTAGGTTTATATAAACACTAAACAAAAATTTTCAAAAACTTGTTTGTGTTCTTATAATTTGATTGGTAATCAAATAAGGTAAAACCATAATTAAAAATTTGAAAAAAAAAAGTAATAATTATTAGACGTATTTAAATAATAATACGTATAATTAAGAGAAATTGACAAAAAAAAATCCCTCCCACTTTATTTTTTGAAAAAATGACACTTTGTAAAAAACTTGTTTTTTTTTGGATCCCATGATGATGAGAGTGATATAAGCAAGGAAAGACTTGGTATGATTAATTCCGTTTTTTTCCTTCCCAACCTATTACATGCAGCCAACCACAATTACTAATAAATTACCTATCTCAACCACCAATTAATTGCAATCTCATTCCATTATCCACAACAAGAAGATAAAAAAGGAAGATTAGTGAAAGAAAGAAATGAGTTTAAAAAAAGTTCAAAAAATATTTTTTAAAAAGATCAAATTTAAGGTGAAGAAATCCAGTCGAGCTTCATAACGCATAATGAAGTTCTCACCGGGGCGTGAGCCCGACCAAGTCGATGAGGGGTGTTGACCTGGGGATCCGATCATACTTTAGTCGGGTACATACCAAGTAAAAGAAACTAAGGCCTAGTGCCGAGAGAGGTATAGGACACTCAATACAAGCATGACCAGGTGTCCGCTGGATGCATTGACATGGGTCAAGTTCCTATTTTCTCTCTCTCTCTTATCTTACCTATTACCAATACCATATTCTTTTTAATGGTAGGAAAATTCCTTGGAATTGTTTCAGCGGTTTTGTATTCTTGTACTTGTTTTAGAGTGGTTTTGCATGATTCAATCTCGTGTTTGTAATTAATTTTAGGAGATTAAAACTTAGTTTGTTTTTCTTTTGTTTAAATTATGGTTTTTGGATTATTGTACTTGTTGTATACATAATTTTGAATTATCATACTTATTTTACCTGAGTTTACATGGTTTTGCACGATTTAGAGTAGTTTTGCATCGTCTTACAACGTTTTTCTCATTTTTATGGTTTTGCAAGGCTTTCCTCATTTTCATAATTTTGCATGATTTTTTTTTATTTTCACTATTTCAATCTTAAGTGTTTGATAATTAATTTTTAAAAAAATTGATTTGAACTGTGGTCTCAAATAAATGGACTGTAGTTTTCACTTTCTACTAGGTTTTCATTAAACTAAATGTAGTTTTTAATTATTTTACCCACTTCAACCACCTTTTTTTTTACCTACCTCAACCACACCAATTAATTGTAACAAAATAATTTTACACTTATCCACAGTAATGCACAACAAAAAATTTCTCAACAATACATTCTCTTAACCAAATTTCTCAAACAAGTTATTCACTTCTTTTTTTTTTTTGAAAAGTTGAAGGGGTCCAAAAAAAAAACAATGTTTTTAAAAATGTCTAAATTTATAAAGTAAAATTTCAAAAGGTTAAAATGTCAATTGACCTAATTGAAGTATGGACTATGTAAGTGGATTAATATTTTATCACATTGGTTATTTTATTAAATTGAACCTTATTATGCGATCTAATTAATTTAGACTTTAAATTCTTAATTGAGTATGTATTTAATGAATAGAAGTCCATTCATAGTTAATTAGGGTTTAATAGAACCCTAATTGAACTAGTATATGAAGAAATCATAGGATAATGATACCTAATATACAAAAACAATAAACACTCTATTTTTTTAAATCCCATCTAGAGAGAGATCCCATTAAGGATATTTGAAGTTTTGATTGAGGAAGACAATAGTCCAAATCATCATCAATCTTTTAATGAAATTTGGTACGTATATATTATTGAAAATTGAGCATGAATAATCCTAGGTCTATCTATTCAATATAGATATAAAGTAATTATGCTAGCAGGTGGTAGCAGAGTATGAATTTCATGAATTTTAGGTTGGATCATTGGTTTATTATTATTATTATTATTATTTTTGTTTCCATTGGACATGGGATTCCATCTTTAAATTTGGTAAAATTGATTAAAGATTAAAAAAAAACCTAAAGCCTCATTACGCACAAAATTCACACCGGCAACACAGGAGAACTAAGGCATCAGGGTTGCAGACGGAGCGTTGTCAGTCTTGCAGGCGGAAGGTATGCCATTAGTGTACCAGGACGTTTTCGACGTTGCAGGTGTTGCTGGCTGTCAGTTTCGTGGGTTTCGGTTGGCTTGCCGACGGTGTCGTGTGATCAAGGTAAAATCAGTTTCAGTTAAAAGAAAAAAAATACTTGCTGGCGGTGGTTTCGTCATTTTCGATTTGCAGGTATTGCCATCTATTTTTGGGTTCTTGCCGTCAAAATTAATGCTTGCCATTGAGTTTACTTTTTCTTTCTTTTCTTTAATTGATAAGCTTTTTTAATTAATAACTTTCAATTTTGCCTCTGTTTTTTAATTGAAAAGTTATTTTAATACTTAATTGAAAACCTTGTGACTTTAGATGTAGTTTTTAAATTAATAAGTTTGTAAATTTGAATCTAAAGTTTAATGGATCATTTATGGATTTAAGTTTAAATTTGATTAATCATGTGTGGATTTAAAATAAAATTTGGTTAATCATTTTGTGGATTTAAGTTCAAATTTGATTGATTATGTAGTAGATTCAAGTTTAATTGATCATGTTGTGGTTTCAACTTGAATATGACTGATAATTTTTTGTGATGTTCACATGTTTATGTTACCTTAACTATATTGTATGTAATTACTAGGTGAATTTTGGTAGAGATTATTTGGTGTTCTTCCTCCGTTATTTTTGTACGTTAATATTATTATATTTATTTTGTTTTATAATTTTGATTAAATTGGTCAAAATAATACGTTACCAATGTAGCATTTGCTATCTAAATTAGTTTAATTCTAATATATAAGTTGTGCATATTCATGAATTTATGCGGATAATTATCAACCCAAAGGAGGATAATTATTTGGGAAAATTGTGGATATGCATGTGGTAATGCAATTTTTTGAAATAGTCAATCCAAAGAAATGCAATTTTTTGATAGAGTCTATTATCAATACTTTGGTTACTACATTGAGAGTACCATTTACAATTGGTGTCTTTGCCCAAAGGCTAAATGTTGTACTAGGTATCTTGTAAAAGGGGTCTACCACATATGTGATATTATTTGGTCATATTTTAATAGTGAGTATATGTTTTGTTTTTTTATTGTTTCAGTTAGTGTTACTTAAATATCTGGAAATCTAAGTTGAATGGATCAAACTTCAAGATTTGGAAAGAAAGCGTAGAGATACTTCTTGGGTTATGGATCTGAACCTTATATAAACCTACTGTTACTGAGGAATAATTGAATATGGCTAATATTGAGAAGTGAAAATGGTCAAATCACATGTGTGTAATGATCATTAGGTACTCCCTTCCAGAGTCTTTTCGGGGCTCTATCATGGAAAGCGAAAAAGCCAATAAGTTCCTTGCTCAAATTGAGAAATATCTTGCTAAAAATAAAAAAATGATAAGCAAGTAGTTTTTTTATTTCGTTAACTTCTATGAGGTATAAGAGTAATAGAAACATATGGGAGAACATTATGGAAATGTCCAATCTCGCAGGTTAATTTAAGGCACTTGATTTACTTAGTTTAAGATACATTATAATACTCAAAAGGTTAAATGGAGTATTAATGAACTTATCTCATAATGTGTGCAGGAAGAAGATAGGATTAAAAGAGAAAGGATAGAAAGTGCTCATTTGGCATCTGACTCTCACGATAAGAAAAAAAAAATATACGGGTGCTGTAGAAGGGACTATTCGCACGAGTTTTTCGGAGAAACTTGTTCGTGGATTTGAACTTCGTATTTGTATCAATTTCAGTATAACAAGTACAATATTTAATATATAATCCTTTGAAGCTTTCAAAACAAACTATAATCTTTGAGCTAGTTGATCTTCTTGGATGATCGGTCCTTTGGGCCTGTTGATCTTCTTGGATGATCGGCCTTTGGGTTTAATGATCTTCATGGACGATCGGCTTCGGACTTGTTGATTCTCTTGGATGATCCACCATTGAGCTTGTTAATCTTCTTGGATAATCGGTCTTTGGGTTTGTTGATCATCTTAGATGATCGATTTTTGGGCTGATCTTCTTGGATGATCGGCCTTTGGGCTTGTTCAATTTATTAGATTGACCTTTAGGCTTAATGATTTTTCTAGATGATCGACCTTTGGGTTTGTTGATCTTCTTAGATGATCGATCTTTGGACTTGATGAAGGATTAGTGTTCGCACGAGGCTTCTGGAGAAAATTGTTTCGTGGAGCTGAATTTAAGTTAGTGTTGATGTTGATATTAATTTGATATGATGTGGTTCAATCTTTAGTACTTGATCCTCTTATTCTTTCTCGGTCGAATGCGTACGCTTGATGTATAGAAGCGGAGCATGTGGATATTCTTGAGCTTAGAGTCTTGAGCTTGGAGTCTTCAAAGAATGCTTGTATCTTCAAATGACTTTAGTCTTCAAGTGTGGTCATCTTCAGGAGTTAGACCATCTTCTGATTGTTAGAAGAATCCTCTTCAGGTCTTCTGGAGTGTAGAGTTGCTGACCTCCCACAAATGAGAGAAATTCTCTATTTATAGAGTTATTAGGTGGGCTTCATGGGGTTTTGGCTTAGTTGGTCTGTGGGCCTGGCCCTTGAGCCTGATTATTTGGACTTAGGCTTGGTTGATCCATAGGTCTGTCCTTTGGATCCAATTAGTTAGATTTAGACCTGATTTGACATTCAGATCAAATTCAGCTTATTTTTGGGCTTAGTTGGACTTTAACCCAAATAATAATATCAAATTGGGTCAAATTAATCTATACGCGTCATCAGAATTTGTCTTCAACTTTAATTTGGGACATATGTCAACTCCTAATTGGTCCCAAATTTGATGATTTGGAATTTCTTTATGAATGACATGACAATTTGTGATTAGTCCAAAATTTCTTATTCAACAAATGCCCCTTTTTGAGATTTATGCACATATATGGGTGGATGAATCTCGAAAAATATAAAGTTGGAATCGAAACTTAAATATATCTGTTTTTGAATTTGATGTTAATTGATGTGTCAGTCAAACTATGAATTTAATACATAAGTTTAACTCGAATTTGGATACATTTTGGAATATGACCAAATTTTAATATGAGATTTTAGTCCAATTTGATTTGAAAATAGGGATAAGAACCTAAATTTGGATGAATTTGATTTAAAATTTGGAAGATGCCCAATTTGAGATTTACATCAAGTTGAGATCTTATCCTCAATTTAATTTGACTTGATTATAAAAGTTTAAATTTGGATGATTTAGATTTGGGATAAAATTTGGAATGTCTAAACTTTAATTTGAAATTTTATATATAATTTAATCTCAAAGTTGAACAATTTGATTTTTTTTTAAAAAAATAAAATTTGGAATATGATCAAATTTTAATATGAGATATTATCACAATTTTATTTGAAAATGGGATAAAAGCTAAACTTCATTTGAATTTGCAATAAAATTTGGAATATCACAAAATTTTATTTTGAGAAAATTTGAAATTTTATCCCTAATTTATTTTTTCTTCGAGGATAAAAGGCCAAATTTGAATTATTTGAACTTGGGATAAATTTTGCAATATGACTAGATTTTAACTTGACATCTTATTCACAATTTAATCTTAAAGTTGAACCGTTTGAATTTGGATAAAATTTGGAATATGACCAAATTTTAATTTGAAATAAATTTGAGATTTTACCCTCAATTTGATTTGGATTGAGGATAAAAGCTAAATGTGATTTGAATATAAGATAAAATTTGGAATATAGCCATATTTTAATTTGAAATTTTATCCACAATTTAAATTTGATTTTTTTTAATAAACTTTGGAATATGTCTAAATCTTGCTTGAAGATAAATTTGAGGATGAAATTTAATAAAATGAAATTAAATAGAACTTTAATTTGATTTTTGTAAGGATATTTATAATACATAGTAGAATAAGAGAAAAAACCTAAAAATATATTACATCTTTAAAATATTTGCAAATATGGATGAGTTGACTAGTCAATCTTTGATTTTTTTTTAATTTCCAATTTCGCCCTCCCTTATCTTATCTTGTTATACACCTTTTTTTAGTCTTTTTATTTTCTTTCTCTTCTTCCATTTTTGCATCTTCCCTCCTTTTTTCATTTTATTTTATTTTCTTTCTCAGCTTTTGCTTCTTCGTTTTTTTTAACTTTGTTCTTTCCTTTATCTGATTTTTGCTTCTTTCCTTTATTTTTTATTTTCTTTCATTTCCTTCTTTTTTTTTTCCTTTTTTTTTTTTCCTTCTTTTTATTAATTTTCTTTTCTTGTTTTTGCTTATTCTTTTTTTTTTATCTTTCTTAGGTTCTTTCTTATTCCATTTTTTATTTTTATTTTCTTCCCTTTTTTCGATTTTTGCTTCTTCCCTTATTTTGTATTATTTTATTTTCTTTTCTTTCTCTGATTTTTTTGCTTCTTCCTTTTCTTTTTCTTTTTTTCTTTTTTCTTTCATTTATCCAATTTTTACTTCTTTTCTTTCTCTTATTTTTAAAATTTTTTCTTTCCTTTATTTGAATTTTTTTTCACAAGAATTATGAGGTTGAGTTCCGTATCAGACCTTCGAGACTCTTTTAGGAATTCCCACCCCTATCAATTTAAGGGGGGAAAGAAGTCAAAGAGTCTTCTGCATTCATATGCTTTTGCACTAGGACTCATAGCGGGAAGGCCCAGAGATCATAAATAAAGGATGGGATAGGAATGGAGGCATTCCAGCCCAACATACTCCGGTGAATGGGTCGAGAGAGATAGGGAGGGGAGGCTGCAAGCGCTGCGGGCGGAGCAGCAAGCACTCATAGTGCAGGCAGTCACCCACGGGCACCGGGGATACTAGAATATTCCGTCAACTCTTTTGTTTAGATTGTCTGTCTGTAGACGCAAAGTAGTGTGTTTTAATGCATGGCTTTCTTTGGCTTTGTTTAGTAGAGATCTACTCCAATGCTTACTGGAGTCCTATTTATGCTAACTATCTTTGTTTGGTTTTCTTTTGTATGTTTGCATGTATGGGAACCCTAGTCAAATTTACTACTTATGCTTTTAGAAAAAGAAAGACTTATTCGTATAAATGTGCTGAAAATTTTGTTCTTTCCTTACCCTCTCCCTATCAGTCCAAAAGATCTTTTTCTTTTTTCTTTTTCGTTAATGGGTTAAGTTAAGGGCGGGGGTTTCGTGTACCATCAGTACAAGATAAAAAAAATGCATAGCATTCTGAGAGTTCTGTAAAAGCAACGGGAAGCCCTAGTAAGGAAAGGGGCAGGCAATAGCAGACCACCTACGGATCATCCCGTGCCTGACTATGAGCTTGATTTGATTAGTAAGGGGACGCATTTCCCGGACGGAGCTATTCTATTAGCGGTAGGTGAAAAAGAAGATGAAACTCCTCATGATTGGCAAATGTTCTTCGACAGTTCTAAAAAAGAAGATAAGTAAGAAGGGACTTGAAGCTTACCGTCCTTACTCAACTACAAGTACATAGAGAGCTGCTGCCACCCTAATACCACTTGTCATGGCGCTAAGTCCTTCAAGCTCACAAACCGCGGCACCCTGCTAACCTAACGGTCCGCTGTAGCAGAGTAAGCTGAAAAAGCCCTTTCGAGATTCTTAGTCAAGCCTCAACGCCCTGCAATCTTTCTAAAGCGCTAACGCCTTGACTTTCGATTTGGAAATGAAAATGAAAGAGGAAGGCGTATTATCATCGATGGCTTTCGCGCTGCTTAATCCCTTGCTTTGTTCGAGATGGGCCTTTTCTTACAGGATGCCAGGTGCACAGGAATGCCCAACCGGGTTTCCGCCTTCATTTTGTCGTGCTGCTATGATGTAACATACAGTCGTCCCAAGGCAACAGGATGTATGGTATAGGGCTCCCTATTTTCTCTCCCAACAAGTCCTTGATAGATTTCGAGTCGGGAATAGAGCTGTGGCTTATTCGGCGCTATATCACAATTCATTCATTTTCGGGCATAGCAGTTCACGAAACGTGGCATGGGACATCTGTAGGTGGTAAGAGTCTGACATCCGAGCAAGAGGTCAGACCAATCCAATTCATCCTGGTCCGATCCGAACGGATCTTGTTGAATGAATTGATCCATTGTTGTATGCCCTATTAGTTTAGTGAATTTATTCCTACTTGGACCCATCGTACTTCCTTTGACGACTCCTGAGATGTTACTCAATTCATAAGTGACTTAACACTAATATTTTCTAGTACAAATAGTAAATATAAATAGTAAATGAAAGTCTATCAGTGATAGCCACTAATATTTTCTATCATTGATAGCCAATCATCAAGTTTGATTATTATAACAAATAGTAAATATAAATAGCAAATGAAAGTCTATCAGTGATAGCCACTAATATTTTTTATCATTGATAGCTTAATCTTTGATTATATTTTCATAGTTAATAGCCACTTATAGAAATATTTCATTGATAACCAACTTAGTGAATTTAATTAATAAAGTTGAATCTCGAACTAAAATATAAGTGGAATGCCTAGAAGTTATCACTAATAGCATGTTTATCAGTGATAGAAGCTATCATTGAAAAGAAAAGGGACTTATAAATGTTTGGGAAGGACAAGAAAGGGGCAAAAAGGTGTTCAGTGGCTATGATTGATAGAAGCTACTATTGATAGCATGTTACCAGTGATAGAAGCTAATACTAATAGCATGCTATCGATGATAGAAGCTACCCAATAGCACGTTATCGGTGATAGAAGCTACCATTGATAGCACGTTATTGGTGATAGAGAACTATCACTGATAGCATGATATCAGTGAGATCATTGATAGCATCTTATCAGTGATGTTCTCAGTGAAAGAAGCAATCACTGATAACCACAATATGAGAGATGTTTGTGATATCAGTGATAAAACTTAGATGATATCTATATATCGAGTTTCTTTCAAAGGTGATAACCAGTCATAAAAGTCTATCATTGATAGCCTTAAGTGTTAGTATTTCAAGGTTGATTCTAATTGACAAAAGTCTATCAATGATAACGACTGATAACTGCTATTAGTGATAGCCATGATAAAAGATTATTAGTGATAATTACTATGGTAATCAAAGTTGTTGGTCTTCTTTCAAAGTTTATCACTATTTATAAATCTATCATTGATAGCCATTGATAGCCTTAAGTAGTAATATTTCAACGTTGATTCCAATTTATGAAAGTGAATCAATGATAGCTACTGATAATTGATAGCAAATTAAAAGCTAATATTTCAAGATTGTATTTATTTTTCAATAACAATTGATAGAAGCTATCCGCGATAGTAGTTGATAGCAGCTATAATGGTTATCACTGATAGCTGCTATCAGTGATAGTTTTTAATTTGAGAAAACCGGGAAGAAGCAAACAAAATGGTGGCTAGGCATTGATCTTTTAGTCTTTTACCATTTTTTTGATCTATATATACAATTATTTTATTCTTGTACTACATATTCTATTATTTTGGGTTTGAATTCTATTTATGCAACTAGCCCTTTTTTAATTTAATTTGAAATTAGGATCAAATCAGGAAATCTAATAAAATCTAATAATTTAAATCAAATCTTTATTTAATTTGGATATCCTAATTTGTCACGAAATTTGGCAGAACCTCTATAAATAGGACCCCAAACCCCTACAGTATCCTCATCCCTTCCTCTCCTTCTAAAATTTTCTCTCACTTTTCTTTCTCTTATCTTTTTCCTTTTTTTTTTCCCTTTTTTCTTTCTTTCTTTTTTCCATTTCCTTTTCCATTTTTTTCTTAGTATGCGACCTGAGGACTCCGTCGGTCCCAGCCTCAGTTTTTTACTTAAGCATTCCGTTGGTTTCCAACTCAGTGCTCTAAGGCTCTGATCTCCGTCCTTTATTGGCTTTGATCTTACTACACGTCCTAAGGACTCCGTCGGTCCTAGCCTCAGTCTTTGACTTAAGCATTCCATCGGTTTCCAGTTCAGTGCTCTAACGGTTTTGATCTCTGCCCCTTATTGGCTTCGATCTTAGTACGCGGCCTAAGGATTCTGTCGGTCCTAGCTTCAGTCTTTGACTTGAGAATTTCGTCGATTTCCAACTCAGTGCTCTAACGACTCTGATCTCTGCCCCTTATTGGCTACGATCTCAGTACGTGGCTTGAGGGCTCTATCGGTCCCAGCCCCAGTCTTTGACATGAGCATTCCGTCGGTTTCCAACTCAGTGCTCTAACGGCTCTAATCTCCATGCCTTATTGGTTTCGATCTTAGTGTGCGGCCTGGGGATCCATTGGTCCTAGCCTCAGTCTTTGACTTGAGTATTCTGTCGGTTTCTAACTCAGTGCTCTAATGGCTCTGATCTTCGCCTCGTATTGGCTTCAATCTTAGTGTGCGGCCTGAGGATTCTGTTAGTCTTAGCCTCAGTCTTTGACTTGATCATTCTGTCGGTTTCCAACTTAATGCTCTAACAGTCTAATCCTTGCCCCTTATCAACTTCGATCTTAGTGCGCGACCTGAGCATTATGTCGTTTTAACTTGAGATTAGAGCTACACCAACATTTTGGAGAAGGAAGAAAGTTGCACCAATATTTTGAAGAGGACGCAAATTCGTACCATCATTTTGGAGATGAAGCGAAGTCGCACCATCATTTTAGAGATGAAGTAAAGCCGCAACATGAATTTGGAGATGAAGCGAAGTCGTGCCACAACATTGGAGATGAAACGAAGCCGCACCATGGCTTTATAGATGCAGACATTGAAGATGGAGCCGAGCCATGCACACCGATCCTGAACTTGAAGATGGAGGAGCATCGATAAAAAATATAAACTTAAAGATGGATGAGCATCGACGAGATTCGCGTTTTAGTTTGACAAATCATTGACAAATCCTCTACGTTTGAGTTTGACGAAGCATCGGCGAATCTTTCGTACTTGGGTTTGATGAAGCATCGGTGAATTGTCAGCATTAAGTTTGACTTTGTGACTTTGAGCATGAAGATGGCATTGCAGTGCCTCCAAACTTGAGCTTGAAGATGGAGCATCAATGAACCTCTGAACTTGAAGATGGAGAAGCATCGATGAAGCCTTTGAACCGTAAGATGGAGAAGTATTGATGGAGCCTCTGAACTTGAAGATGGAGGAAAATCGACGAATCCTCTAAACTTGAATATGGAGGGGCATCAACGAAACCTCTGAGCTTGAAGATGGAGAAGCACTGACAAAGCCTCCGAACTTGACTTCAAAGGGGAAGTGAAATGCCATCCCAAGTGTGAGTATTTAATCTTCTGTATTGCCTCCTCACGAGGGGTATACATCTTTAATTTATTGTGTTGCCCCCAGTATGGATGTACATCTTCAATTTGAAGTGTCATTTTACAATGGAAATGAACAACATCAATCTTATAGTGTCACACTTAGGTGGATGAGGTACCCTTTTTTTTACGGACTAAACTTAAATTTCTCTAAGATGCCTACGTACCCTTGAAGAAAGAGATCAAGTCATGACGTAGTTCATACTTTTCTTTTTTTTTTTTTGGCCATTCACCTTTTAAGCTCATGCAGGCCAAGAGCAACATGCAGTTTTGGCTCTTGTGATAAAGAGCTTCTACATTTAAACTTCAGAAGCTCTTATTTCATCATAGTTTCGATCATTCTCTTCATTTGTAGGATTCATCAATATGATGAGTTTTGGCTTCACTATCAAGGAACCTTATGTATATATATCCACAACAATTTTATCTTTATGCGTGAAGAAACACGACTGTAAATCTTTTCGTCGTCATCTTCTTCATGAAATTGTCTTACGTTCAAGGTTTTCATCTTTCTTTTATGTTGATCGCTTTTCATCTTAAGACGACCAAAAGTAGACATTGAAGGTCAATCTTTCTTTGATGTAAAGATTTAGCCTCTTGAAAGTTGAAGTTCGAGTTGTAGTAGACGTTGGACATTGGCTTTCTTCTTCTATCGTGACCACACTCAATATTGGAAGACTGAAGTTCGAGTAGTTGAAGGCTTTATACGATCGGAGATAGAAATTCTTTGCTCAATTTATTTTGAATCACCGACTTCTTCAGTAGTTATATGATTGTTTTCGACTTCCATTGTGCTACCAATGTGACATGCAATAAATTTTGATACTTCATCTGAATGATTATCGAGAAAGCTTCTGGGGAGAAACTCTACCAAAGTTACCGGTCGTCAAAGTTTAGGGAAGTCCTTGTCTTCTTCTTTAACAGGCTTAGGCTTCCATGCCATCTTTTTTCCTTTCTTTTTATGAGTCTTGTTCCTTCTTCTATACATTCGATAGGAGTGTGATTCTTTTTGGGTGGAATTTGGCTGTCTTTTCTTTCAACGAGTCACAAGGATCCATCCTTTGTCGTTATCTTCAACAAGCTCATCTTTCTTCTAGGAGTCTGTCATTTGAATCTCTTGTTGGAACGAAATGACTATAGGCTCAAAGGTCCTAAATTGGATGTAGCTTTTCCTTTGATCATAAAATGAATTGAGGATGAAACATTTGAAGTTCTTGCCACTGTGGTATGATTTTTTTAGCTACTTCATCAATATCCAACTCAGTCTTCTTTTCACGAGCTAACTTTAGAATCAACTCCTTCAATATGAAGCACTTTTCAACTGGGTGACTGATACCCAATGATACTTGCAGTAGTCAAGATCATCACCTTTCCTACTTGTTCCCATCACTTGCATTTCGATAGTTGAACAAGTTGCTTATCTAGTTGTTGCTCCAACATATTCGTAACATCAAAATTAGAGAATGGATAAACCTTTTATCTGTCTTTCTTTAATAGTTGGGCGAGGCTTCTTGCCCTCATTGTGTTTTCTTTCCAATTTTGTTTGTTTTTCTTTAGAGGAAAATTTCATTGGGGTTTCATGAATGGCCATAGACTCTTTAATGGCACTATCCATGATCTTTTCAGTGTCTTTGGCTTCATTCTTATATTTTCTCCCTTCAAGGACGAGGAAATCTTTAATTCCCCTATTTGCGATGCTCAGCTCCATATCATGAGCGTGTGTTGCGAACTCTTCAAATGTACGAGACTTTATCTCTTGCAGAATGTAGAGAAATTCCTAGTGCATGCCTTGGGTGCACATCTCCACTGCAGATTATTCAGTGAGTCTATCTTTGCAATCCAGACTCAAAGCTCTACATCAGTTGTTGTAGTCAATGATTGGCTCTCCTTTCCATTGTTTGGTGTTCGTCAGCTCCATCATGCTAATAGTGTGCCTAGTGCAGTAGAAGTGGTTCAGGAACTCCCTTTCTAACTATTCCGAACTGTCAATCACTTCTGGCTTCAAATCAGTGTACTAATCAAAAGCGTTCCCTTTTAAAGTTTTGACAAATTGCTTGACTAGCAGGTCTCCTTTAGTTTCTACGTTTTCGCAGGTTTCAATGAAATGAACAACATCTTGTTTTGGATTGCCTTCTCCATCTACTGTTGGAACTATAGAGGTTGGTACCTAGCTGGCATTCTCAAGTTATCGATTCTTTTGGTGTACCGCTTGGAGTACAAAAAAGAAGTTTGTGACAATTCCTCTATACTGAGCTCTTATGGAGTTTGTGATCATATCAGGTAGCTATTGAATTAACAATGAGGCGACAAAGGTGGATTGTGGCGGCTGACTTTCCTGCAAGATAGTTTTTACTCTATCATTGGCTTTAACTGTGAAACCCGGATTTCCATTTTCCCTACTTAAGTAAGTGATTTTGGGATTAACTAGGTGAAAGTTAAATCCTATGTTGAAATGAAGGAAATTTCTAAGTGTTGAATAGATTTTCCTTGAGTAGCTTTGAGTTAAGTTTTAACTGGTGAAAATTGACTATTTGTTGGACTGCTATGCATTGGCCAAAAGATCTTGGAGAGATTATTTGGGCAAAGGAAGAATTTAAAGTGGGAGTGACGCATGCCTTGGAGGTTAGACTAACGTATTAGACTCAATGGATGCGATGGAAGAGTTGTGATGGATGCGTTGGTAGTGGTATGCGGTTAAAGGAAGGCAGCTGAGTGTGATGCATTGGGGTGGCACGCGGGCATGCGAGGGTACACAGGGTAGGCGAGGACACGGGCAAGGCATGCTGTATGCGTCGATGCACAACGCCCAGCCATGCGTCGAGTGCCTCTGCCAAGCGCTGCCGAGTGGCCATGCATTGAGCACCCCCAGCTATGCGTCAAGCAGGCCAAACGTTGTCATGCGCCCAGCCATACGTCGAGCACCTCGGCCAAACGGCCAGCCATGCGTTGAGTAGGCCGAGCACTACCAAGCGCCCAGCCATGTGTCGAGCAGGCCACACTCATGCATCGAACAGCCGAGCAAGCCCTGCGAGTGATGCCAAGCTTCCGTGCCAAGCGATGCATCGATTCCAGCGCCCATGCGTCGAGCGGCCGAGCGAGCCCTACAAACGATATCAAGCTGTCGTGCCAAGCGATGCGTTGATACCAAGCTGCCATGCTAAGTGATGCATCGATGCCAAGCTACTGACCAAGCGCCCATGCCAAGCGNGTGGCACGCGGGCATGCGAGGGTACACAGGGTAGGCGAGGACACGGGCAAGGCATGCTGTATGCGTCGATGCACAACGCCCAGCCATGCGTCGAGTGTCACTGCCAAGCTGTCGTGCCAAGCGATGCGTTGATACCAAGCTGCCATGCTAAGTGATGCATCGATGCCAAGCTACTGACCAAGCGCCCATGCCAAGCGACTCATATGAGTGATAACTTATAAAAATACAAGTTATCTTGCTCTTAAGTTAGATTAATTAGGATTTTTAATGATAAACTTTCCTCATTTTTAATAGAAATGCATGGATTTACTTAAACAATAGCAATTTCATGTAAAAGAAGTTTATCACCAAAAATTAAGGCGCTAACGCACTACTTTGCAGGATTTCAACGCAAGAACTGACAATAACGCATTAGACAAGTGTCGCAGGAAACATGCTAATACATGAGCCATGCGTCGGAGGGAATTCAACGCATAAAAAACTCATTGCACCGGGCTGATTGTGTCACATCACCACTTGCAAGCATGGGCATCTGCAATAGGCGACGTCTGAAAAGCTTCCAGCAGCAGGCGGCATCTGAAAAGTTTCCAGAGGTCAGGCGGCCAACCAGGACATAGAGTTTAATGCTGGCCAGGGCATGGACTTAAATACAGCCCATCCTTCAAGTGGACGAGATCAACGCCTATAAATACTTGAAGACCCTCTAGAATTAAGGGTGGAGAGAATGAGAAGCTCCATACTCTCTGTAAATTTTTAGACTTAGTTTTAGTTTGTACAAGCCATGCCGAGGTGTAAGACGAACGAAGGAGCTAAGAACCACCACCACCGCCAGCCCGGGAATGGAGAAAGTTATTCTTGAGAAAGATACTCTGTCCTCGGCTCTTTAAAGTGATTGTACACAACAAGATTGAGCCAAAACACTACAAGAGATTGTATTCTTTGGCTTGACTTAGTTTCTCTCTTAATATCATTTCCATTTCATTTTGATTGAATATAGTTCTTTGTAAAGACTCATTGATCCTTTATAAAATTCATATATTTGATCATCACTTTTGCTATTGTTTATCTTCTGTTTATGTTGAAAGCATTAGTACTTCATGCATAATTCTGTTCCAACGCCTATACCAACTTGACAACTTGGTGAAAGCTTCTTTACTTAGTTGTTTGAAAGAATAGATAAGCTACATTAAGTAGAACGCCTAGTACAACTAGAGATAGACTTACTGGTGTTTCTTGTATTCTAAGTTAGACGCATGAATCTGAGAGATAGGCTTGTATGTTATTCGCATTGAGAAGTGTTGAATGATGTCTAACGCATGAACAGAAAGATAAGCAACCCATCCCATTTCATCCACATTACATCAGTTGTGTGCAATTATCTTTAACCAATGCGTCCACCTACTTAAATTCCATTTTCACATTATCCTTCATTTTCCACTCAACTCTTTTGTATTGTCTTGCACATGCATAGCATGTTAGTGTAAATAATACATCTTTCACATTCATTTAGGTAAAATCTCCTACTGCAAGTACAACGCATAATCTGTGTTAGTGAAACTGAATCCCTGTGATCGACCCTGGACTTGCCAGGAACCTAGATTAGATTATACTGGGCGTTTAATCCTAGGAAAAACTTGAACGTTATTATAAGGGGTTGTGTGCCTTCTGTGCATAATACTAACGCCCAAACGCCCAAACTAACGTCCGAATTGTTTCTATACAAACAAGGCCTAGACTCTATACTGCATCGATGCGTCCCAGAGGAGGAGACACAATACATCCTGGCCGAGTGTCATAATTCTCCTTATGGTGGGCATTTTGGTGGGCAAAGGACCACGATGTAAGTCCTTCAATGCAGTTACTGTTGGCCCACCATTTTTAAGGATGCACGAGAGTTTGTTCAAAATTGTGATCCCTGCCAACGCACAGGGAATATTTCTTCAAGGAACACAATGCCCTTGAATAATATTTTTCAAATGGAGTTGTTTGATGTATGGGGCATAGATTTTATGGGCCCATTCCCTCTGTCTTGTGGTCAGCAATATATCCTATTGGCCGTAGACTATGTATCTAAGTGGGTAGAGGCATTAGCCTGTGCCAGAAATGACGCGTCTACTGTATCTAAATTTCTTATCAGGAATATTTTCACACGCTATGGAACGCCGAGAGCTCTAATAAGCGATGAAGGTGTGTATTTTATCGATCGCATCGTTTCAAAATTACTTGCAAAATATAATGTCAGGCATAAGATTGCTACCGCCTACCACCCTCAGAAAAACGGTTAGGCAAAAATTTCAAATCGAGAAATCAAATCAATTCTGGAAAAATTCGTCAGCACAACGCGGAAAGATTGGGCGCAGAGGCTGGATGAATCACTCTGGGCCTACAAGACTGCATACAAAACGCCTATAGGTATGTCTCCTTACTCACTTGTATTTGGTAAACATGTCATCTTCCTGTAGAGTTGGAGCATAAGGCATTTTGGGCAGTAAAGAAGTTGAACATGAATCCGGATGCGGTGGGTGTTCAACGCAAGCTTCAGCTCAACGAGCTTGAAGAATGGCAGATGAACGCATATGAAAACTACAAGATCGAAAAGGAAAAGACAAAGCGTTGGCACGACCAAGCATCAGCAAGAAGGTACTTGTTATTGGTCAGAAAGTTTTATTGTTCAACTCACGCTTGCGTCTGTTTCCAGGAAAATTGAAATCTAAATGGTCTGGGCCCTTCATAATTAAAACGATCTTTCCCTACGGTACTGTGGAATTAATGCGAGAAGATGGCACTGATGCGTTCAAAGTAAATGGCCAAAGGGTTAAACCATACTTCGAAGACGAAGTGGAACGCCAAAAGTTATCTCTTGCGCTACGCGAGATAAGTTGAAGCTTGCGTCGAGGCATCTTTGCGGTTGTAACGCCACATCTTCCAGGGACGCCTCTCTCAACCTTATTCTTTTGATTTTGTATTTTAAGTTATGTTTGAATTTGTTATTTTAGTTATTTGAAGGTTTAAGTTGATTGTTTTGCCTTTACAAAATCTTTAAATTTGATTGTTTTTCTTTTAGAAAAGTTGTGTATAATTAAAAACTGAAACATTGGATGCGTTAGGCACAAGTCTAACGTAGGGGGTAGTTGAAGGGACGCGTCTCGAAAAATAAAACACTTGAGTATTTTGGCTAAACGAGGTGACCCTTCCACTTTCATTAATTACAGACGTCAGGCGCCGTCTGACGTCAGCCACGATCATCCTCTCCCTATACAAAAACCTCACTTGAACCAAATTGTTTCTTCTTCTTCTCCTTCACTATGCCTACGAACCTCCATTTCCTCTCTCGCTTAGCATCTCCGGTGAACAATGTCGTCTGACTCAGATTCTCAGAACCAAAGCTACAACCTAGGGCAACGATTCGCCGGTAAGTTCTTTATCCTCCTCTTCATTTTCGAGTTCACCACCACCTAGCCCTAGGAAATCAACCTCCATCCCTACCCAATCGAAAGCCTCTTACAGCGGTGCTACCTC
>NC_052350.1:6486100-6524007 GCF_009727055.1 Benincasa hispida
ATCAAGGCCATCAAGAACAAGCCTCGAGGGCAACTATATTTTCATGGCTGATCTGCGGTTTATGCGAACGCAAGGGCATCCCTCTGGGGGATGAATATGAAGAAGTCAATGTTCTGATAGACATAAAGGCAGTAAGGCATCTCTTTCGAGGATCACAGCATCAACCAACCTTACCTGCCAAAGAAGTGGCACGTAGACCTCGACCAACAAAACGCACCCCCAAGAAAAGACGCGTCCTGGTAGTTGAACACAGTGATGAAGCTTCAAAGAATGAAGAATGTGAAGCTGAGGCAGAAGCTTTGGCTAAAGAAGCACAGCCTGCATTTGAATTTTTCCATGACTCACCAATAGCCCAGCCAGAAGGGAGTCCTGAGCAGACGCATCAAG
Source organism: Benincasa hispida (assembly GCF_009727055.1). Taxonomy (NCBI): domain Eukaryota; kingdom Viridiplantae; phylum Streptophyta; class Magnoliopsida; order Cucurbitales; family Cucurbitaceae; genus Benincasa; species Benincasa hispida. The sequence goes on from NC_052350.1 coordinate 6,486,488, forward strand.
AACCCATATTCATAGATCAGGACCTCCCTCACTCTATTCCTTCGCCCCAACAAAGTCCAATCCAAAATTTTGTGCCGCCTCTAGTGATCTTTGAGCCAACTGGGTTAGGGTCTAGTAACGCAGCAGCATTTGAAGACCCAGTTGGACGAGAAGAACTAGTACCCCAACGCAACATAGACTTGGAGGAGTTGAAAACATTCATCAGTGATCAACTCTGACCATTGGTCGCATCAATTGAAGATCTTTAACAAAAAAACCGGGTATTAAGGGATTACTTGAGGCAACAGACAAGATGCATGCAAGACCAATTTGTCTACACAACGTAGTATATCAATCAGGTCTTGGTGGGTATGTTTGCCTTGCCTCCGTTACTAGCCCATCTCAGAAATCCCTTGCGCTTCATGGACGAGAACCCCGAAGAAGAATGCAGAGATGATGCGCCAGCACAGTAGAACCTTGGGGTGTTGGGTTAAAATTATTTTGTAATTTTGGTTTAATTGTCCATTTGCATCTTTTTGCTGTGTTTATGCAATCTATGTTAAAATATGAAAAATGAATGAGAAGTTATTTATCACTTTGATCCTTGCATTTATCCTTAACATACTTTATTTTTGTTCTTTGATTGGTTTCTAAGTCTTTGCTTAACCTTACCTCAATGATATTAACTATATGAACTCATAAGCATAAGATAGGCATTAGAAAATAGACAAGGCTTGAACTTCTCTTAAAAAGATTTAAGTTTACTTTCTAGCGCATGCAAGCTTGAAGTCCTACACTCCTTTCAATTTATCAAAGCCTTTTAAAAATTTGTTTCTCTTTTAGCAATAAGGATATAGCTCATCTCCAAATTTGGGGATGAAGAAAATCCGAGTGTAGACGCGTCAATGTATACATCATAAAGAAAAAAAAAGGGAAACAAAATAAGAAGAATTTTGAACGCGGCTCCTCTGTCATTACTTCAAAAGAAAGAAATTTCAAATGACATGAGCTTAATTGGAACAGGCACTTAGCCGTAGTTAGATGCCTGCATGACACTCATGGGGGTAAACTAAAACGAAGTTAAGTATCCTAGACCAACACATCCCACAAAACTCCTCTATCTAGTCTGATTAAAAAAAAAAAACTATACTTTGAAAAAGGAATGAATATTAGATATGAGTTTAGTTGTAAAGGGTTCTCACCCATAGTTGGATGCTCGCATGACACCCGTGGAGGCAAGCCAAAACGAAAGTGAGATACCTGGAGCAACGCATGGGTAAACAAGTACACAATCGTTTGCTTTTTATCCAGCATTTGTTTTTCAAAAGAAATAGCATCTAACGCATTGCTGGTTTAGAAAAGATTGAAATGTTTTGAGAAATGAAAGGAGTTACGATGAGAACCCTGCCGCATCGGAAACTAGATATTAGTCCTTTTAAGAAAAGCGTCAATCTAAGTTATATTTTCTCAACTCTTATTTTAGCTTTGAGACTAATATGATGAGAGGTGAAATTTGCACATCTAAGGCAGAGGAGATAACAAAGAATTATTTTAGAATGCTTGAGGACAAGTAGTGTTCAAATTTGGGGGTGGTTGATAACTTGTAAAAATACAAGTTATCCTTGCTCTTAAGTTAGAACAATTAGGATTTTTAATGATAAACTCTCCTCATTTTTAATAGAAACGCACGAATTTACTTAAACAATAGAAATTTCATGTAAACGAAGTTTATCACTAAAAATCGTGGCCTAACGCACTACTTTGCAGGATTTCAATGCAAGAACTGATAATAACGCATTAGACAAGTGCTGCAGAAAATGCGCTAACACATGAGCCATGCGTCGGAGGGAATTCAACGCATAGAAGATTCATTGCACCAGGCTGATTATGTCACATCACCACTTGTAAGCATGGGCACCTGTAATAGACAACGTCTGAAAAGCTTCCAGTAGTAGGCGGCGTCTGAAAAGTTTCCAGAGGTCAGGCAGCCAACCAGGACATGGAGTTTAATGCTGGCCAGGGCATGGATTTACATGCAGTCCATTCTCCAAGTGGACGAGACCAATGCCTATAAATACTTGAAGACCCTCCAGAATTTAGGGTGGAGAGAATGAGAAGTTCCATACTCTCTGTAAATTTGTAGACTTAGTTTTAGTTTGTACAAGCCGTGCCGAGGTGTAAGACGAACGAAGAAGCTAAGAACCACCACCACCGCCGGCCAGGGAATGGAGAAAGTTATTCTTGAGAAAGATACTCTGCCCTCGGCTCTTTAAAGTGATTGTACACAACAAGATTGAGCCAAAGAACTACAAGAGATTGTATTCTTTGGCTTGACTTAGTTTCTCTCTTAATATCATTTCCATTTCATTTTGATTGAATATAGTTCTGTGTAAAGACTCATTGATCCTTTATAAAATTCATATATTTGATCATCACTTTTGCTATTGTTTATCTTATGTTTATGTTGAAAGCATTAGTACTTCATGCATAATTCTGTTCCAATGCCTAAACCAACTTGACAACTTGGTGAAAGCTTCTTTACTTAGTTGTTCGAAAGAATAGCTAAGCAGCATTATGTAGAACGCCTAGTACAGCTAGAGATAGACTTACTGGTGTTTCTTGCATTCTAAGTTAGACGCATGCACCCGAGAGATAAGCTTGTATGTTATTCGTATCAAGAAGTGTTGAATGATGTCTAACGCTTGAACAGAAAGATAAGCAACCCATCCCATTTCATCCAAATTACATCAGTTGTGTGCAATTATCTTTAACCAATGCGTCCACCTACTTAAATTCCATTTTCACATTATCCTTCATTTTCCACTCAACTCTTTTGTATTGTCTTGCACATGCATAGCATGTTAGTGTAAATAATACATCTTTCACATTCATTTAGGTAAAATCTCCTACTGCAAGTACAACGCATAATCTGTGTTAGTGAAACTGAATCCCTGTGATCGACCCTGGACTTGCCAGGAACCTAGATTAGATTTATGCTTGGGTTTAATCTAGGAAAACTTGAACGTTATTATAAGGGGTTGTGTGCCTTTTGTGCATAATACTAACGCCCAAACACGTTGCATTCATTTAAACGCATCAAGGCAGAACACAGCAGTTAGACTTTATTCTTCTAATCTATTTTACTTTATATACTTCTAAAGCATCTCACGATAGCAAGCGAACAGTGGGCGATGCATTGGAGGTTGGTGATGCCTTGCATGAGGGATGCGTTGGACATAAGGTATGCGATGGGCTAGGTTGGACGCATGGTGTTGTCTCTTGCGGTGGTTAAGGGTTGTGATGGTGCTATGTTGGAAATCAAGGGAAACCAAAGGTTGCTATGCGTTGGAGTCATACTATGCATTGAGGACCTACTATGCGTTCTTGAGTACACTATGCGTTAATATCCGAGGCTAGTTGTATGCATTGAGAATCACCCTTGTGAATGAATATTGAAGGGAATGAATGCATAAGAAGTCTGAGCTCATATGGAAGACGTCATCCTAACATGTGGCTTGTTGAGAAGAAATCTTCAGCCTTAAGGATTTGAGGTGGAGGCATGATGAGACATGTAAAAATTGGTCTCATGCGTTGGCAATGTAGAATAAGGACACCCAACATTGCATTGATCAACCTTGCATTGGTAGGGTGAGGTGAAGACACCTCAAGCAAGAGGTGGAAGGGGCTGGAGGTTGGCAATCACTAAGGGTAACACTTGGAGAAGGAGGTGTCGACCTTGGAGAGCCTTTGGATACCTATAAATAGGGCTAAGGACTTTAGATGAGAACTCAATTCTCTTCAAAGGACATAAAGAAGAGTGTATTGGGAGGAGGCTATGCATTGATGGTAAGACCATGCGTTGGTCAAGAGATTCCAAGAGGGGAGATGCTGTCGGACAGAAAGGTCAGAAAGTTGCATCAACTTGGGAAGAGGAGTTCTCCCATAATACTCGTGCGTTTGATGTGATTACAAAGCCATATGAAAGCTAAAAGAGTCTAGTTTTCAGGGTAGGGCTGCCAGAGAAGAAGCTCCAAGGAATCGGGCTAGAGAATGAGGAAAAGAAGAAGGGTCGAGCTGTCGGGTTAGCTGGGCCAGTCTTGATATTTTAATTTTTTCGGCCAAACCACAAGGAATTAGGAGCTAGGATTTTGAAGTAAGCTTCCTCGAAAATTTAGAGAATACCAAGGACTGTGAGTAGTTTGAGCTTTAATTTGAATTTGGAATTTAGGGTTCAAAAGAGGAGCCCGAGAATACCAAGGAACTTTTAGAGAGAAAAGTTCCTAAATGACCAAGGTGAGTGGTAATTTCCTTTAAGTCTTAAAGTATATCTTTTAGAATAATTGTATATGCTTAGGTTATGAATTAGTATCTAGAGTGAAAATAAGATTATGTGATCGAGATGGTCAAGGGGTCAATAGACCTAGTGCCTGAGCTCGTAAACAAAATCTCATGGGATGGTCAGGGGACACGAGAAGTCTAGTTCTTGAGCCTGTGGGAGGATCCTTGTATGGGATGGTCAGAGGGTCGATGGGCCTAGCTTCTTAGCCCATGAGTGGGGAGCTATGTGCACATAGGAAATAGAGGGAACGTAAAGAGTAAGCGTTGTATTTAGTAACAGTTATCTATCTACCGTGTGTGTAGGTAGACAACATACTCATTCGAAGTAGTTATCGGTTTAGCTATCTACCATACGTGTAGATAGAAGTGAGAATAGACTCACTCAAGGCGAAGGTTTGGAATGTAACCTCGTATTCGTGATGTGCTTGTTATTTATGAGTTGAAATAGACTCTAGAAGTTACTTACCACTCACTGAGCTTTGTGAAGCTCATTATGTTATTTCATGTTTTTCTTCCTAGGTAGCGAAAGGTGAGGAGTTCCAGGGTGCTGCTAAGGTCAAGGTCTGCCACAAGCCATAGTTACACTTCTTGAGGGTTTTAAGTTGTAACTTTATTGTTAAGTCTTGGAAGTTGTATAAACATTACATTGTTGTAATATAAAATGGGCTTAAAAGGCATTTTGCTGTATATGAGCTATATCTTGGTATCATAGTTATTTTGTAAGAGTTATTAGGCAGTAAGTGTCAATAAAAGGGTTAATAATTGCTGCAGTCACACCCTCTCTTAAGCTCGGAGGGTAGTCTGGGGCGAAGTGTGACATTGACAGTAGGAATTTGACTTGTCTCGCAATTACTCGAGCCTACATCTATTCTCTTAAGGCATTGATTTCATGATCTTACTCCTCTACAACTTTCATTAGGAAATTTATCTTTCTCTACATCTCTTCCATGGCCGACTCAGCCGTTACATCAGCTATCAGGACGAACACTATATCAAAGTGTGATTCTTTCTCAGATCGATCAGAAGCAGGAGCAGAGTTCTCAAACAAGGGATTTTCTCTAATGGTGATCCCACCTTTAGGAAATTCCATCAGCTGTTCCCAAATTTTCTTTGTGGTGACAGAGCCTTGTTCTTGCTCATGCGAAATCTTCTTTGAGTGACAAAGGTTGATAGGTCCCATGTAGGAGTCACTTGCATCAGTAGTTTTAGATGCAACTTTATTTGGTGCCATTTGTTGATTGTTTGACTTGGATGATGAGAGAGAGATGAGAGGTAGAGATGTCCCACCGGGCATGCCAATTTGTTCGCATGACGTTTTCGGAGAAACCTATTTCGTGGATTTGAACTTCATATCTATATCAATTTCAGTATAGCAAGTAAAATTTAATATATAATCCTTTGAACCTTTCAAAATAAACTATAATCTTTGAGCTGATTGACCTTCTTGGATGATCGGCCCTTTGGGCTTGTTAATCTTCTTAGATGATCGGCCTTTGGGCTTGATGATCTTCTTGGACGATCAGCCTTTGGGCTTGTTGATCCTCTTAGATGATCGACCTTTAAACTTGTTGATCTTATTGGATGATCAGTCTTTGGGCTTGTTGACCTTCTTAGATGATCGATCTTTAAGCTTGATGATCTTCTTGGATGATCAACCTTTGGGCTTGTTGAATTTCTTGGATGATCGGCCTTTGGGCTTGATGATCTTCTTGAATGATTGACCTTTGGGTTTGTTGATCTTCTTGGATGATTGACTTTTGGGCCTGATGATCTTCTTGGAGGATTAGTGTTCGCACGAGGCTTCTGGAGAAACTTGTTTCGTGTAGCTGAACTTGAGTTGATGTTGATTTGATGCGATGTGGTTCGATCTCTAGTACTTGATCCTTTGATTCTCTCTTGGTTGAATGTGTACATTTGATGTATAGAAGCAAAGCGTGTGAATGTTCTTGAGCTTGGAGTTTGGAAGAATGCTTGTATCTTCAAAGGACTTTATTCTTCAAGTGTGGTTAGCTTTAGGAGTTAGGGCCTCTTCTAATTGTTGGGAGAATTCTCTCCCAAGTCTTCTGAAGTGTAGAGTTGTTGACCTTCAACAAATGAAGAGAACTTCTCTATTTATTGAGTTCTCAGGTGGGTTTTATGGGCATGGGCTTGGTTGGTCTGTGAACCTAGACCTTGGGTCTAATTAGTTGGACTTGAGCTTAGATGATCCATGGGCCTAGCTTTTGGACCCAATTAGTTGGATTTGGGCCTGATTTGACATTTGGGTCAAATTTAACCCATTTTTGGGCTTAGTTGGACTTTAACCCAAATAATAATATCAAATTAAGTCAAATTAATCTTATCTGATTCAACGGTTATGATGAAACCATGTTACATTATCGAAATTTATCTTCAACTTCAATTTGGGACACATGTCAACTTCTAATTGGTCCTAAATTTGATGATTTGAAATTTCGCCATGAATGATGTGGCAATTTGTGATAGTCTAAAATTTCTCATTCAACAGGGACATCTCAGCAAAATAAGAGAAAGAAATAGGTTGCTAAAAATCCTTGTTTTTTTTCTGCAAAAAGGAAGGTCACTTCAAGAAAGATAGTCCCAAATACGCTAAATGGTGTGTAAAGAAGGGTAAATTTCTTACTTTTGTTTGTTCTGAAGTTAATTTAGCTTTTGTACCTATAGATACTTGGTGGATAGATTTTGATGTTGCTACTCACATGAGTATATTAATGTCGGGTTGCCTGTGGAGTTGACTGCCAAGTGATGCTAAAAGATTCATCTAGTAGCGATGGAAAAACAATTCCAGTTGAAACTATTAGGAGTTTTAGATTACATTTATAAACTGATTGTTATTTGGATTTGAATGAGTCTTTTGTTGTACCATCATTTAGATAGAATTTAGTTTCTATTTTCAGTTTGGACAAATTGAGTTTTTCTTATTCTTTCGAAAATAATAAAGTTAGTCTTTATCAAGATTCCTAGCCCATTGGTATCGATTCTTTAATTGATAGCTTTTATATGCTTGATTCTTTTGCAACATTCACCACAACAATTTTGACTTTAAATGTTACTTGTGAACTGCCATTACATACATATAATGGCGGATTACAAAGGGCCATTATATCCTGTGTCATCTTAGGATACGATGGCATCCTATCTTTGAAGGCGGTTTTAAATTGGCATCAACTCTTCTGCCATCGTATATGTACGATGGTGGTTATTGTTTAGGATGGCAGTTGTGAACTATTATCCTATCATATACATTCGATGGTGAATTTTTATGAGAAAAACATGCATAAATCGGAAGCAAACAAAATCACCAAGCACTCTAATTACACTTAATTTGAGTTTAAAAGCATGCATAAAACAGTTCTACAAAATGAGGGTTTCATAGATATATACCTTTGTAGAAACTCTTCAAATCCTTGTTGAACTCCACAAAATTGATCTCCAAAACTCTAGTAGACAACCAAGAGAGTCTTCTCTACTATTCCCAACCTTGGATTGAGTGGTGAAAATGCTTAATTGAAAGGATTTGAGAGAATTTTAGAGTAAAAGGATTTTTCAGCAAAAATCACTAACTTTTCAACTACTTCTACTTCATAAATCTGATTTATCAAGTATTTAACAAGCTTAAACGTGCAAGCACTCATACATTCAGCAAATTGATACCTTAATTAGCACTATGTGAGTGGGCAAGGTGTCAAAAATGGACAATCCCACTATCAACATCAAATGTTGGATTTTCCCATTTTGAAATTTATTTTTCAAAAATTTCAAATTAAATTAAATTTAACTTAATTATATTAAATTAGAATTCATATGTCTAAAAAATAAATTTTCTAAATTTGAATTTTTATTTAATTTAAATAATTAATTAAATAAATTTAATTAATTAATTAATTAATAATTTAATATTAAATATTAGATTAATGAAACACCTAATTCAATCATCCTATTCATATGTTCAATATTTAAATCAATATATAATATTATAAACTCTCCCATTTACGTTTAATTTTTAATAAATTAAAACGTTTAATTATATCGAATATAATTATCGAAACCCTAAAATTGAATTTGAACATTTCAAATTCAAAAACCCTAATTTTGAATTTTGAACACTTCAAATTTGCTCAACTTTCTAATCTAAGGTGTAATGTTTTATCAGCTAGTAGAGGGCCTTATGGATATACACATCATGAGCTTCAACGATTTGAGATTAATCAGTTAAACTCTTTAACCCAGGTCAATCAATATTTGTTAACCACCAAGACATAACATTATAGCTCGATGGTTGCACTCTCCTCATAGGTATATTTCTATCCACTTGATTTAACCATAATCAGTAAGTCGATCCTTCACAGGTCGTTCGTATTTACAATTGGGTCAAAATTACCGTTTTACCCCTATAAATACATCTTGCTCTTTAAGCTCCCACTGATCCTCTATTTAACAATTGGTTTATAGTCCAACTAATAAACCATGTCCCTCTCGGCCATGAGAGGGTTGGGCCTCTTTATTTAAGACCAGGAATCAATACTTAAGGGAGTAATCTATCTGCTAACCCTAAAACGGGTAGAAGTGAATTCCATCTTGGAAGTGAATTCCATCTTGCAGAACTATATTGCCAACTATCTATCCAGTCTTAACCCCAAAATGTGAGGCATGTTGAGCATTGTTATTGAACTACTCTCACCTATGCAGATCAAAGGATATCCTGAATAAACAGGAGTTCATAGTTAGCTCAGGATTAAGATCGAGCTACCTTATGTCATCGAATTGAAATAGTCAATTTTAATAATAAACGGTCGTTATAGAGAAAAATTGACTATTTCATGGTCCAGTTTTATGCAAAACTCATTTGCATAGGATGCCCCTACTCGCATGTCTCCACATGAGATTTCAGGATCATGTCCTTTGTATCATTATACAAGGTAGACTGCATCCATAGTGTCCCCATGACGAGATACCTAATCTCATCCATATACTTATAGATACTTTTGGATATATGAAGGGATGAAAACCTGTAGGCACAGTGGAAGCTAAAACACAGAACCCAAATTTATTTAAAATTGACATTTAAACAGAACAATTTTGCATTGGAATAAAATAGAAAAATTGATAAAGCATGCAGTTTAAAAACATAATTATATAGAGGAAGAAACCTAACCTTGCAAATCTTTTGACGGTAGAATTTATCTATTAGGAATTGAGATTGACCACCACCACTTGGAGTCCTCTCTATTATTGCAGGGAAATTGAGGATATGAGAATTATGGAATTCTTTTTTTTTTTCTTTTGATTTGGGAGGAAAAAGGGAAACAAAAAAATGCAGAGAATTTTGATTATCGATCAATTGATCTTCTCTGCCTTTTTTTCCTTTTATTTTTGATACAGAGAGAATGGAAGAGAGAGGGTGAAAGTGAAAAGACGTGGGATTCATCCCACATCTTTAGTAACTCCTCTACGTGGGGAATTACATTTTATTTAGTTAAGATTAAATAAAATTATTTATTTAATTAAATTAAATTAAACTATTTATTTAATTTAATCAAATAAATAAAAACAATAACCATTTAAATCATATTTAAATGGTTTCCTCTCACTTACAGTTTTAATGTGCATTTAATGTGCATTAATTTTAACATATAGTTTTGATTTAATCAATTTAATTAAATTTAAAATTCAATTAAATTAAATAATTAATTGATTCTCCAATTAATTAATCATCCAATTAAATATCACATATTTAATTTGAATCATATTCAAATATATTTCTCTCATTTAACCTATAGTTTTAATGTGCATCCAATGCATATTATTTTTAACCTACAATTTTCAATATGAAATATATTCATATTAAATTAATAGTTGAATTCCTTTCAAATATTTCGTTCTCTCATTTATTAATTTTGAATCATATCCAAAATTAATAATATAGTCTAAAATTAAAATTTATATTAAAATGTATAAACATACATTAAAAATTTCCCAATTCTGAATTTGAACATTTTAAATTCAATTTAATGACAAATTACCTCAATACCCTTTATAAGATAGAAATGGGACCTAGTGGACCTGCAAATCAGAAGTTCCAATAATGTGAGATTAATTGGCTAAACTCATTAATCAAATTAATATTCGTTAATCGTGGGTACACTCTAATAAAGACCCACAGTTGTACTCTTCTCACTATAGATATGTTTCTGTGTCCACGGATATAGACCAATAACAGCAAGTTGTCCTTCACGAATGTTCGTAACACCAACTGGATCAAATTACCGTTTTATCCCTATGTTACCTCTACATCCTTAAGTACCAATGCTCCTCTAATGAAAAACATGTTTATGGTCCAACCATTAAACAGAAAACCCTCTCGGGCCAGTGAAAGGGTATGTCCCTTTGTTCAAATCCTAGAGACACCACTTAAGGGAACACTCATCTACTTACCTTGAAGTCGGGAAGGAGTAAAATTCATCTTGTATGATTATGTTTCCAACTACCCACTCGGTCTTATCCCCAAAATGGTAGGCATATTGAGTCGCGAACTGGTCACTTTCACCCATACAAATAAAAGGACAATCCCTTGTAAACAGGAGTTCATAATATACTCAGGAATAAGACTAAGTTGCCTAGGTCAGTCTATTGAAATAGAAACCTAACTAGTCAACGGAGTTACATCTAGTGGTTACTATTTCACGGTTCGGTCTTGTGTAAACTTATTGCCTAGGATATCCCCACTCTCCTACATGAACGCATTGGATCACTGCGTTTGTATCAAATATAAAGTGGGTCGTATCCATAGTGTTACCAGGATAAGGTACCCAACCTTACTTCTATATTATAGACCCTTTAGGCTGTATCTTGAACATTGATCTCTATATGTCTCTACATACAGTTCAAGACTTATAAGACAGCCTAAGATGTTAGTTTATTGGATTTTAGGGTTAATAAGACAAAATGAAATAAAATATCAATCACACTTATTGAGAAAAACATTAATAATTATTTATTATGCAGTCATTTAATTATATTCACTATCTACGAGTTTTCGGACATAAAACCCAACACTATAAACTATAACTTGCTCTTTTATGTCTTTACATAAAGTTAGAGTATTCATACTATAGCCATGCATTCGTTTATTGGATTTTTGTTACATAATGAAATTTCAATAAGACTTTTATTGAATAAAAACTTCAACAATACTTTTATTGTTAAAATAGAATATGTTTCCATGATTTACGAACTGCGAATTTTAGGACATTACCAACAATCTCCCACTTGGACTGAAACTTCAGTGGGTTACTAATATATACAAATATATAATGTTGAGAAAAGAGAAAATACAATAAACTAGGGCATCTATATACCCTTAACATTCTCCCACTTGCCCTGGATTTATAAAGCTCATAGTCTCAATCTGACCAAGTGACTCTCGAACACTTTAGTCATGAGAGCCTTTGTAAATGAATCATTAAGATTATCTTCAGAGGCTATTTGTGTGACTATCACATCTCCTTTGTGTACTATCTTTCAGATGAGATGGTACTTTCTCTCGATGTGTTTCCTACGTTTGTGGCTCCTTGGTTCCTTGGAGTTAGCAACTGCTCCACTGTTACCAGATGCATATTTGGAACCACTTCCAAATCTATTAGGAACTTTCTAAGCAACACTACTTCTTCAGCTGTTTCACATGCAGCTACATATTCACTCTCCATCGTGGAATCAGCAATACAACTTTGTTGGAATCAACTTCCATAGTGTCCGAGGACGAGGTACCCAATCTCATCCATACCAATTGATGGGAAAAAACATGTATAAGCGGAAGCAAACAGAATCAATAAGCACTCTAATTACACTTAATTTGAGTTTAAAAGCATGCATAAAACAATTTTATAAAAGGAGGGTTTCATAGAATATACCTTTATAGAAACTCTTCAAAACCTTACTGAACTCCATGAAATTGAGTCTTCTCTACCATTCTAGTGGAAACTCTTAATTGAAAGGGATTGAAAAGATTTGAGAGAGGTTTAGAGTAAAAGAATTTTTCAGCAAAAATCACTAATTTTTCAATTGCATCTACTTCATAAATCTGATTTATGAAGTATTTAACAGGCTTAAACATGCAAGCACCCATATATTTAGCCAATTGACACTTCAATTAGCACAAAGTGAGTGGGCAAGGTGTCAATAAATGGAAAATCTCACTACCAACATCAAATGTTGGATTTTCCCACTTTGAAATTCATTTTTCAAAATTTTCAAATTAAATTTAATTTGACTTAATTAAATTAAATTAAAATTCATATTTTAAAAAATAAATTTTGCAAATTTTAATTTTTATTTAATTTAAATAATTAATTAATTAATAATTTAATATCAAATATTAAACTAATGAAACGTCTAATTCAATCATGAATCCTATTCATGTGTTCAATATTTAAATCAATACTTAAATACTATAAATTCTCCAATTTACGTTTTATTTTTAATAAATTAAAATGTTTAATTATATCGAATATAATTATCCAAATCCTAAAATTGAATTTGAAAATTTCAAATTCAAAAACCCTAATTTCGAATTTTGAACACTTCAAATTCGCTCAACTTTCTAATCCAAGTTGTAATGTTTTATGAGCTAGTAGAGATACCTTATGGATCTACAGATCATGAGCTCCAACGATTTGAGATTAATCAGTTAAACTCTTTAACCCGAGTCAATCAATATTCATTAACCATCAAGAAATACCACTATAGCTCGATGGTTGCACTCTCCTCACTATAGATATATTTCTATCTACTTGATTTAACCATAATGTCACACCCCCTTCCAGACTACTCTCTTAGCCTAAGAAAGGACATGGCTGCAGCAATTATCAACCTTTCTGCTGACACTTACTGCCTATTAACTCTAGCGAAAATAATCTGGTACCATTATACAATCTCAAACACAGCGACACCCTCTATGGCCAACAACATTAACTATTAAACATAGAACATTTATAGAGACTACATTACAAGTCTCATAAGTCCTGACATCCAAACTTTTAGTCCCTATATGAACAACTATAACATGTGTACAACTATTTACAGTAACCACTTAGCTGACGGGTTACAATAACTCTTGTCTTTGAGTGGCAGAGCAGATGCAGAGCTACCTTCTGAGGATTTGAACGCTACCTGAGGGAAAGAAAAACATTTGAAAACGGGGTGAGCTTGCTAGTGTAACGACCCAGATTTGTACGTATACAGGAAATTAAATGTCAAATATTAAGCAGGACGAAATTTTATTTAAAGGGGTGGAAATTTAGAAGGGAAAAAAAATGAATAATTGGAAATTGGAAATTTATTGGATTAATTGGAAATTTATTCATTATCCAAAAATAATGAATAAGGGAGTAGGATCAGGGAGGATTAATTGGAAGTTGGATGCTAGCTAATTTAGGAGACAACGGGTAGTAGATAACTTTTGTTTGGACACTACTCATTGGAAGAATTTGAGTGAATTAATTGCCCATATACTCTTAAAATTTGAAAGAGTTAAAAAGAGGAAGTGGAGTCTACAAGCAATGACAACAACCACGCATGAAAACTAGCGATATTGGAGAGAACATTGGAGAGAGCGAGAGTAAAGAGAGCGAGATTCTTAGCGAGAAAGTAGGAGAGAGCGGGAGAAAAAGCGAGAGCAAGAGGGGGGGTAAAAGCGGGAGCGAGAGCGAGAGCGGGAGCAGGAGTGAGAGCGAGAGCGAGAGCAGGAGTGAGACCAGTGAGAGCGAGACCGAGAGTTGCGAGAGCCAAACCAGCGAGAAAGCTGGATAGAGCAAGATTCTAAGAACAAAGAGAGTGAGATTTGGACAGAAACGTGGATTATGCGTTGAATTTAGCCACGATCTTATAGATTATACATGGAAAACCCCTAAAATTGAATATAAACAAAGAATGATGACGTAAGGGCAAACGTTAGCCAAGATTAGGTGTCTTATTGAGAGGAATCCTTAAACCGTAAGTAATTTTAGAGAAGCCACATGTACGATGATTTGTCACACTGATAAGAGCTCAAACCTACTATAAATAAGACCCTTTGCCTGAAGATTTAACCCAATCTCAAACAAATCTCAGTAACAAAGAATCATGTGAAAGAGTAAGTGTGATTGAGGAAGTTCTGTGAGGCTAAAAGAGAAAAGCTCAGGTAAGGTGTTGCCCAAATTTCCTTCTAGTTTAAAAGGGGAAAGCTCTACTGATCAAATCATAAAGAATAATAAGGAATAACTAGATCACAGTAAGTAGTTTATCTCACCCTCTCTTTAAGTGTTCTATGGTAGTGTACCTTTATTATGTTGTATGGTTATGTTAATTGTTATATTGCATTACATGTTTAGAACACGTTTCTCTACAAGGGACCCCATGCATTATGTTTGTTCACAATTACGTTAAAATCAAGTTTTAATTAGGTGTAAGTTATGCTTCCAGTCTAATCTTATGTTTATGTTAATGGTTGATGTTGGATGCGACTCTAGCCCTACTGACTGCATGACACGCTAATCATCAGATGTGTTAGTTTCCACTTAAGTCCTCATCTTCCTATCAGGGCAGAGAAATTTATGCTTCCAGGGTTGGTAGGGCATGTATGGTTGCACCCCTCCAGGCCTAATCTTACGTTATGTTTACACTAGGGACTAGCAGGGTATGTATGGTTGCACCCCTTTGGTCCAATATTACGTTTATGCTAATGGTTGATGTTGGATGCGACTTTGGCCCTACTGACTGCATGACCCGCTAATCATCAGATGGGTTAGTTTTCGCTTAGGTCCTCATCTTCCTATCAGGGCGGAGAGATTTATGTTGGAAGCATAACTGACCACCACATGTTATTATACGTTTTCGGTCCCAACCATATGTTTTCATGACATGTTGCTTGTGATTGTGCATTTGGTCACTACCCTACGTGAGAACTACTTAATGGGTATATTATATACGCATCCTATATTTTTACAGACTTTGTAGGTAAGGATACAGTGTAGATGGCAGAATTGGACGTCACTCAAATGGCCAGCCATCAAACTCACTATTATAGGCATATGTATTTTATACCACCACGCTAATGTTTCATGGATCCTGGTGTTTTAATAAATAAACATTTTATATAGTTTTTCTATCTAATTAATAAAATTTAGATATGTTCTTTGAAATTTTCACCAGAACTCATCTCATGATAGAAAAGTCTAAGTATGCATGTCGTAGCGGTTGGATCATAATGTGTAAGGATTCGGTCGTTACAGTTTTGGTATCAGAGCGTTTGGGCCAAATAGGCTCTATTGCATTAGAAGAGTCGTGGTGTTTGAGGGTTCGGCTTATTTAGTGATGCCCATAGCTACGCCAAATACGCTGGTAAGTGGAATTTTCGAACAAGTAATTTAGTAAACATAGGTATTAGTTAAAAAAAATGATGATTTGAGAATACAGGATGTTCCATCCTTCAATATTTGACGAATCATCCGTGCATCCAACTATAATATTGAATTGGATAGAAATAGAACTATTTTCCGCCATATGAACATCCCAAAAGAAAAAAAAGTAAATTGTGCCATCTTCATGTTAAGAGGCGATGCAAAGTTCTGGTGGGAATCCACACAAAGAACAATCAAAGAAACAGTCTCATGGCAGCAATTCAATCAGGCTTTTTACAACAAGTATTTCCCTTTCACAGTGAGATGTCAAAAGGAAGTGAAATTTCTTAATCTTCGTCAAGAGAACATGTCGATGGCAGAGTATGAACGAAAATTTGATCGATTGTCCCACCTTGTCCCTCGACTAGTAGACACAGAAGAGAAGAAGGTGGAAAGGTTTATTTGGGGATTAAGAGAAGGCATTCGAGGCATTGTTATTGCTTTTCGACACAAAGAGTATGCCCTTACCCTCGAGTCGGCCTTACTCATGGAAGTAGATCTTGCTGCCAAAACCTCAACTTCTGAACGAGGATGCATGCCAAATGAAAATCAAAAATTCGCCCAACAGGGCTTCCAACGCTCATAAAGGCAAGCAAAAATTTCCCAAAGCACTTAGGGTGTACAGTCACCACAGAAGAGTCAAACATTTACAAAGGCTTAGGGGCAATGTCTTCGGGACTTAGGGGTGTGATTCAACTGCGGCCAGACTGGTCACTATACAAAGGCTTGCCCAAAGCTCATCAACCAAGTATCAACGGCTCAGACCACCCAGCCTACTAGTAACAAGGTTACCCAACAACAGAAAGGACGGGTGTTTTCTGTTACACGTCAAGAGATAAAGGATCAAGATGCAGTTGTTACAGGTACATTACCCATCCTCGGGTATTATGCCTTCACTTTATTTAATTCGGGCTCTAGTCATTCATTCATCTCTACAACATTTGCACAACATGCTCAAATAACATCAAAGCCCTTAGGCTACATTCTATCCGTAGCCACTCCTGCCGGAGTATCTATGTTGGCCCACTCAGTAGTAGAAAACTGTGAATTTTCAGTATCAGGACATAAACTAGGGGTGACCCTTATCATCCTAGACATAAGTGATTTCGACATAATACTAGGTATGGACTGGTTAGTAGTAAACTATGCAAGCATAGATTGCCATAATAAAAAGGTCATATTCACCTTTCCAACAGGAACCAAGTTTAAGTTTAAGAGTTCTAATGCACTATCAGCCCCAAGAATAATTTTAGCCTTAAAAACTAAACATTTGCTCAACCATGGGGCTTGGTCATATTTAGAAAGCGTAGTAGATTTACGAAACCAAAAGGATGAAATTAAGGTCATTCCTATAATAAGGGAATTTAAAGATGTATTCCCAAAAGAGTTACCAGGTTTACCACCTACTCGAGAAATAGAATTTTATATAGATCTAATTCCCGGAGTTGAACCAATATCTAAAGCACCATATAAAATGGCACCTGCGGAATTAAAAGAACTCAAAATACAATTACAAGAATTGCTAGATAAAGGATTTATACGCCCTAGCGTGTCTCCATGGGGAGCACCTATTTTATTTGTTAGGAAAAAAGATGGATCAATGCGTTTATGTATAGATTATTGAGAGTTGAATAAGTTTACAATAAAGAATAAGTATCCACTCCCATGCATTGATGACCTATTTGACAAATTACAAGGAGCCTCAGTATTCTCCAAAATAGACTTACAATCTGGATGTCATTAACTACGAATCAAGGAGTCGGATATACCCAAGATTGCTTTCCAAACAAGATATAGGCATTGTGAATTCGTTGTGATGCCCTTAGGATTAACGAATGCCCCAGCAGCCTTCATACACTTGATGAATAAAATTTATAAGGACCATCTTGATAACTTTATGATCGTATTTATAGATGATATTTTAGTCTATTCCAAGTCAGAGGCAGAACATGAAAGAAAAACATCTTAGGAACGTTCTTTCCATAAAAGAAATGAAAAGTTGTATGCCAAATTCTCCAAGTGTGAGTTTTGAGTGTGACAAGTTATAATGACCAGATCCTTACACATTATGATCCGACCGCTACGACATGCATACTTAGATTTTTCTATCATGAGATGAGTTCTGGTGAAAATTTCAAAGAACATATCTAAATTTTATTAATTAGATAGAAAAACTATATAAAAAGTTTATTTATAAAAACACCAGGATCCATAAAACATTAGCGTGGTGGTACAAAATGCATATGCCTATAATAGTGAGTTTGATGGTTGGCCATTTGAGCGACGTCCAATTCTGCCATCTACGCTGTGTCCTTACCTACAAAATCTATAAAAATATAGGATGAGTATATAATATACCCAGTAAGTAGTTCTCACGTAGGGTAGTGACCAAATGCACAATCACAAGCAACATGTCATGAAAACATATGGTTGGGACCGAAAACGTATAATAACATGTGGTGGTCGGTTATGCTTCCAACATAAATCTCTCCGCCCTGATAGGAAGATGAGGACCTAAGCGAAAACTAACCCATCTGATGATTAGCGGGTCATGCAGTCAGTAGGGCCAGAGTCGCATCCAACATCAACCATTAACATAAACGTAAGATTAGACTGGAAGCATAACTTACACCTAATTAAAACTTGATTTTAGCGTAATCGTGAACAAACATAATGCATAGGGTCCCTTGTAGAGAAACGTGTTTTAAACATGTAATGCAATATAACAATTAACATAATCATGCAACATAATAAAGGTACACTACCATAGAACATTTAAAAAGAGGGTGAGATAAACTACTTACTGTGATCTAGTTATTCCTTATTATTCTTTATGATTTGATCAGTAGAGCTTTCCCTTTTTAAACTAGAAGGAAATTTGGGCAGCACCTTACCCGAGCTTTTTTCTTTTAGTCTCACAGAACTTCCTCACTCACACTTACTCTTTCACACGATTCTTTGTTACGGAGATTTTTTTGAGAATGGGTTAACTCTTCGGCAAAGGGTCCTATTTATAGTAGTTTTCAACTCTTCTCAGTGTGATAAATCATCCTACAGGTGGCTTCTTTAAAATTACTTAGGGTTTAAGGATTCCTCTCAATAAGACACCTAATCGTGGCTAAAGTTTGCACTTACGTCATCATTCTTTGTTTGTATTCAATTTTAGGATTTTTCCATGTATAATCTATAAGATCGTGGCCAAATTCAACGCATAATCCACGCTTCTGTCCAAATCTCGCTCTCTTTGTTCTCAGAATCTCACTCTCTCCAGCTTTCTCGCTGGTTTGGCTCTCACAACTCTCGCTGTCGCTGGTCGCGCTCTCGCTCTCTCTCTCGCTGGTCTCGCTCCTACTCTCGTTCTCACTCCCGCTCCCGCTCCCGCTCTCGCTCTCGCTCCCACGTTTGTTCTCGCTTCCGCACTCGCTCACTGTCTCTCTAATCTCACTAGTGTTCACGCGTGGTTGCCTTCACTGCTTGTGGATTCCACTTCCTCTTTTTAACTCTTTCAAATTTTAAGAGTATATGGACAATTAATTCACCTCCAATTCTTCTAATGAGCAGTGCCCAAACAAAAAGTTATCTACTGCCCGTTGTCTCCTGAATTAGCTAGCATCCAACTTCTAATTAATCCTCCCTGATTCTGCTTCTTATTCATTATTTTTGGATAATGTATAAATTTCCTATTTTTCCCCTTCTAAATTTCCACCCCTTTAAATAAAATTTCATCCTACTTAATATTTGACATTTAATTTCTTGTATGCGTACAAATCTGGGTTGTTACATTACAGCTAGCCCAGTGAGTGACTCAAGAAAAAAAAACTGATTCTCATGCATAAGTCTCAATAAAGAGACCATACTGAAATATAAATCTTTATAGTAAACTTGTACGGAAATATAAACATTTTCCAAGCATAAAACATGTAAAGTTATTTTCATCATAAAACATTAACTGTTCCTTAGTTGAGAATGACCCTGCTGTAGTTAAATCCCAACATCAACTGCTTAGTCAAGAGAGAACCCTTTTGCTCAATCTCTGACTTTAACTACCTACATGTACGTGGTTATAACTAAGTACCATCATACCTTAGGTACTCCTGCTCAGATACCTTCTCAAATGTTTATTAATATTCAGCTTCAAGTTATACTAGTCATACTATGACTTTCTCTTTAAAGCATGTAAAGCAAAACACATAGAAAACATGTCTTTAAAGGCTCTAACGCATGCTTTGTGTATTGAAACACACATAAATAGTTTTTCAATAAACTTCCATACATGGCATGCGTTTAAAACAAAACTCATAGTTTGTTTGGATTCTACTTTGTAAAACTAGCTAGCATGAGAATAATCTTTCTTAAAAATATGGTTTCTTTAAAACATTGTAAAAATTTAGTCATTCACAACTTTTAGGATTACTCCTCAAAGGTTGATATGCTTCTAACACTGGTGTCAATCTTGTGGACACAAAAGCAATATTAGCTACTAGCATTGGTCTACCTTTTGAGACTAACTCTGAAATCAGCCTTGCATTTAGCCTTCACCTAGAAAACCTTCACTCAAATGCATACCTTGCTATAAGTCTAGTACTTAGAAATTTCCTTGAGACTTTGGCTCTTACTATGCGTCCAACACATCACACAAACGCATCCCCACTTGTGCAACCAACACTTACTCTAAGTGTTCCTTCATCCGCGCATGGTCATCCACAAAGGCTGTTATGCATCCAAGACCCAACCACAAGCCTTCCTCAGTCCACACAGCAAGTAAAACGCATCGCCGTGCTTAGCCCTTAGTCTATCCGAGCGTATACTTTGAGCTGCCAACTTACTCAATCCAAGTAGCTGCCTGTTTGTTCATGAAATTCCAGATTCGAATTTCTGAATTAATAACTCGAATTCTAGAGCTCATATCTAGAAATTTTCTTCCACAAATGCCTTCATAATTGTCTTAGGAAGTGTACCTTAAAATTTCAGCTTCAAACTCTTCATGGTTCATCCTAGAGTCTCAATTCTTCATCAACGGCTCGGATTCATTTGTGAACTGAACCTCTTGTCACTTTTTTCCTTTTACGACCTTATTCCGATGAGAACTTCTTTCAGTAGCATCACCTCTAAAACTAGACTCTCGTAGCTTTCCAACGACATCAAGATCTCTCAATTTGCACGGAGGAATTGTTCAAACTGAGCTTTTGAAATTGAGCCTTCCTTTTATACTGCTTCCCACCGTTTACCATCAAAGCCTGACACCTCTAGCTTAAATGGAGCTAAATCCAGTGCTTAGGATAATTGTTGCCCCTTAATCGGTGCTTAAAATTGATTATTTCATCTACTATCAATGCATGCTTCAACTAGGTTCAACGCACACCTTAGTTCCCATGCAAACCTATTCCAACTCATGTGTTGTGTGACTTTACCTCCTCTCGACCTCAAGTCTCAACACAACTTCAACTCTTTCAACTTTGCAAAGCCTGACCCATGCAAGTGCTACTCATCGCATGACAAGCTTGACCAATGCACAACCAACCTTACCCCAGCGCACAGCTCTAATGCACACTGAATAGCCAGCGCTCAACGCCTATCCTGGTCTGCTCGCACAAAAGCCTCAATCGTTTAGCTCAGCACCCATCGCATAGCTCTCAATGTCGCTCATCGCGTAGCTCTCGCTGTCGCTCATCGTGTATCTTTCGTTGTGGCTCATCATGTAGTGCTGACGCTCATCATCTAATGCATCACGCCCATCGTCTAGTCATCATGCCATCGTGTAGCGTTATCGTGTAGCGCCATTGCCTATCGTGCATCACATCGCTTAGTGCCACACGTAGCTACATGATCGTCCGCGCTCAACGCTTCAATGTCTAGCACCCACGCTCACGCACACCTGATGCTGTCGCATGCATGCTAACCTCCAAAACTTGGTTGTCGCATGCCTCTGTCTCTTATACACATCTAGATGTGTATAAGAGACAGCGTCTAGCACCCACGCTCACGCACACCTGATGCTGTCGCATGCATGCTAACCTCCAAAACTTGGTTGTCGCATGCCTTGTTCAACACATGGATTTTCTTCTCTCGGCCACACTTGACTTCTTTAAATGCCCAACTAACCTCTTAAATGGGTAAAGCCAACCCCTTTGACTCAACTCCAACACCTAGAATAAGGCCAATGCATGGGCCAAAACTTAGCCAATTTTCTAGCTTTCAACGCATGGGTTACACTTGGCCAATTTTCTAGCTTCACCCAAGAGTCAAGCTTCCAAACTTAAACGTTTCTTCCAACTCTTCACCCTTTTCCCTAAAAGTAAGCATTAATTCTTACATTAGCCTACTTACCATACTAATCTCAGTAGGGAACATACACAAGTAGAGAAATTAGAGCTCAAGGTTTACATATAATTAGTAAGTCGATCCTTCATAGGTCGTTTATATTTACAACTGGATCAAAATTACCATTTTACCCCTATAAATACATCTTGCTCCTTAAGTTTCCACTGATCCTCTATTGAACAATTGGTTTATAGTCAAACTAATAAACCATGTCCCTCTCGGCCATGAGAGGGCGGGACCCCTTTATTGAAGACCAAGAATCAATACTTAAGGGAAAAACCTATCTGCTAACCCGAAAATGGGTAGTAGTGAGTTTCATCTTGCAAGACTATGTCCCTAGCTATCTATCTTGTCTTAACCCTAAAATAAGAGGTCTGTTGAGTAGTGTTATTGAACTACTCTCACCTATGCAGATCAAAGAATAATCTCGAATAAACAGGAGTTCATAGTTAACTCAGGATTAAGATTGAGTTACCCTATGTCATTGAATTGAAATAGTTAGTTTTAAAAATAAATGGTTGTTATAAAGAAAAAGTGACTATTTCATGATCAAGTCTTATGCAAAACTCTTTTGCATAGGATGATCATACTCGCATGTCTTCACATGAATGATTTTAGGATCACGTCGTTTGTATCATTATACAAAGTAGGTCGCATCCATAGTCCCTAGGACGAGGTATCCAATCTTATCCATATATTTATAGACCCTTTCGGCTATAAACTATAACTTGATCCTCTTTTATGTCTCTACATAAAGTTATAATATTCATACTATAGCCATAGGTTCATTTATTGGATTTTTATTACATAATGCACTTTCAATAAGGCTTTTATTGAATTAAAAAAAATTCAACAATACTTTTATCGTTAAAATAGAATATTCTTCCATGATTTACGAACTGTGAACTTTAGGATATTCCCAACAATTTTGTATGATGGTGGTTAAGAACTGGCATCATATGTACTACAATGACGGTTTGGTATGATGCTAGTTTCTAATCGACATAATATGGGTCATGGAAGACAGTTGTTAACTGAAATTGATTTTGTTTTGTTTAGATATTGTTTCATATTTGTTATTGTTGTATATTACGATGTCAGTTTAACACTGGCATCATATCTGATATGACCTACAAAAAATTATTAGCAAAATATGAAACCTAAATCCTACATTAATTATTTTTATATTACTAATAATTCTTATTCTCTGTTTCAATTAATTTCTCCACAAAAATATTCATCAAAACAAAGACCTTCGAAAGAATACAATCTATCATATCATTTCAATATTGATGATTAATTCACAACTGGATTTTAATATAGAGTTATGCAACATGTTTCAAACCTATACAAAATGATAAGATCTACCAATATTTCAAAAAACATCACCAACAGCTTGACAACCAAATGGTACTACACAATATGTTCCAAAACTACACAATGCCTATGATCACCAAAATTTTATAAAACTCTCCATTAACTTTACAACCAAATAAAATTACACAAAATTCTTTTTGGATACCAAAAGTTCAGAGAGAAAGCCAAACAAATATATATTGTGGTTATTAGTGTTGACATTCAACATGCGGAAGCAATTAGAATCATAAGCACTCTAACAATATCAATTTTAGCAAATAAGCATGCATGTTCATTGTTTTCCAGAAATTAGGGTTTAGAGTACAACCTTTGTAGAACTCTTTATTGATCCAATGTACTGATGAAATCTCCTCACGAACTTGTTGTAGACTACCACAAGGATCTTCTCTACTATACTCTGACCTTATAGTGGATTGTGGGATCCAAATTTGATGAAATTTGAAGGAATTTTTGGGATTTGGAGAGCTTTGGTGTGTTGGAGAGAAATCACAATTTCTTCATCAATTTTCTATTTTGCATGAAGTTGTTCTAGTAATTAAACTTACATAATTATAGACCAGAATCATGCAAATGAAATACATGAGAAATTTACAACAAAACACCAAAAAAAATGGACAATAGTGTTGAATTAAGATAAAATTAGAAATGTGGGAACTTTCCACTTTCAAATTTTATATTTAATTTAATTTAAATAAATTTCTGAAAAGTCATAATTAACTTGAATTTTCTTTAATTTAAAATAAAATTAATTTTATTTTTAATAATTAATTCAAATTAATTTTAATTTTAATAATTAATTAAATAATTTAATCAAAATTTAAATTAATTTAATGTCAAATATTAAATTAATGAAAACCTATCCCAAACATGAATTCCTATGTATACAATATTGAAATCATATTTAAATATTCCCAATGCTCCAATCCATTTAATTTGATAATTAAACATTTAATTATATCATATATAGTTAATAATTCCCTAAATCGAATTTGAATATTTCAAATTCTCTTACCACATTAATCTAAGATTTAGTTTATTTATGAGATAGTAGAGAGAGTTAATGGACCTACAGATCATGAGCTCCAACCATCCGAGATTACCTGCCAAACATTTTTAACCGAATTAACCAATATTCGTTAACTACCCGGATGCTCTCCTAAAATCCAATAGCTACACTTTCCTCACTGTAGATATATTTCTATCCACTTAATTTAACCATGATCAGGGACTACCACTCATCCATCAATTTTTAATTTTTAACCTTTCTTTTTTTCAATGGTAGTGGCGGAACTGCCATTGCATGCTGATGGGTTGGCTGCCCAGTTCACCATCCACTATTTTCCATTTTTTTCTTTCCTTTTTTTAGATTTAGTTTTAATCAAGTTTTATCATTTTTCTTAAATTATTTTAAACTTTTATTTTAAAAAGATTTATTTCAAACTTTAACATATTTTTTTCATATCTCTATTTACATACTCTATTTTTTCCATGTCTCTATTTATATTAATATTTATTCATTTTAAAAAAATCTTTTACTTATTAAAGGCTATTCTTGTGACGGATTTGAGGAAATAGTAACATTTTCTCATATTTTTTAGGTGAAAAATTATTCCTCAATTCCACCATAGCCTAATTGATGGAAGTTTATTCCACTTATCTTAGGGATCATTACTTCCAAAAATATTAGAGAATAAGGGACATGATAAGGCATTTGTTTCTAAACTTTTGTTACTCAAACCAATTTATCTAAGGAACAAAGCAATTCAAGATTTCAAATTTCGCCGCCGTTTTCTAAAAGGGTGTTGTGGGGTGATAACACCTTCTTCATACACAAACTACTCCAACTCAACTCTAGTTTTTACAAACCATTTTTTTTCAATTAAAATCTACTCCTTTTTTTGTGTGTCCAATCACATCGTAAAAAGGATTGGTGGCGACTCCTATTTTATTTTCTTTAAATTAACTATTTTTAAGTATGTCGGCTGCTCCACGTCGTCTCGAGCACATGGCGACATGGGTGTCTAACCCATGTACTAGTGGCTAGCCCAAAGAAATTGGAACCACGCTCGAAGCTATGCTTATTTATAGGTTATTCAAAAGAAACGATAGGTGGTCTCTTTTATGATCCAAAAGAGAATAAAATGTTTGTATCGAAAAATGCTACATTCTTAGAGGAAGAAAACAATAGGGAGCATAAACCAAGAAGCAAAATCGTATTGAAGGAGTTTTCAATGAAACTACTGAAACTTCAACAAGAGTTGTTGAAGAACCTAGCACTTCAACAAGGAGTGTTGATGTTGCTTCATCTAGTCAAACACATCATTCTCAAGAGTTGAGGGAGTCTCAACATAGTGGGAGTGTTGTTACCCAACCTGCCCGCTATTTGGGTTTGACAGAAACTCAAGCCGTCGTGCCAGATGATGACGTCAATGATCCATTGACCTATAACAAGGCAAGGAGTGCTATGGATAAATATGAATGGATTAAAGCCATGAATCTTGAGATGGAGTCCATGTACTTCAATCATGTCTAGGATCTTGTAGATCAACCTGATGGGGTAAAACTTACAGGTTATAAATGGATCTATAAGAGGAAAAGAGGAGTAGATGGAAAGGTGCCAACCTTTAAGGCTAGACTGGTGGTAAAAGGTTTTACCCAAGTTGAGGGAGTAGATCATGATGAAACTTTCTCACATGTTGTCATGTTAAAGTTTATTTGTATTCTTCTCTCTATTGTCACGTATTATGGCTACGAAATATGGCAAATTGATATCAAGACTACCTTTTTGAATGGTAATCTTGATGAGAATATCTACATGAAACAACTAGAGGGATTCGTTGCCCAGGGTCAAGAGCAAAAGGTTTGCAAGCTTAATTAGTCCATCTATGAATTAAAGTAAGCATCTTGATCTTGGAATATAATATTTGATACTGCAATCAAATCTTATGGCTTTGATCAGAATGTTGATGAACCTTGTGTATACAAGAAAATCGTCAACAGTTTAGTAGCTTTCTTAGTATTGTATGTGGATGATATCCTACTCATTGGGAATGATGTAGGCTTGTCGACTGAGGTTAAAAAATGGTTACTGCTCAATTCCAAATAAAAGATTTCGGTAAAGCACAGTTTGTTCTAAAGGACCAGATCATTAGAGATTATAAGAAAAAAATTCTATCCTTGTCTCAGGCATCGTACATCGATAAAATGTTTGTCAGATATTCGATGTAGAATTTCAAGAAGGGTTTATTACCTTTCAGACATGGAATAATCTTATCTATGGAACATGTCCTAAGACACCTCAAGAAGTTGAGGAGATGAGACGGATTCCCTATGCATCTGCAATAGGTAGCCTCACGTATGCCATGTTGTATACTAGGTCGAATATTTTCTATGAAGTGGGAATAATTAGTTGATATCAATCCAATCTAGGATTTGATCATTGTTTGGCGGTTAAAAATATCTCAAGTATCTTAGGAGAATGAGAAACTATAGATTTGATCCTTACAGGATACATTGACTCTGATTTTCAGACTATTAAGGATTTTAGGAAATCCATGTCAAGATCAATGTTCACTCTTATCGAAGGGGCTATAGTATGACATAGCATCAATCAAGGCTATATTGCTAACTCTATCATGCAAACAATTAAGGCTTAGTATAACATAGCATCAATCAAGGCTATATTAGTTGCTTGTGAAGTTGCAAAAGAAGCTACTGGCTTAGGAAGTTTTTGACAGACTTAGAAGTGGTTCCAAATATGTCAATGTCGATCACCCCATACTGTGGTAATGGTGGTGTTATGGCAAACTCCAAGGAGTCTCGGAGCCACAATAGAGGAAAACATATCAGGTGTAAATATCATCTCATATGGGAGATTGTGCAACAAGGAGACATGATCGTCATGAAGATTGCTTCGGAGCAAATGTTGCTGATCCATTTACGAAGACCCTCACGGCTAAACTTTATGAGAGTCACCTTGAGAGTCTGGGTCTAAGGGATATGAGTCATCTTGTCTAGGGCAAGTAAGAGTATTGTAGGGTATACAATATGTCGTAGTTTATTACATTATACTTTATTTTATATGTATTGTACACTCCACTCGCTTTAGAACAAGTGCGAGATTGTCGAATTTAGTGTCTTAAATCTCGTGGATCTTGTATTTTGTAATTTGTAAATACAAATTATTTATTTTATAAAATAAGCAATAATTTATTCGAAATTTAGAACGCATTAACTTAATCCAATAAGTTAAGATCCATGGTTATTTTATATAGCTTGAACAACATGTGATAGATATAAAGTGGATCATATTCAAGTAATAACCTAAAAGGTTAGCAATATATGAATAAGGTTGGGTACATTATCCTTGTGACACTACGGATACGACTCATTTTGTAAATGTTAATATAAGACCGGACCACGAAATGTTTTGTTCTCTCTTTATTACACTGTTAATTGAAGAGACTAACATTTCATAGGATAACTATAGGCAACTCAATCTCAATCTTGAGTGGGTTATAGACTCTTGTCTATGAAGACAATAGTTTGATTTGTATGGGTGAGAGTGGCCCTTGTCACCGACTCAATAAGCCTACCATTTTAGGGATTTATCCAAGTAGGGAGTTAGGAACACAACTCCTCAAAGTGGAATTCACTCCTTCCTGCTTTCAGAGAAAGTAGATGAATTGCTCTCTTAAGTGCTAACTCTGGGTCTTGAACAAGAGGTCCCTCCCACTCATTGGTTCGAGAGGGATTTGTTTATGGTAGATCATAAACGTGTTGTTCATTAGAGAATCAGTGAGACTTAAGGAGAAAGATGTAATTACATGGGTAAAACGGTAATTTTGACTCAACTGTAATTATGAAAAAATTATGAAGGGTCGACTTATTGATGACTTGTTATATCCATAGATACAGAAATATATTTAGAGTGCGAAAAGTGCAGCTGTGAGTCTTTAATGGAGTGACACACAATTAAAGAATGTTAATTAAGTTAATTAAAGAGTTTAATTAATTTAATTTCGAATCATTGGAGCTTCTAATCTGTAGGTCCATTAGGTCTCCTGCTAGCTCACTATGGATAAAACAATGATCAATTAATTTTGGAATAATTTGAATTGTTTAAATTATTTAAGGAAATTTTATATTAATAAGGATTAATATAGAGTATGATGTATAATAATTCATTATACTATATAGTTAATTATAAATATCATTTATAATTAAAACTATATAATATGAAAGAATAATATTTGAATCAGATTCTAGTATTAAATTAATATGAATTGGATTCATATTAAAACTATATAGTAAAATTTAATGTGAATTGGATTGATATTAAAGATTATAGGTTAAGAGAGAGATATGCATTTTATATGGTTTGAATGCATTATTAGTAAATATGAGATATTTTATTATTAAGTTAATGGTTAAATAATTAATATTTATTATATATTAAATGTGATTTAATATATATTTATTAATTTTATATGGTTTGAATGCATTATTAGTAAATATGCCAATTCTAGGCTTTCACGCGATGGACACTTGTGCCAATTTTCTGCTTCACCAGAGTCAAGCTTCCAAACTCTAACGTTATCTTGCCAACTCTCACCTTTCCCTAAAAGCGTAGCCATTAATTTCTTTACATAGCCTACTTACCATACTCAATCTGCAGTAGGGAACATACACAAGTAGAGAAATTATGAGCTCAAGGTTTACATATAATTCGTAAGTCGTATCCTCATTTCATAGGTTCGATTATTATTTACAACGACCAATAATACCATTTTTACCCTTATAAAATACATCTTGCTCCTTTAAGTTTCACTGATCCTCCTATTGAACCGTTGGTTAAGTCAATATAATAAACCACTGTTCCCTCTCGGCCAGAGAGGGCGGGGACCCCTTTATTGAAGACCAAAAATCAAATACTTAAGGAGATAAAACCTATCTGCTAACCGAAATGGTTAGTAGGTGAGTTCATCCTTGCAAGACTATGTCCCTAGCTTTTTATCTGTTCTTAACCTAAAAATAAGAGGTCTGTGATCGTAGTGTTATTGAACTACTCTCACCTATGGCAGAGTCAAAGATATAATCTCGAAATAACAGGAGTCATAGTTAACTCAGGATTTAAGATTGATCTGTAACCCTTATGTGTCATGAATGGAAATAGTTAGTTTTAAACATAAATGGTTGTTTATTAAAGAAACAAAGTGACTATTTCATGATTCAAGTCTTATGCCAAAATCTCTTGTTGCATAGTGTATGAATCATTCTGCATGTCTTCACATGATTTGATTTTAGGATCAACGTCGTGTATCTTATACAAAGTCAGGTCGCATCCATAAGTCCTATGGGAGGGTATCAATCTTTCCACTATATTTATAGACCTTCGGCTATAAACTATAAACTGATCCTCTTATGTCTTCACATAAAGTTATAACATTCATACTATTAGCCATAGGTCATTTATTGGATTTTTATACAAATGCTCTTTCAACTAAGGCTTTATTGCAATATTAAAAAAAATTCACAATACTTTATCGTTAAAAATAGAATATTCTTCCATGATTTACGAACTGTGAACTTTAGGATATTCCCAACATTTTGTATGATGTGGTTAAGAACTGGCATCATATGTACTACAATGACGGTTGGGATGCTTAGTTTCTAATCGACATAATATGGGTCATGGAAGACAGTTGTTAACTGAAATTGATTTTGTTTTGTTTAGATATTGTTTCTATATTTGTTATGTTGTATATTCCGATGTCAGTTTAACACTGGCATCATATCTTGATTATGACCTACAAAAATTATAGCAAAAAATATGAACCTTAAATCCTACATTAATTATTTATATTACTAATATTCTTATTCTCTGTTTCAATTAATTTTCTCCACAAAAATATTCATCAAAACCAAAGACCTTCGAAAGAATACAATCTATCATATCATTTTCAATATTGATGATTAATTCACAACTGGACTTTAATATAGAGTTATGCAACATGTTTCAAACCTATTACAAAATGATAGATCTACCAATATTTCAAAAAACATTCACCAACAGCTTGACAACCAAATGGTACTACACAATATGTTCCAAAACTACACAATGCCTATGATCACCAAAATTTTATAAAACTCTCCATTAACTTTACAACCAAATAAAATTACACAAATTCTTTTTGGGATTACCAAAAGTTCAGAGAGAAAGGCCAAACAAATATATATTGTGGTTATTAGTGTTGACATTCAACATGCGGAAGCAATTTAGAATCATAAGCACTCTAACATATCAATTTTAGCAAATAAGCATGCATGTTCATTTGTTTTCCAGAAGAATTAGGGTTTAGAGTACAACCTTTGTAAGAACTCTTTATTGATCCAATGTACTGAATGAAATCTCCTCACGAACTTGTTGTAGGACTACCACAAGGATCTTCTCTACTATACTCTGACCTTATAGTGGATATGTGGGATCCAAATTTTGATGAAATTTGAAGGAATTTTTGGATTTGGAGAGCTTTGGTGTGTTGGAGAGAAAATCACAATTTCTTCAATCAATTTTCTATTTTGATCATGAAGTTTTCTAGTAATTTAAACTTACATAATTATAGACCAGAATCATGCAAATGAAATACATGAGAAATTTACAACAAAACACCAAAAAAAATGGACAATAGTCTGAATTAAGATAAATTAGAAATGTGGGAACTTTTCCACTTTCAAATTTTTTATATTTAATTTAATTTAAATAAATTTCTGAAAAGTCATAATTAACTTGAATTTTCTTTAATTAAAATAAAATAATTTTATTTTTAATAATTAATCAAATATTTTAATTTTTAAAAATATTAATTTTAAATAATAATCAAAATTAAATTAATTTAATGTCAAATATTAAATTAATGAAAAACCTATCCCAAACATGAATTCCTATGTATACAATATTGAAATCATATTTAATATTCCCAATGCTCCAATCCATTTAATTTGATAATTAAACATTTAATATATCATATATAGTTAATAATTCCCTAATCGAATTTTGAATATTTCAATCTCTTACCACATTAATCTAAGATTTAGTTTTTATTTGAGATAGTAGAGAGAGTTAATGGGACCTACAGACATATTGAGCTCCAACCATCCGGAGATTACCTGCCAACATTTTAACCGAATTAACAATATTCGTTAACTACCCGGATGCTCTCCTAAAATCAATAGCTCATTTCCCCACTGTAGATATATTCTATTCCACTTAATTTAACCATGATCAGGGACTACCACTCATCCATCAATTTTTAATTTTTAACCTTTCTTTTTTTCAATGGTAGTGGCGGAACTGCCATTGCATGCTGTATGGGTTGGCTGCCCAGTTCACCATCCACTATTTTCCCTATTTTTTTCTTTTCCTTTTTTTTAGATTTAGTTTTAATCAGTTTTAGCATTTTCTTAAATTTATTTTAACTTTTATTTTAAAAAATTTATTTCAAACTTAACATATTCATATCTCTATTACATACTCTATTTTTTCCATGTCTCAATTATATTAATATTATTCATTTTAAAAAAATCTTTTACTTATTAAAGGCTATTCTTGTGACGGATTTGAGAAAAATAGTAACATTTTCTCATATTTTTAGGTGAAAAATTATTCCTCAATTCCACCTATAGCCTAATTGATGGGAAGTTTATTCCACTTATCTTAGGGATCATTACTTTCCAAAATATTAGAGAATAGGGACATGATAAAGGCATTTGTTCTAAACTTTTGTTACTCAAACCAATTTATCTAGGAGAACAAAGCAATCAAGATTTCAAATTTCGCCGCCGTTTTCTAAAAGGTGTTGTCGGTGAAACACCTTCTTCATACACAACTACTCCAACTCAAACTCTAGTTTTTACAAACCATTTTTTTCAATTAAAATCACTCCTTTTGTGTGTCAATCACATCGTAAAAAGGATTGGTGGCGACTCCTATTTTATTTTCTTTAAATTAACTATTTTTAAGTATGTCGGCTGCTCACGTCGTCTCGAGCACATGGCGACATGGGTGTCTAACCATACTAGGTGGCTAGCCCAAAGAAATTGGAACCACGCTCGAAGCTATGCTTATTTATAGGTTATTCAAAAGAAACGATAGGTGGTCTTCTTTTAGATCCAAAAGAGAATAAATGTTTGTATCGAAAAATGCTACATTTCTTAGAGGGAAGAAAACAATGGGAGCATAAACCAAGAAGCAATCGTTATTGAAAGGAGTTTTCAATGAAACTACTGTAAACTTCAACAAGAGTTGTTGAAGAACCTAGCACTTCAAACTAAGGAGTGTTGATGTTGCTTCATTCTAGTCAATACACATCATTCTCAAGAGTTGAGGGAGTCTCAACATAGTGGGAGTGTTGTTACCCAACCTGCCCGCTATTTGGGTTTGACAGAAACTCAAGCCGTCGTGCCAGATGATGACGTCAATGATCCATTGACCTATAACAAGGATGGAGTGCTATGGATAAATATGAATGGATTAAAGCCATGAATCTTGAGATGGAGTCCATGTACTTCAATCATGTCTAGGATCTTGTAGATCAACTGTATGGGTAAAACTTACAGGTTATAAATGGATCTATAAGAGGAAAGAGGAGTAGATGAAAGGTGCCAACCTTTAAGCTAGACTGGTTAAAAGGTTTTACCCAAGTTGAGGAGTAGATCATGATGAAACTTTCTCACATGTTGTCATGTTAAAGTTTATTTGTATTCTTCTCTCTATCACGTATTATGGCTACGAAATATGGCAAATGATATCAAGACTACCTTTTTGAATGGTTAATCTTGATGAGAATATCTACATGAAACAACTAGAGGGATTCGTTGCCCAGGGTCAAGAGCAAAAGGTTTGCAAGCTTTAATTAGTCCATCTATGAATTAAGTAAGCATCTTGATCTTGGAATATAATATTGATACTGCAATCAATCTTATTGGCTTTGAATCAGAATGGTTGTATGAAACCTTGTGTATTACAAGAAAATCGTCAACAGTTTAGTAGCTTCTTAGTATTGTATGTGGATGATATCCCTACTTCATTGGGAATGATGTAGGCTTGTCGACTGAGTGTTAAAAAATGGTTACTGCTCAATTTCCAAATAAAAAGATTTCGGTAAAGCACAGTTTGTTCTAAAAGGACCAGGAATCATTTAGGAAGGATTATAAGAAAAAAAAATTCTTATCCTTGTCTCAGGCATCGTACATCATAAAATGTTTTGTCAGATATTCGATGTAGAATTTCAAGAAGGGTTTATTACCTTTCAGACATGGAATAATCTTATCTTATGGACATGTCCTAAGACACCTCAAGAAGTTGAGGAGATGAGACGGATTCCCTATGCATCTGCAATAGGTAGCCTCACGTATCCATGTTGTTTACTAGTCGAATATTTTCTATAAGTGGAATAATTAGGTTGATATAATCCAACTAGGATTTGATCATTGTTTGCGGTTAAAAAATATTCTCAAGTATCTTAGAGAATGAGAAACTATTAGATTTTGATCCTTACAGGATACATTGACTCTGATTTTCAGACTATTAAGGATTTTAGGAAATCCATTCAAGATCAATGTTCACTCTTATCGAAGGGGCTATATATGACATAGCATCAATCAAGGCTATATTGCTAACTCTATCATGCAAACAATTAAGGGCTTAGTATAACATAGCATCAATCAAGGCTATATTAGTTGCTTGTGAAGTTGCAAAAGAAAGCTACTGGCTTAGAAGTTTTGACAGACTTAGAAGTGGTTCCAAATATGTCAATGTCGATCACCCCATACATGTTGTAATGGTGGTGTTATGGCAAACTCCAAGGAGTCTCGGAGCCACAATTAGAGGAAAACATTATCAGTGTTGTAAATATTCATCATCAATGGGGATTGTGCAACAAGGAGACATGATCGTCATGAAGAATTGCTTCGGAGCAAATGTTGCTGATCCATTTACGAAGACCTCACGGCTAAACTTATGAGAGTCACCTTGAGAGTCTGGGTCTAAGGATATGAGCATCTTGTCTAGGGCAAGTAAGAGTTATTGTAGGGTATACAATATGTCGTTAGTTTATTACATTATACTTTATTTTATTTATGTATTGTACAACTTCCACTCGCTTTAGAACAAGTGCGAGATTTCTGGAATTTTAGTGTCTTAAAATCTCGTGGATCTTGTATTTTTGTAATTGTAAATACAAATTATTTGATTTTATAAATAAGCAATAATTTATTCGAAATTTAGAAGCCATTATAACTTAATCCAATTAAGTTAAGATCCATTGGTTATTTTATATAGCTTTGAACAACATGTGATAGATATAAAGTGGAATCATATTCAAGTAATAACCTAAAAGGTTAGCAATATATGAATAAGGTTGGGTACATTATCCCCTTGTGACACTCACGGATACGACTCATTTTGTTAAATGTTAATATAAGACCGGACCACGAATGTTTTGTTCTCTCTCTTATTACACTTTAATTGAAGAAGAGACTAACATTTCATAGGATAACTATAGGCAACTCAATCTCAATCTTGAGTGGGTTATAGACTCTTGTCTATGAAGACAATAGTTTTGATTTGTATGGGTGAGAGTGGCCCTTGTCACCGACTCATAAGCCTACCATTTTAGGGATTTATCCAAGTAGGGAGTTAGGAACACAACTCCTCAAAGTGGAATTCACTCTTCCTGCTTTCAGAGAAAGTTAGATGAATTGCTCTCTTAAGTGCTAACTCTGGGTCTTGAACAAGAGGTCCCTCCCACTCATTGTTCGAGAGGGATTTGTTTATGGTAGATCATAAACGTGTTGTTCATTAGAGATCAGTGTAGACTTAAGGAGAAGATGTAATTACATGGGTTAAAACGTAATTTTTGACCAACTCTTGTAATTATGAAAAAATTATGAAGGGTCGACTTATTGATGATTGTTATATCCATAGATACAGAATATATTTAGAGTGCGAAAAGTGCAGCTGTGAGTCTTTAATGGAGTGACACACAATTAAAGAATGTTAATTAAGTTAATTTAAAGAGTTTAATTAATTTAATTTCGAATCATTGGAGCTTCTAATCTTGTAGGTCCATTAGGTTCCTGCTAGCTCACTATGGATAAAACAATGATAATTAATTTTGCGAATAATTTGAATTGTTTAAATTATTTAAGGAAATTTTATATTAATAAGGATTAATATAGAGTATGATGTATAATGAATTCATTATACTATATAGTTAATTATAAAATATCAATTTATAATTTAAAACTATATTAATATGAAAGAATAATATTTGAATCAGATTCTAGTATTAAATTAATATGAATTGGATTCATATTAAAAAAACTAGTATAGTAAAATTTAATGTGAATTTGATTGGATATTAAAGATATAGGTTAGAGAGATATGCTTTTATATGGTTGAATGCATTATTAGTAAATAGAGATAATTTTATTATTTAAGTTAATGGTTAAATAATTAATATTTATTAATATATTAAATGTGATTTAATATATATTTATTAATTAATTAATTAATTAATTAAAATAAAATAACTCCATATGGAGGAGAGTGGAGAGTGCAGTGAAGGTTACTTTTTCCCTTTATGTTTGGTTTTTTGTGTGAAATATATAAAAACACATAATCAATGGTTCCAAAAAAGCTCTCACTCTCTAAAACACATCTCTATGTATTCTCCTCAATTCAAAGTAAGTAATTCACGGTAAACAAGTTGGATCCACAAATCCAATTCCTTGTTGAAGTCCATAGCTGGGAAAGCCCTTTTTGGTAGTTGTTTTGCCGTTTCGGTTTTTTTTTCCTGATCGCTGCAGAGGTTTTTCACAAAGGTTTCTTGAAGAATTTGGTCTTTCAAAAAACGTTTCTCCTAAATTCCCTTAATTGAATGTCTGGCTCTTAATGTTTTCTAATCAATTCTATGTTTTTCTAATTCCCAATTCAAAGACACGGGTTGTTCTATAAATCTATGTATCGATCTTTAACTATTTATGGTTTTCTCGCTTTTTCCTTTATTTGTAAATTTCATGACAATACTTTAAATTGTGTTTTAACAGCTCAAAGGTAGAGGTATGGAGGATCTTATGTATTCACAATGACTACATCCCGCAAAATCACCGTGACGACCGTCGAGAACTGGTGAAGAATATCTATCCTGGTGCTAGCAAATCTAACCATATCTCAGGGAACACAGAAGTTCGAACTGCCAAAAAACACAAGGTCCACATGGAGAATGCAAAGAGTGCGCATTATAGTCTTTGCTTGGGGCTGCCTTAAAAACGCAACATTGGGAGGAGCCTTAAGCATTCAATGTTCTTTCATGATCCTTATTTCTCTCTCAATTTTCATTCCACTGTTAACGTTTGTCTTTTATCTCTATATGTTTGAATATACGTCAGATTCTCTAAGAACTTACACGTATACTTCTACGCAATTTATAAATTATTCCTTTGCCTGTTGGTTAAACATCACTTTACATTTTTGTAAATTTTGATATATGTTGGTTTAGATAGCATGGAAGGAAATAAATAATTAGTGTATCATTATCTATCTTTTAATCATATATACTATTGAAATCTATCAATCATTTTAGATTGGAAGATTGGAATCTCTCACTCCTAAAATGTTAATGAGCTCATCTTAAGATATATGTAAAACTATAATAAGTAAACAATTATTATTCTTGAAGATATATTAAAATCGAATATCTAAATCTAAATATTCATGTGTCAATCGATAGCTATATTCATAAAATTATATTTGGTTCTGTTGTTCGAGTTAATCATTTGTTTCTAACTTAAAAAAAATAGTATAAATTTCTCATTGACATCTATTGAATATTTTTTACATTTCCTAGGAGTTTGACATTGATATTTTTTCTTTATATCGTAAAAGTTTGATGAAACATTAAAAAATGGTATTAAATCCTATTTCTGGATCCCTAAAACTTTTGAAACGTTGTTCTTTTTTTTGTCCCTAAACTTTCAAAAAATGATTAT
>NC_052350.1:6524032-6556594 GCF_009727055.1 Benincasa hispida
GATTATTTTAGTCTTTGAACTTTTAAAAAGTATTTATTTTAGTCTCTACTATTAAAATTTTGTTAACTTTTTGATTAAATTGTATCTAGAATGTGTTAAGCAAAATGAAGGTGAAGTAAAATGTTAACAACCAACGTGCCAAAATACTGAACGACTAAAATCTTGATCACAAAATGGCTTTAGAGTTCGATAGAAAATTACTTTATCACCTAATTTAAAACTGAGACATAACAAAATGTCACTAATATGAATATAAAATCAATAATAAACATTTAACTTTTTAAAAAAAAATAAAATATTTATTTACCAATTTATTATTTTTAAAATTTTGTTATTATGCCAAAACTAGCATAATACGATAGTGTTATTGACCATGAGATATGTGATTTGAATTCTCCAACGCCTATTGTACTTAAAAGAAATAATTTATTATTATAACTTTCCATAAATATGTATCTACATTTTCAAAAAACTGAGATTTTGATATTTCCGTCGATATCAACATTTTAAACATGGGTTCTAATCTCATTTAGTCATGTGTTAACAGGTTAAATTACAAGTTCCTAAACTAGAGTTGTATTTAATAAGTCCTCAAGTTTTAAAGTGTTTTAATAGGTTTATAAACTTTTAATTTTGTGTCTAATATGCCATAATATTAACCTATTAGTTGAAGGCCAACGAAATATATGTTGATCAATTGTTGAGTTATACTGTCAGGTTTTACTCATTTATCATTTTCAAGATCTTGATTTTGATTTTTCCAGAGAGTCTTTAAAAGTTTCCTAGAATTTAAAATCGTATCTTAGGTACCATGTTCATATCTTAGATATCATATTCCAGAACATTGAAGCAAAGAAAGAAAATAGAAAAAATGAAAAAAAAAAAAAAAAAAAAACCATATCTCAAGTTCTTATAACAACAATTTATGTATATAAATAACTTAAGATAAAGTCCAACTAAACTAGGGATATTAATAAAAGATCAGACACATCTCAATTTCTTTTATGGAAAATGTTTTATCTCAGTTAAAACATATATGGCAAATACAAACTGAATAGAAAAGCGAGAAAGAATAGGTCAAAGTAGATTAAAATTTCAACCAAAAAAAAAAAAAAAAGAAAACCCATTTGAAAAATAAAAACTCAAACTTGATTTTGTTTCTATCCCAAATCTACAAAATGGTTAAGAAAATCAACAAACTTTATCTTCTCCTTCTCTCAAAATTAGATGCATCTCTCTATCTAGCTACATAAATATCCTTTGAGTTTAAGTTTAACCCATCAAGACACATTGTTCTATTCTTCAAAATGGCCAAAGTTCTTCCATTCATCTTTCTCTTAGTAATTGCAGCCATTGGATTTGCTAATGGAAATGAAGTGGGAGTTTATGAACTGAGAAGGGGAGATTTTTCTATTAAATTTACCAATTATAGTGCTACCATTCTCTTTGTTATTCTCCCTGATAAAAATGGTTTGTTCTGTTTTTGTTTTTTCTACCTTGCTCATTTATATTTGCATTCAACACATTATGATATATTCTGACTTTTTTTCGTTTATTTGTTTTAGGAAAGTTGGATGATATTGTTCTTTCTTTCCCTTCAATTGATGATTTTCGAGTGAGATAATTGCGTTTTTTATTGTGATTTTCTGGTATAAAAGAGAAAAATGAATAAAAGGATATGATTTATTTATGCATTTGTTTTGATAGAATGATACTACCTACTTTGGAAACATTGTTGGACGTGTAACAAATAGAATTGGAGGGGCTCAATTTGGTATCGATGGTGTTTTTTATAAACTCACTCCTAATGATGGAAGGAATTTTCTCCATGGTATATTTCATCGATCAAAACACTTTTTTCTTCCCTTTTCTCTCCCCCAATGTTTTCCTCTCTAATTGTGGATTCATCTTTTTCATAGCGTATGACACTACATTTGATTTATATGGCCAAATTAAACATAGTTAAGTTCTACAGAAACCTATCGATCGACATCTATTCACTAGTTAACTTGTATTGTCATCTATTCATCGTCATTTATTTCTTGGTTAAACTCCTACTGTCACCTATTTGCCGTCATCTATTAACTGCCCTGTAATGACATGTGCTTTTCTATCTTGGGTCTGGAATTTGAGAACTCCAAATGACTCAAATTGTTTACATTACTTAATAAGTAGTTAACTCAAATTCATGAACATTTAAAAGTAATCAAAATGCTAAGAAAATTGATTTTATATTGAGATTTTTCAAGCATTTTTTATTTGACTATGAAGGTGGGAAGAAAGGGTTCGGAGATGTGATATGGAAGGCGGCGAGTTATGTGAAGGACAGCCACATTACATTTACCCATGACAGTTTCGATGGTGAACAAGGTCGGACTCTAAATCGTAAATCCTAAATTAAAGGATTACAATGAAGAAATGGAGGGTTTTGTTTGGTTTTTGTGTAAAAAGGGTTTCCCGGCGATCTTCGAGTTTCAGTAACTTACATGTTCATCGAAACAAACAAATTAAGAGTAAAATTGGAAACAAAATCCATAAACAAACTAACCCCAGTAAACCTGGCCCAACACTCTTACTGAATCTAGACGGCCATTCAAACGACGACATTCTATCTCACAAAATCAAACTCTTCGCCTCAAGCATAACTCTAGTCGACAGCGAGCTCATCCCAACAGGTGAAATTGTGCCAGTGGTCGGAACCACTTTTCTATTTCTCAACCCCTTTTTGGATACCAATAGTTCAGAGAGAAAGCCTATTGTGGTTAATGGTGTTGACATTCAACATGCGGAAGCAATTAGGATCATAAGTACTATAACAACATCAATTTTAGCAAATAAGCATGCATATTCATAGTTTTCCAGAAATTAGGGTTTAGAGTACAACCTTTGTAGAACTCTTTATTAATCTAATCCACTGATGAAAATCTCCTCACGAACTTGTTGTAGACTACCACAAGGATCTTCTCTACTATACTCTGACATTATAATGAATTGTGGGATCCAAATTTGATGAAATTTGAAGGATTTTTTGGGATTTAGAGAACTTTCATGTGTTGCAGAGAAAAATCACAATTTCTTCATCAATTTTCTATTTTGCATGGAGTTGTTCCAGTAATTAAACTTACATATTTATGGATCAAAATCATGCAAATGAAATACAAGAGAAATTGATTTCGAAAACACAAAAAAAACAAATAAATAATGGAAAATAGGTGTTGAATTAAGATAAAATTAGAAATGTGGGAACTTTCCACTTTCAAATTTTATATTCTATTTAATTTAAATAAATTTCTGAAAAGTCATAATTAACTTGAATTTTCTTTAATTTAAAATAAAATTAATTTATTAATAATTAATTAAATAGTTTAATCAAAATTTAAATTAATTTAATGTCAAATATTAAATTAATGAAACACATATCCCAAACATGAATCCCTATTCATGTATACAATATTTAAATCATATTTAAATATTCCCAATTCTCCAATCTGTTTAATTTTATAATTAAACATTTAATTATATCGTATATAGTTAATAATTCCCTGAATCGAATTTGAATATTTCAAATTCTCTTAATACATTAATCTAAGGTTTAGTCCATTTATGAGCTAGTAGAGGAAACTAATGAAATTATAGATCATGAGCTCCAACAATCTGAGATTAACCTACTAAACTTTTTTAACTGAATTAACCAACATTCGTTAACTATCGAGATGCTCGATGCTCCTCTAACGCCCAGTAGTTGCACTTTCTTCACTGTAGATATATTTTTATCCACTTAATTTAACCATGATCAGGGGTTGCCACTTATCCCATCAATTTTTAATTTTTAACATTTCTTTTTTTCAATGGCAGTGGCAGAACCCACTGCCCACTTCACCATCCACTATTTTCCATTTTTTTTCTTTCCTTTTTTTAGATATAGTTTTTTTCATGTCTCTATTTATGTACTCTATTTATATTAATATTTATTCATTTTATTTTACATAGTGCATTTAGTCCTTTTATTTTCCAATATTTTATTGTATTATTATTTCAATATTTTTCATGTTATGTTATAAATGTCATTATACTAATATTATTAATGCTCATTTACATTCTAAGAAATTCTTACGACAGAATCTATGAAATTTGATAATCCGATTTCCTAAAGTTCTTGAGGTGGGGAATCAATTATTTGGGAGTCTGATATCGATATCCA
Source organism: Benincasa hispida (assembly GCF_009727055.1). Classification (NCBI taxonomy): domain Eukaryota; kingdom Viridiplantae; phylum Streptophyta; class Magnoliopsida; order Cucurbitales; family Cucurbitaceae; genus Benincasa; species Benincasa hispida. The sequence goes on from NC_052350.1 coordinate 6,528,234, forward strand.
ATATATTTTCATAAATTTTTTAATATGTTTTTTTATATTTATTTAGTTCATAATTTTAATTTCTTAAATTATGTTTTGCTTACATAATGTTCACATTAATTATTATTTGATTTTCAATTAAAATATTTCCAATTCTTTTAAATCTTTTCATAAACTTTTCTTTTAAGTCATTTAAAAATTTACCTTAAATTAGACTTTTTGTGTGTTTAAACATAAAATAAAAATAATATATTATTTCAAAAAAATTTCTGACCACTTTTCTAATAAATTGTTTTTATGGTTATTTCTTTATAAAAAAAATAAAAATAAAATCCTACGACGGGATCAAGAAAATTTGGGAGTCCGATTTTCTAAAATTTTTGAGGTGAGGAATCATAGCTTTGAGAGTTCGAGATATGATCCTAAGAAAAAATGAATTTATTTAATATTTCAAAAACAAAAATTCCTTATTAAAGGCTATTCTTGTGACGGATTTTAAGAAATGGTAATATTTTCTCATATTCTTGAGGTGAGAAATTATTCCTCAATTCCACCGTAGCCTAATTGATGGAAGTTTATTCCATATATCTTAGGGATCATTACTTCAAAAAATATTGGAAAGAATGAGGGACATGATAAGACATTTGTTTCTAAACTTTTGGTTCTCAAACCAATTTATTTAAGGAATAAAGAAATTCAAGATTTCAAATTTAATTTGGCCGTCGTTTTCTAAAAGGTGTTTTGGGGTGCTAACAACTTCCCCATACACAAACAACCTGAACTCAAATCTAGTTTTTACAGACCATTTTTTTAATTAAAATTTACTCATTTTATTTTGGTGTCCAATCACATCATAAAAAAGATTGGTAACGACTCCATTTTATTTTTTTAAAATTAACTATTTTTAAGGATGTCGGCCACTCCATGACGTCTGAGGCATGTGGCGACATGGGTGTCTAATCCATGAACTAGTGGCTAGCCCAAAGAAATTGGAACCACGTTTGAAGTTATTCTTATTTGTAGGCTATTCAAAAAAACAAGAGGTGATCTCTTTTATGATCCAAGAGAGAATAAAATATTTGTATCGACAAATGCTACTTTCTTAGAGGAAGACAACATTAAGGAGCATAAACTAAGAAGCAAAATCGTATTGAATGAGTTTTCCAATGAAACTACTCAAAACTTCAACAAAAGTTGTTGAAGAACCTAGCACTTCAACGAGTAGTGTTGATGTTGCTTCGTCTAGTCAAACACATCCTTCTCAAGAGTTGACGAGTCTTGAAGTAGTGGGAATGTTGTTACCTAATCTACCTGCTATTTGGGTATTACAGAAACTCAAGCCATCATGCCAGATGATGACGTCAATGATCCATTGACCTATAACTAGGTAAAGGTGCTATGGATAAAGATGAATGGATTAAAGCCATGAATCTTGAGATAGAGTCCATGTACTTCAATCAAGTCTAGGGTAAAACTTATAGGTTATAAATGGATCTATAAGAGGAAAAGAGGAGTAGATGGAAAGGTGTCAAACTTTAAGGCTAGACTAGTGGCAAAAGGTTATACCCAGGTTGAAGGAGTGGATTATGATGAAACTTTCTCACCTATTGTCATGTTAAAGTCTATCCGTATTCTTTTGTTTATTGTCATTTATTATGACTATGAAATATGGAAAATTGACATAAAGACTACCTTTTGTCATGGTAATCTTGATGTGAATGTCTACATGAAACAATTAGAGGGATTCATTGCCCAGGGTCAAGAGTAAAAGGTTTGCAAGCTTAACCGGTCTATCTATGGATTGATGCAAGCATCTCGATCTTGAAATATAATATTTAGTACTGCAATCAAATCTTATGACTTTGACCAGAATATTGACGAACTTTGTGTATACAAGAAAATCATCAACAGTTCATTAGCTTTCTTAGTATCGTATGTGGATGATATCCTACTCATTCGGAATGATGTACGATTATTGACTGAGGTTAAGAAATGGTTAACTGTTCAATTCCAAATAAAAGATTTGGGTGAAATACAGTTTGTTCTAGAGAACCAAATCACTAGAGATTGTAAGAACAAAATTCTAGCCTCATCTCAGGCATCATACATCGATAAAATGCTTGTCAGATATTCGATACAGAATTTCAAGAAGAGTTTATTACCTTTTAAACATGGAATCATCTTATCTACGGACCAGTGTCCTAAGACACCTCAAGAGGTTGAGAAGATGAGATAGATTCCCTATGCATCTACAGTAGGTATCCTCACATATGCCATGTTGTGTACTAGGTCAGATATTTTCTATGCAGTGGGAATAATTAGTAGATATCAATCCAATCCAAGATTTGATCATTGGGTGGCAATTGAAAATATTTTAAGTATCTTAGGAGAATGAGAAACTATATGCTTGTGTATGGTGCTAAGGATTTGATCCTTATGGGATATATTGACTCTTAATTTTCAGACTATTAATGATTTTAGGAAATCCACGTCAAAATCAATGTTCACTCTTAACGAAGGGACTATAGTATGACATAGCATCAATGAAGGTTATATTGCTAACTCTACCATGGAAACAAAGTATGTAACTGCTTGTGAAGCTGCAAAAGAAGCTGTCTGGCTCAGGAAGTTTTTGACAGACTTAGAAGTGGTTCTAAATATGTCAATGTCGATCACCTCATACTGTGATAATGTTGGTGCTGTGGAAAACTCCAAGGAACCTCGGAACCACAAGAGAGGAAAACATATCAGGTGTAAATATCATCTCATACGGGAGATTGTGCAACGAGAATGTTGGGATTGGTGTCCTAATTCTCCTGAAGTCTCGTTGTTTTGTAAAGATACACATTATTTGATGAATAAAATAATTTTTATTTAATTCTGGCATTTACTCATATCCAATGAACAAAGCTCCTTGATTATCTTATGTGAACTTAAGCATGTATATGTGATATACAAGTGGATCATGCCTTAATTGATAACCTAAATAGGTCTGTAGTATAAGGATTAAGGTAGGATACCTGATCTTGGTAACACTACGGATACGGTCTGCTTTGTAGAGGTTTGCAAGTGTTGTAAACTACTACAGATGGTAAATCCTGACCATTCATGTGGAGACATGCAAGCGGGGGTGTCCTATACAAAGAGTTTGTATAAGACCCGAACCACGAGATGACTAGACTCTGTATATAGTGCTGTTGATACTAGAGACTTACATGTCACCTAAACGACCATAGGTGACATGGCCTCAATCCTGAGTGTTTTGGGAACTCCTTCCTTTGAGGGCAGTCCTTTGATTAGTATGGGTAAGAGTGGCCAGATTGTCAACTCAACATGCCTACCTTTTTGGGGACTTGTTTGATCTGGGAGCTGGGAACTCAATCCACAAGATGGAACTCACCCTATTCCCGAAGCAAGGATAAGTAGAGAGATTGCTCCCTAAAGGGCTGATTCTGGGGCTTGAACATAGTAGCCACAGCTTCTCTTTGGAAGAGAGAACTCAATCATAGTAGGACTATGGCTTATGTTCATTAAAGGGATCAGTGGTACTTAAGAAGTTAGATGTAACTACATGGACATAACAGTTATTGGCCCAGTTGTACTTATAAGCGATCTATGAAGGGTTGTCATACTAATGATTGGTTAAGATGGACATATAATATATCTGTGTAAGGAGAGTTCAGTTATCGGTCTTTAATGGAGTGTCTAGCAGTTAACGGATGGTGGATCCAGTGACTAAAGAGTTTAGCTAGTTATTCATGTACCGTTGGAGCTTCGAGCTACAGGTCCATAAGGTCTTTTTGGTAGCTCAATGGATTCAGTTGAGGATCAGTTCTTGGTGTTGATTTAAAATGTTCAAATTGACAAGAAGTAATTCGATTATATATGATATGGTCGGTATGGTGTATGAGATACATCTAGTGGAGGATTAATGTAAATGAGATTTACATTAAGCACCATGGAATAGAAAAAAAAGCTATGGTTTATATGTTTCATGAGATGAAATATTAAAACTATAGGTTATAAATATAGTATGATAAGTTGGTTATCATTTATATTTATAATAATATTAATTATTGGATAATTAAATCTTTTTCTCTAATAACTAATTGAGTGGAAGGTTATTGGTGGTTCATGGTAATCGTGAGATAAAAGGAAAATTATTTTCCTAATTTTAGTAAGTTTTTCAAAAGTAATTTAGAGATTTTCTCTCGGAAAACATCTCACGGAAGCTATCAAGTAAATAAAGATTTACAAAGCGATAGCTTAATCGAGCTAGACGGTCATGTAGTGTTTTGTAAGCGATAGACACTGTACTAAGCGATGAGCTAAACGATCGCTTAACTTTTGCTAAACGATTGGGCATTGACCTATACGATAGGTTTCAGCCTTCTCCCACTTGCTCAATCGTGTACAGGATTGTTATCTCCTCCTTCGTCTGCCTCATTCCAAGTTTACACAGAGCCCACCCTCTGAATTCTCACACCGAGAATACCAAGGTAACCTTCTTGGTGGTGTCATACTCAACTCGACACCGTCAAGGTTCTGTGGAGGCCGTTCGTGCTGTTGGGGACTTTGTGACCCAGACGATTGCTGAGTTCGAGCGCAAAGTGTTCGTGCAATGTTGCGGTCTTGTTGTTCGAGCATTTGAGATTGTTGTGTTCGAGCGTTCGTGAGCAAGAAGCGTGGAGACGAGTCTACAAATGTTCGTAGCATTTTCCTTGTTCATTTTTAGTTATCATGCTGTAATTTCTTTAAGGATTGCATAACCATTTGTTTGAGTATACGACTGTAATTTATAATGTTCATTCATGATTGTAATTTGGAATGATCTATTTTTCGCTTCTCATAGAAATCCTGTGTTCGATTTCCTTCAGAGGAGACGTGATCATCATGAAGATTGCTTCGGAGCATAATGTTGTTGATCAATTTACAAAGACCCTTACAGCTAAACTTAATGAGAGTCACCTAGAGAGTTTGGGTCTATGGGATATGAGTCCTCTTGTCTAGGGAAAGTAAGAGTATTATAGGGTATAGAATGTAGGATTGTATCAGTAACAGCGAAAGCATAAGGATCATCTAAGCATCCAAAGTCACTAATTTTGGCAAAATATTAAGTATGCTCTTGCAGAAAAACAAGTGAGTTTCAAGACATACCTCTTGTAGAACTTCTTCAAAGCTCCTTCTCCAGCTGCTATCTTCTCCAAATCTTATTGCAGACCACCTCAAGATCTTCCCCACTATTCTCTTGGTGCTCTAGATTGAATTGTGAGACTCAAAACAAGCTTGAATCAAGGGATAAAGGAGAAATGCTCATTGCAGTAATCTTGTTGAAGAACTCTTTCTTCAACCTGAATTTTCTCTCAAATTCTCTATAGATTGCATGCCCAATTTTCACTCCAATCTCTTCATTATATTGCAGATCAACATGCAAAGGAGAGACTTGCATGAGTTGTAGCTCATGCTTGGAGAAGACAAGGTAAGGAAAATGCATTTTGTGTGAGCTACTTCAAAGATGGATAATGGAGAAACTTCTTTTTCCATGTTGTGTGTTTTGTCTTTTCCTTTTCAATTTTATCTAAAAAATAAAAAATTTATTTTATAAAGTCTATTTTGATTTGAAGAATGAAAAATTTAATTAATTTCATAAATTAATTTTAACACATATCCATCTTTATATATTTAAATCATATTTAAATATATAAATTCTCCTATTCCGTTTAATTCGAAAATTAAACATGTAACTATATCTCATATAATTACTAACTCCCTTAATCCTAATTTGAACAATTCAAATTAACTTATCACGCTATTCTAGAGCTAGTCTGTTATAAGTCAGTAGGGGGACCTCAAGGACCTACAGATCATAGGCTCCAACGATTCGAGATTAATATGGTAAACTCATTACACCAAATTAATCTCCATTCTTTAACTAATGGGTCACTCCACTAAAGCCCATAGTTGCACTCCCCTCACTGTCGATATATTATGTCCACATGATCTAACAATCATAATCAGCATGTCGACTCTTCACAAGTTGTTCGTAATAACGGCTAGGTCAAATATCTATTTTACCCCCGAGATTATGTCTTATTCCTCAAGTCCCTATTGATCCTCTAATGAACAACTAATTTGTGATCCAATCACTAAACCAAACTCTTTAAGCCCAGTGAGTGGGTGGGGCTCCTTGTTCAAGACTTGGATTCAATACTTGAGAGAATAACCTTTCTCCTATCCCTAAATCGGGTAGGCGTGAACTCCATCTTGCACCCTATGTCCCCAGCTATGTACGCGGTCTTACCCCTGAAATGGGAGTCTTATTGAGCCGGCGCTATTGAGCCAACCCTCAACTATGAAAATCTAAGGACAATCTCGAATAAACAGGAGTTCGTAGTTAGCTCAGGATTAAGATCGAATTACCTAGGTCATCTAGGTGAAATAGTCAGTCTTATACAGTAAGCAGCATTATAAAGTAAGAGTGACTTATTTCTTGGTCCTGATCTTATGAAAACTCATTGCATGGGATGCTACCACTCCTCATGTCATACCATGTACAAATTTGGATCACATCATATGTAGCACTTTACAACTCTTTGTAACAACTACAGAGTAGGCCGCATCCAATGGTGTTACCAGAATAAGGTACCCAACCTTATTCATGTACCATAGATCATTTTGACTATTTACTCTAACCTGATACAATCTTATGTCTCCATATAAAGTTCAAGTACTCATACAATAGTCATGGGTCTTAGTTTATTGAATTTAGACTTTCATACAATTTATGAAATCAATAACAAGTATATTGATTATAGAAAATGTTTATCATTTTACAAACTGCAAGTTTTAGGATATAAAACCCAACAATACTCCCACTTGGACTAAAACTCCAGTGGATCAATATATACAAATATATACAATGTTGAGTTTACATGGAGAGAATAAAATGTACAAATACAATAAACTAGGGCATTAAAATACACATAAATACAAATATAATAAACTAAGGCATTATAATACCCATAAATTCTCTCACTTGCCCTAGTGATACAAAACTCGTAAACCTAGTCCTACTAGGTGACCCTCGAACACTTTAGCCGAGAGGGCCTTCGTAAATGGATCAGCTAAGTTGTCTTGGGAAGCAATCTAAGTGACAATAACATCTCCTATATATACAATCTCCCTGATGAGATGGTATTTTCATTCGATATGATTTCCCCTTGTATGGCTTTGTGGTTCCTTTGAATTTGCAACTGCTCCACTGTTGTCACAATATAGAGTGCCAGGCACGTGCATGTTAGGAACTACTTCTAGATTTGTCAGGAACTTTCTGAGCCATACTGCTTCTTTTGTTGCTTCGCTTGCAGCTACATACTCAGCTTCCATTGTGGAGTCCGTAATATAACTCTGCTTGATGCTTCTCCACATAATTGCTCCTCCGTTAAGAGTGAATACTGACCCCGAAGTTAATTTTCTTGAATCAATATCGGTCTGAAAGTCAGAATCAATGTATCCAGTAAGGATCAGATCCTTAGGACCATACACGAGCATATAATCTCTCATTCTTGAAGATACTTGAGAATGTTTTTAACAGCAGTCCAATGGTCATGACCAGGATTGGACTGAAATTGGCTGACAATTCCTACGACATAGCATATATCGTGACGAGTACACAACATTGCATACATCAAACTCCCAATTGCAGATGCATATGGAATTCGATTCATCTCCTCAACCTCTTGAGGTGTCTTGGGACTTTGTTCCTTAGACAAGTGAATTCCATGCCTGAAAGGTAAAGACCCTTTCTTGGAATTTTATATTTTATACCTAGACAATATCTTGTCTATATAACATGTTTGAGATAATGCCAATGTTCTATTCTTATGATTCCGAATTATTTAAATTTCAAGAACATACTATGCTTCTCCAAATCTTTCATTTGGAATTGTGAAGCCAGCCATCTCTTAACGTCAGCTAGATATTCTACCTCATTCCCAAGGAGTAGAATATCATCAACATACAACACTAGAAAAGCGACAGTTTTGTTGACGATTTTCTCGTATACACAAGGTTCGTCAACATTTTGTTCAAAGCCATAAGATTTGATCGCAGTGTCAAATCTCATATTCCGGGATCTAAAAGCTTGTTTTAATCCATGAATGGATCGATTAAGCTTGCAAACCTTTTGCTCTTGACCTTGTTGTATGAAACCTTCTGGTTGAGACATATAGATATTCTCTTCAAGGTAGCCATTTAGAAAATTTGTTTTCACATCCATTTGCCATATTTCATAATCATAAAATGTAGCTATGGATAAGAGTATTCTAATAGACCTTATTATGGCAACTAGAGGATGGTTTCTTCAAAATCTACTCCCTCTCTTTGGGTAAACCCTTTTGCCACAAGTCTAGCTTTGTAGTTCTGTACCTTACCAGCTTGGTCTCATTTTCTCTTGTAGATCTACATACAACCGATGGGTTTTACCCCTTCTGGTTGATCTACAAGATCCTAGACTAAATTGAAATACATAGATTCCATTTCAAGGTCCATGACTTTAATCCATTAGTCTTTATCAACATCATTCATTACTTGATTAAAAGACAATGGATCCTCTAAACCATCATCTGGTATGATGACTTGAGTTTCAGTTAAACCCATGAACGATTAAAATTAACTTAACACACTATTCTAGAGCTGGTTTGTTACGAGCTAGTAGGGGATCTCACGGACCTACAAATCATGGGCTCCAACGATCCGAGATTAATTGGCTACTCATTAGACCAAATTAATCTCCATTTTTTAACTAATGGGTCACTCCTCTAAAGCCATAGTTGCACTCCCCTCACTGTAGATATATTATGTCCACATGATTTAACCATAATCAGCAAGTTGACCCTTCACAAGTTGTTAGTAATAACAGTTGGGTCAAATATCTGTTTTATCCCCGAGATTACATATTATTCATCAAGTCCCTACTGATGCTCTAATGAACAACTGGTTTGTGATCCAATTACTAAACCAAACTCTCTTAGCCCAGTGAGAGGGTGTGGCACCTTGTTCAAGACCTAGATTCAGTACTTGAGAGAACAACCTTTCTCCTATCCTAAATCGGGTAGGCATGAACTTCGTCTTGCACCCTATGTCCCCAGTTATCTATTCGGTCTTACCCCTGAAATGGGAGTCTTATTGAGCCGGCGCTGTTGAGCCAACCCTTAACTATGAAAATCTAAGAGCAATCCCGAATAAATAGAAGTTCATAGTTAGCTCAGGATTAAGATCGAGTTACCTAGGTCATCTAGGTGAAATAGTCAGCCTTATACAGTAAACAACGTTATAAAGGAAGAGTGACTTATTTCTTGGTTCTGATCTTATGCAAACTCATTGCATAGGATGCCCTCACTCTTCATGTCATAACTGTTGGGGTTTGTGCCCTAAAGTCTCGTGTCTAATAGTTTGTAAACAACTTTGTACGAACACTTGTGATGTATAATATAAATGATGTTTACTTCACTACTTGACTTTGCACATTTAGATGTTTTTTATTTTACCACAAACCAATAAACTTAATATCCCTGGTTATCTATATGTAACTTAAGCATGTATGTGGTGACATATAAGTGGATCATGTCTTGAGTGATAACTAAAATGGTCAATAGTATATGGATATAGGAGGGAAACCTTATCCTGGTAATGCTACGGATGTGGCCCGCTTTGTGGAATGGTCACAAGTGTTGTGACTTGTCACAGATGGTCTGATCCTGATCATTTTTGTAGAGGACATGCGAGCGGGGGCATCCTATACAAAGAGTTTGTATAAGACCTGACCACGAAGTGTTAACGTATCGTCATATAACACCGTTCATGACTGAGACTTCACTTCACTAGGATGACCATAGGTAACATGACCTCAATCCTGAGTGAGTTGGGAACTCCTGCCATTGAGGGCGGTCCTTTGATTTGCATGGGTACGAGTGGCCAGAACGCCGACTCAAACCAACCATTTTGGGGATTCGTCTAATTTGGGAGCTGGGAACTCAGCTTCACAAGATGGAGTTCACTCCTTCCCTAAAGTAAGGGTAAGTAGATAGATTACTCTCTTCAGGGCTAATCCCGGGGCTTGAACGATGTGGCGCTACGCGCCTTCTAATGGCCCGAGAGGTGTTCACACATAGTAGGACTATGTTGTATTGTTCATTAGAGGGATCAGTGGTACTAAGGAGGAAGATGTAATTATAGGGGCAAAACGGTAAATTGGTCTGCTGTAATTACAAGCATCTATGAAGGGTCATCGTACTGGTGATTAGTTATATCCAATAGACATAGAAATATACCTATGGTAAGAAGAGTTCAATTATCGGTCTTTAATGGAATGCCTGGCAGTTAACGGATTGTGGATATCGTGACTAAAGAGTTTAGTCAGCTGTTCACGCACCGTTGGAGCTTCGAGTCATAGGTTCATAAGGTCCCCTTGGTAGCTTGGATACAAGTTAAGAATAAGTTTTTGGATCAGTTTGAAATGTTCAGATTGATAAGAGGGGCTTCGATTATATATGATATAATTGAATGAGTTAATTAAATATGGTATAATTAACTCTATGTATGAGATACATTAATTTGGAGGAAATTAGATATAAATATGATTATATCTAGTAGAGAAAAATATTATAATTAATATATGATATTAATTTATATGTTATGAATATGATAAGATCACATTCATTGGACGGTTAAAGGAAATGGGAAGGCGCTTCTTCTGTTCTAAATAACGGATTAGTGCATTATAAATAGTAGGCGATGTGTTGATCTCGGCGTGCGAGGACATTGTGAAAAGATAGCGTCATAGTTTAAAATCAGTGCATATACGATAATGACTGCACGATCGCTTACATATACGATATTGCTAAGCGATCGCATACTGATTACACAATCGCACGCTATTATCTAAACGATCGTTTACTTTTTTCTTAAGCGATCCTTTAGCTCCTGGTATTTACTAAACGAAATTATAGACGATCGCATAGTTTTTCCTACGCGATCATTCGGACAATTGCTCACCCTTTTCCTACATGATTATTTATACGATCGCTGACCTTTTCTTACACAGTCATATACTTCACCTAAACAATCAAGCATCTTGTTTATGCGATAGACAACCTTTCCTCCCACTTGCTTGATCGTTGTGTATGGTCTCTCTTCCTTCTTCCCTCTACCAAATCCGAACAAAGCCCACACTTTGGATTCTCACTCCAAGAATACTGAAGGCTCTAAATGTTGTTATCTTCTCCGTTTCCTTCTATCCGAGTGGTGATTGTTTGAGGTAGATGGTTGGGCTTCAGACTCGCTGTGAAGAAGAAATCTTCATTTGATATGATTTCTTGATCTTTTTAACATTATGAAAGTATGTTTGAATGTATATGTGGTAATTCAGTCACAATGAATTGGAAAGATCCGCTTCCGCTCGTAGGTACTCTTGAATAAGAGTTCCTTCAATAACATCTACGAATTAGGATCACATCGTATGTAGCACTTTACAACTCTTTGTAACAACTACAGAGTAGGCCGCATCTAATGGTGTTACCAGAATAAGGTGCCCAACCTTATTCATGTATCATAGATCGTTTTGACTATTTACTTGAACCTAATCTACTCTTATGTCTCCACATAAAGGTCAAGTACTCAACAATAGTCATGGGTCTTAGTTTATTGAATTTAGACTTTCATACAATTTATGAAATCAATAACAAGTATATTGATTATAGAAAATGTTTATCATTTTACAAACAGTGAGTTTTAGGACATATAACCCAACATAGAATATGCCTAGTTTATTATATTATACTTTATTTTCTATGTATTGTACACTCCACTCGCTTTAGGACAAGTGTGAGATTGTTGAATTTAGTGTCTTAAATCTCGTGGATCTTGTATTTTGTAATTTGTAAATATAAATTATTTATTTATTAAAATAAGCAATATTTTATTTGAAAATTAGAACGCATTAACTTAATCCAATAAAATAAGATCCATGGTTATTTTATGTAGCTTGAACAATATGTGATAGACATACAAGTGGATCATGTTCAAGTAATAACCTAAAAGGTTAGCAATATATGAATAAGGTTGGGTGCATTATCCTAAAGACACTGCGGATACAACCTACTTTGTAAATGTTATTATAAGATCGGACCACGAAATATTTTGTTCTCTCTTTATAACATCGTTAATTGAAGAGACAAACATTTCATAGGATAACTATAGGTGACTCGATCTCAATCCTATGTGGGTTATAGACTCTTGTCCATAAAGACAATACTTGGATTTGTATGGGTGAGAGTGGCCCTTGTCACCGACTCAATAAGCCTACTATTTTAGGGATTTATCCAAGTAAGGAGTTAGGAACACAACTCCTCAAAGTCGAATTCACTCCTTCCCGCTTTCAGAGAAAGTAGATGAATTTCTCTCTTAAGTGCTGACTCTGGTCTTAAATAAGAGGTCCCTCCCACTTATTGGTTCGAGAGAGATTTGTTTATGGTAGATCATAAACGTGTTGTTCATTAGAAAATCAATGGGACTTAAGGAGAAAGATGTAATTACATGGGTAAAACGATAATTTTGACTCAACTATAAGTATGAAAAATTCATGAAGGGTCGACTTATTGATGACTGATTATATCCATAGATATAGAAATATATTTAGAGTACAAAGAGTGCAGCTGTGAGTTTTTAGTGGACTGACACACAATAAATGAATGTTAATTAAGTTAATTAAAGAGTTTAATTAATTTAATTTCGAATCATTGGAGCTTCTAATTAGGTCTATTAGGTCCCCTGCTAGCTCACTATGGATAAAACAATGATCAATTAATTTTGGAATAATTTGAATTGTTTAAATTATTTAAGGAAATTTTATATTAATAAGGATTAATATAGAGTATGATGTATAATTGATTCATTATACTATGTAGTTAATTATAAATATCATTTATAATTAAAACTATATAATATGAGATAATAAATTTGAATCAGATTCTAGTCATTAAATTAATATTGAATTGGATTTCATATTAAAACTATATAGTAAAATTTATTGTGCGATTGGATTGATATTAAAGATTATAGGTTAAGAGAGAGATATGCATTTTATATGGTTTGAATGCACATTATTAGTAAATATGAGGTATTTATTAATTAATTAATGGTTAATTAATTAATATTTATTTAATTATTTATTATATATTAAATGTGATTTAATATATATTTATTAATTTAATTAATTATTAATTAAAATAAAATAACTCCTTATGCAGGAGAGTGGAGAGTGGGGTGAGGGGTTACTTTTCCCTTCGTGTTGGTTTTTGTGTGAAATATATAAAAACACATAATCAATTGGTTCAAAAAAGCTCTCAATCTCTAAAACACATCTCTTTGATATTCTCTCTCAAATTCAAAAGAAGTAATTCATGGTAAACAAGTTGGATCCCACAATCCAATTCCTTGTTGAAGTCATAGCGGGGGAAAAGTCCTTTTGGTAGTGTCTTGCCATTCATTTTTTTTTTTCCGGATCGTGCAGAGGATTTTCACGGAGGCTCTTGAAGAATTTGGTCTTCAAAAGCATTTCTCCTAAATTCCCTTAATTGAATGTCCGGCCTTAATGTTTCTATAAATCAATTCTATGATTTTCTCAATCTCAATTCAAAGACACGGTGTTTCTATAAATCTATGTATACAATAAGTAGGGAACAGAGCAGCACCCTAGGAAACAATATGCTCGACCAAAGGGAGAGGGCAGACTGACTCAAAGAAACGAAAGAGAAGTATGAAAAGATAGAAAGAGATTCCTTGACAAAGAAGGAAAGAAGGAGTCTCAAGCAGATCCAAAAATGGAAATCAGTATACTGATTGACTAACTACACTAGTGAAGCAGTCTTAAAGTGAAATGACTTCCAACCGGGGAAGGGTTGACTATGCTAAAGCAAAGGGTTAGACCATGCAAATTTGACTACCAATGGGGATTAGTCGGATTCGACAGCTGAGGATCGCTTTGTGCCTGACTCCACTCACTACCTTTTAGCGTGAATGAATAAAGAAAGGCCCTTAAAGAGCTCGGTACCAAACAGGCACAGCTAAGGAATAATTGTGCACTCAAAGGAGCATGTCATCGAAGAGTTTCCAACATTCATTCTCGAGCGCGGAGCGAGTTCAAGACCAAAGAAAGCCAGAGCTTCTCTTCCTTTTTGCCTTGCCTCGAGGGCTTACGAGCCCGTGGGCACAGTTGAACAAGGTTCGTATTCTGATACAGGTGGAGTATCAGAGGTTGTAAAAGGCCAGACCATAAATCAAAAAGTTAGAAAGAAGAATCAAAAGAACCATAGCCAGAAAAACAAAGGAACTGTACATTCAGTGTTGTGTAACAAACAAAAGACAGATCAGGATTAAAGACGTTGGGATTAGATTAGCAGACTATGGATGGGTCAATATGTCGAGTAAAGTCTCCGTCATCTCCAAAGGCGGGGTGGTTTGGTTCGATTCTTCATCGATCGGGTGGTCGGACAGGGGTGAGAAAAGCAAAATTTCTGTCATCTGGCTCCTTCCATGCAAGACGACTAGGATCAAATGGTTTACAATAATGCTAAGAAAGAAGAAGATCGAGACCATTCTTTTTTAGACAAAGGGCTTGACTTCTATTGGGTCAACATCGAGGAAGAGTACACCAACTAGTTGGCTATGTAAAAAGAGAGTGGGCTAAAGGGGTTCAAATCGAGAATCACGAAGATGTCGACTTTGCGTTATGCCATATGATCTCAGGATTGCTTCGATTCCTTGACATTATGTGGGAGAACTCAACCAAGCAATCGGAGGTTCATCAGAGATTCCATTTTTTAGAGAAAGCAATAAGAGTGGGAAAGCTAACCTACCCTTCCATTTGCTAAATCTGACCTTCGTCCAAGAGTTCGGGCTTCTACGCGAAGAACGTGCTTTCTGACATCGAGTTTCAACTATGCCAAGAGATCACTACTTTGATACGGTTGGTTCCATTGGTCATTTTTTAGGAGAAGTCCCGAAACAGAACTAGTCAATTGAGAGGATCATTGCTAACCCATTTGCTTTATCAAGATCGTCTCGCACATAAGAGGGCATTTTCTGAATGAGAAGATTCTCTTTCTACACTGATGACATATCCCGCCTCAGAATACTCCTTCCTTGTGGGACGAAGTCACATTGATTTCAATTGATTGAATCGGTTCTGGTATTCGCTGAAAAACTGAGGCTTTCCAAGACGAGTAGACCTTAGTTTCCCGCTTATTGGGACCTACAAGAAGTTGAGTTTCTTTGCTTTCTTTTGTCACAGTAGTTGGAAAATATTCCGAAAATTGAAGCGTGTTATAAGGCTCCATAATGGTGACTCGATATACAGTCTTCACTTGGTCAACGAAACCAGGATGGTTGGATCTGCTGCTTCAACTTGGTCAAATGCAACTGCTGGTCTTGGTGTTATATGTTGCTGAGACTAAAAGTGAACTATGCCAATCACATTGATTAGAATCCATCACATCATTAACTGGTACCAATTAATCATCCAAGGCAGGGCCCTCCCTATCTCATCTTTTCTAAGCCAATTTGATTAGGGATCACCTAACCACCCAACCCCTTACGTCAATCCCATGAGCTCGGGAGAAGAATCTGAAGTGACCACCTGAAGTAGAGGTGCCATCTCCTTCATCAAGATGCAAACAAAGGCGACGAGCTTTAGGAACTCCTTCTCTATCGTTCGAGTGTATCTCTATTTTCTTATCCAGATGTAAACGAGCAAAGTTCAGGCACTTTCCTTTAACATAGGAGAAGAGGTTCTTTGATTACTATTTAGCTCGTGCTTTTATCAAAGGGGTTGCTCACTCAGGCATCACCGCTAGCGATAGTCATAACTCCACCAGGCTCTTGGCCTCTCTTGGCTCGTTGGTTTGGGAAATCAGGTACTTAAAGAGCAAGCGCTTTCATCAATTTAGGGAACTACTCCCGGGTGGTAAGATTCGGGTTCTATAGTTTTTTTTCTGCCGCTACTGGTCGATCGAACCAAAATCAAAAGCAGACAATCCAACTCACGTGAGAGATGGTAATGAACCCCTAATCAACATGGAATGCAGCCTCTCAGACCTATTCAAAGATGGGTAAGTTGGCCTAAGTGTCTTTTAGAGTTGGAAGAAGGTGCATAAGACAAAACAGAAAAATAGAAGTCTGTCGGTCTATTTTGCTGAACTGCGAAGTCTTTGGCAGGAGTTAGATCACTATTAGGACTTTTAGGCTGACTGTTCGGTAGACGCTCATAAATTCAAGAAGATAGTGGAGAAAGACCTTTCAATCTGTGGTTACCGATCAAGCCTCTCTTTCCTATCCGAGATAGCTAGTCGTCACCTTCAGTCACATCGGTGGCCCTTTTCCTCCTTTGGTCTTTTGAAATAAGGACTTAGCCCGTGGTCAGTAGCGATATGGTTTTCTTACCGTTAACTCCCCCTCTGACCATAGGTAGCTGGCTTGATGATTGATCTCAATGAGTTCCACCCATCTATCTTCTAAGGCTTTTTGCCCTAAATCTAGAGCTAGAGTTGAAAGGGCTCTCAGTAAGGTTGGTTCTAGAGTACGGAATAAGAAGAAGATCTTTGAAGTCACTAGGGATCAAGAAAGGATCCGCGTGCAAGAGCTAGTCACTAAATGAAATAAGTCTCTTCCATCTATAGGTGATGGAGAGTCTTCCTAGTGCAAAGAGAAAGGATAAGAGCGCAATCTTGAGCTGGTCATATAAGAAAGGCAAGGCTCTGACTTTAGCTAGGCACGCACCTTGGTAGTAGGACGTGAAGCTGTTCACTCTGCTTTCCCGAGTTTCGGTTTACCTGTCGAAGGTGGTATGACATTGGTTTTTATAGAATATAAAAAGAAAAAGAGCTAGATCAGTAGTTCATTACGCAGACAACCTAACACAACTAACAGAGGAAACTTCTTGTCTGTAACGAACGAAAGAACCAAGGGCTATTATTCGAATCCCGGGCTCAAAAGGCATTCGATAGTCTTCGAGATGGTCTAGTTCCTGTCTCTTATACACATCTAGATGTGTATAAGAGACAGATTCCAGAGGGATCGATTGTCATGTCTGAGGATTTTAAGTGGACGATTAAGCAAGCTTCCTTTGTTGATCTCGAGATTTGTCTAACTCTAGTCTTTTTAGAGATCGATTTCTTAAAAAACTTCGAATCAAATTGGAGCGCCCTTCTAATCCTAGGCCGAGGGAATACAACTCCCCGTGGGAGTCCTTTCCATCGGTCCCCTCTAACCTGCCACCCTTACCTGCAAGCTCGGTTTCGTCTGTCCCATCATTCATTACCATCTGTAGGGAGTGATTTTAAGGTAGAGCAGCCGGCCCCCATACAACCTGAAGATGACACCAATGAATCTTACAATCAGCCCAATGGTTATTGGTATATTTGTCGAATACTAAGCGATTACTTAAAAGCTGATATGGATACCAACTTCGACAGAACACCTTCTTACAATAAGTATCGGCGAGTCTTCGAGCTGTTAGATGGAAAAATTAGAAAAGTCAAACTAGACTCGTTTCAGTATTGGTGAATATAGCCAACAACCCCTCTTCTAATCCTACAATAGAAAGGGTGCGACGAATCATGAATGAGATTTACCAGCAGCAAATAAAAGACCGTGACCTTGACAGCTATGAATTTCATGATTGATTATGAGAGGGTGTTTTTCATAATGGACGCCTGCGGAGGAGAGAAGGTGAAGTTGCTCCCTGGGCTAGGATCGGCTACTGTTGGGATCAGTCCGGCAGGAAGGAAAGCTAATCCATCGGCTGAGAAAGAAGGTTCTTCCACGTACTGAAGTAGTTGAAGCATTGAAATGCATTCATGTGTCAACGCCTTTCTCCATTAAAGAAGATCGGAGTCGTGAACTGTCAAGATTCTTGGCAAAACCTTGCATCAACAAGAAGTCCCGCACCAGAAAGTAGAATCCCTAAAGAAAGAAGGGCTCATCCCACACTTGGGTACTTCATTTTGACTACGTTATTCAACAAGAAAAAAATGGTTTCATCTTAGTCAACTGAGTGAATGCAGAATGATTGATAGCTCTCTACAAGCTCTTTGCACTCTACTTAAGGAAGCGAAGCAACCACTTCTCCTCGGCATGGGCAAGAGGGATCCATTGAGAGGGATACCTGCGGATGAGATTGAGAGAGAGGCGGGGGATGATCAAATATGGTTAGACTTCTTTCCATACCCCAAAAGGAAGGCATTTCGGCACCTCAGTCCATAGCTAAAGTTCTCAAACAAGGGTTCTATTTCGTCCTCTCATCAGGAAAATCCCATTACAAGTAGTTCCGGTTAGCCCACTTGCCCGAGCACACTCTCAACTTGTAGATGCACCAATCCCGCCTTCCCCCAAGAGAACTGAAAAACCAATAGACCACGAACACTAGCACGCATGAAAACAGCCCTTTCGAAAGCATATCAAAGGAGCAGACATCCATCCAATCTTCACTTATAGACATCAAATGGCCTTCTTTTTGTTTGTTAACTACTAAAAACGAGCAAGTTAGTAGTAGTAGCTTACCTCGGCGTTAGGACAAAGAGAATTAACCGCGCTTATCCTTATAAGAAAGAGACTCAACCTTACCGCTCCGTGGGCTTCAAGCGATCGAAAGACTTTATATCATAAAGAGAATATATCCTTACGTATGCATGATAGAACTAAGTGGTTAGTGGGTTAGTAAGCATGGTAGGCAGTAAGCGAGCATGAAGATTAGTGGTTTCATTTATCTTCTTAGAGTAGTGCATCAGTTCCATATCCATTATCGGACGAATGCCTATAGGGAAAGAAATCGATAAGAGAAATGAGAAATAAATAACATAAGTAAGCATCCAAGGATTGCACCTTGGTATGTAGCCTTCTTGCACATTAGTAAGGCAATCTCATCAATCCCAATGCTAGCAAAGCGTCACAAAAACTAGTCCATTCTTGAGGCAAGCCGGTAAGCCACATCAGCCAGTAAGTAACATGAGACGGCGGAACTTCCATTCTCGGAGGGAGGTCCCGCAATCAATCCCAGTTCCATATTCATAAAGTTGATGGATAGAACTACTAGACCTTGTTACCTTTGGATTTGTCCTCTTCTAGTCGAGTAAGGTGTGTACCTTCCCTTTCAAGCTCTTAGGGGAGGACATCAAATAGGAGGATTTTTCCGAAATTCAAGTATCTCCGTGCCTCTCTTTCTTGGTCTCGCTTCTTCTTCTGAAGTCTCTCTTATCGGCCATGCATCGAACGATGAGACCCATTCCGACTCCGACAAGGCAGATTTTCTTTCTGGTGGATTTTGGAAGAAATTGACTTCTTGTTTTGTGCCCCAAACCCAAGATTGTGGGGATTCTATTTCACCCACGGAACCAACAATTGCCAACTGGATAGAAGACGTTGATCTTCCCTGGGAGTCCCCCTCTGATACTCTCACCGATCTGAGAAACAAGTGCTCGATTCTTATTGAATCCTTCTTTAAAACTCAGTCCAGAGACCCCTTGACATGGAAGGATATCGCACAATGCCTTGCTTTGGAGGGTAAGGAAACGACCGCTGAAGTGGGTGCCACCAGGGAAGACTTCCAACGTCTGCTTGGAGAATTACAAAATCCAGGGGAGAACGACGTCTATCTTTGGGTTTAAAAGCCCTGAAGCAGCATCCATGCTAATGGGGAAACCCTACCTAATGCCAGGCACACAACATTTGGAAAAATAACAAGATAAGACTGATTCTATGAGGAAAGGACGACGTACCATGATACTTTCCGTTTTGTCAAAAACAGCTTTGGTCTCTGGTTTTAGTTTCTTTTTTTTTTTTTTGTGGTAGTGCTACTTTTTCTCTAGAGCTACTGTATTAATCACTTAATGGCGAGGGATACAATACAGGCTCTTTGTGGATCGGTTCGGGAGCAAGTAAAATGAACTACATTGGGATTGATTCCGAGGTTGAATCGATAGGTAAGTCAAACACAAGAAAGAAGTTCGACCCCAGCCCAACCGGTGTATGCATTCATAAAAGATGAAGTCCTACATGATAAGCAAGAAGAAAAGGGAAGGAAGAAAGGTCGATTCATTGATTCTTCAACATTTTCAATAAAGAGATCGACCCAGTATGGAAGATACAAAGGAATTGAATCAGAGTAGTACCAGCCATATCGATGTTGAATCCGGAGTAAAATATTCAATCTGGATTCCGCATTTGACTTTTTCTTTGATTTCGTCTCTAACAAGTCAATCCTCATGTGGGGATTGAATCGGCTAAAATCAGGCTGGATGGTTAACCCGCTTTCAATGAAGAACTCTAGCCGGAGATAGAGAATTCTTGCCACATTGGAACCTATGCCGGCACCCATCCTGTTCTATTCTAGTGATTAGAGCGAGTGCTAAGTCTTTCCAGATAGGAGGCATTTGATAGCGTCTATAGTAGCAGTCCATTCGAGTCAATAGTTTCCAGGCCAGCTCCATTGCAGTCATTTACCAATTCTTTGTAAGTGAAATCGAAATAGTAGTTACCCTTGTTGTGGATCCTTTACCAGAAGAGGTAATCCATGTCTAGTCGAGGGTAACATCATCTTTCTAGTACGAGTTACTATCTGTAAACCCTCCTCCTCTGCCTTCGAGTCTCAAACTCAACTTAGTCTCAGTACGCAATGGCGTGATTCTTGGGAAAAGCATCTGTAGCTATCTGTAGCAGCATCGAACTCAATTGATGATTTCTAACCTTCGTCCCCGTCAACCTCTATTTCATCAACCGAAAAAGGAAAGTCAAATACAGATGAAGGAGAAGCGGCTTGGCCGATGAGAGGAGGGAGCTTTTTAAGCAACTCAACCAAGATGAGCCGATTACCAAACCATTGAGGGAAAGGAGGTTAATTAATACTGGTCTGTTCTAGTTATTCTAACCAGTACATACTGAAAGCTTCCCTTTTTAGATGCTTCAGCCAGTTCTAGACATATCATAACATTCTAAAAGCTAGGCTCTTCGCGACCATGAAGTCAAGGTGACTTGATTCTGAGGAGGAAGCAGTAGGTAAGCAGCAATTGAAGCAGTCAAAATATATAGAAATTATTCTAGGCTTCGTGATCGAGCCGACCTAAGTTTAGTGATCGATTTGAGGTTTTTCCTGGACCTACTGGCTCTTATTCCCACCCAACAAAGAATGTAACTATTCCCGTCCTCCCGAAGTAGGGGAAGATAGGTGACAATCTTCTTCTGTTTACGAGTCTTCTTGAAGAAGCCTTGACTCGTTTATCCGATTCCTCATCCACTCTTGACCGATGTAGAGAAAGTTCAGTCGAGGTATAAGCTCTTGCTAAGTCGAAGAGATCCACTTTGTCATCTATGCCGCTCACTACCCTATTCTTCTCTTTCAGATCCTGGGGTCATATCTCCCCATTTCTTCGTACCCTGACGGTTGAGCCTCAGATACAACACTCTACCTATCATATGAGTGGGTCTGATGGCCTATGGAGAGAGCTTCTCACTAACACTTTCGACTCACTGCCAAAGCTTCAGGTGGAGAAGCTAGAAGCCTTCCCGGTGTATGAGGGGAGACTGCGAAAGTTCCAAGCCAACAATCCCTACCTTGATTGTTTGACTTCTTATTTTGAAGGCATATTGGGGTATTCTTTCATGGCCAGGAAGGACAATGAAATTCAATATTTCCTTCGGTGTAGATGTATTCTAAAGTAGCACGAACTAGGAAGAGTCTTGACGTAAGGAATAGAAGGAAGGTTCTTTTTAGAGAATAGCAGCGCTTTTTCTTCCTTTACAAGACTTTCAACGTGTCATTTCAGAGTCAACCATTGATTGGTCTTTCTGGGTAGCAGCTTCACACGGCACCTAGGAAGCTAAGTAGTTGTCAGAAAGATTAGTTAATGGGTCACCTGGTAATCGCTGGGATTTCGAATTCTACTTAGAAAGCTATGTTTCGAGAACGCCTTCCCTCTAACTAAGGCAATTGGTCTCTCACGTTGGATATAGATAGGCCAATGTTGCCAATGTAAGTTAAGCGCATAAACGACCTTCAGATTGGTATTGGCATTAGGAAAAGCAAGCTGATAGTGGAACTAGTGGCATTCCTTTTCGGATAAGAAAGTGACCTCGTCGGCCCTGAATTTGCCCCTCATCTTTATGACTCAACATCTGTAGCGTCATCGAAGTGTAGCGAGACAATGAGTTATGTTCCTCCAACGTTCTCATCCGAGTTCTCCACCAGACCATAGCACTAAAATCCCTCGTCTTCTCCTTCCCTTCCTAACCTTCCCACGCGTACGTCATGCCAAAGCTTTATCAAGCCTTTGAAATCGGTTCAACTAACCGCATCCCTTGTGTTGTGCAAAAAACGAGGTTGGATGCAAGATTCGGTGATTTAGAATCGAAGTTTTATCAACTTCAAGCTGTCGCATAACCACTTTATGTTAATTGCTAACACTAAACCAATCCTGCCAGTTTGAATCCTCTAACCCTGCTGGTACCCACTTTATCTCTTGACTTTCCTTCGGGTAGACTAAGGGACCTTATCTTAGTAGGGGATTCTATCTTGTGAAAATTCTGATCCCGCTAGAGGAAAAAGCATTTCTCGGACAATGAGATCTCTCGCTTTCCCGGAACAGTAAGCTGTCTAGTAAACAAAACACCCTTTCAATCAAGGATCTTATGCTTTTCCAGTGAACAAGGCTGCGTAGCCTATGCTTTGCAAGCCTATCACGCTCGACTATTTTAAGTGGATAGTTTATTCATGAGAAGGAGTTGTCACACCCCAGAGAAGTCGATTCTTTTGATTAGGACAGAATGAATACAACTAAATAAGACTGGTAGACAGCCTTGACTTGAAGAGTTAGTTCTACTGGTAAACACGTTATACTTATTACGCTCGATCCTGTAAAGGACTTTCTTAGAAATAAAAGTAGCAGCTAGCAAGGAAAAGAAAGGAACTACGAATTCTTTGTCTTTGACTCACCGTTCAACGAGGATAGGCCTATAGCCGTTACCAGAAAACTGCGTCCTGCAGTGGGGCTTTTCCAGAGTTGTTAAAGGGGCGCAACGATGTCTATTCCTTCTGTGGAATTTTTCCTTCCAACATCGGATTCACTAGCATTGGAAATTCACCCAACAGCTAGGCCACCAATCCCACTTCGGTTAGCTACTTAGGATTCAACACACAGGGGAGATTTCGAATGAAAATCTCGATAAACAGAGAACCCACTGAGCAGTAAGGGTCCCATCTGGAACAAGGAATCTGTAGAATTTCTTTAGGGGAGTCTTTTAACAGGCCAAAGAAAAAGCTCTTTGATAAAGAGGAATAGAAGCTAAGCAGGACTTATTATTGTATAGTATTCTAGTATACCTTCTTCGATCTCACGAGGAAGGACTCCCCTCCCAGGTAACAGTAGGCAAGTAGTTAATCATATCCCATTCTAGAACTAGAACTTCGATTGAGCTTTTCAGGGCTATGACGAGGTGCGAAGTGAAGCAAAGGAAGGTTAATAAATAAGGGGAAGCAGTATTCCAACCGGAAATGAGTGAATGAGAAAGCATCTCTTCTTGGTAGAATAGGTAGAGCATGACTTCTTTCAACTATTCTATTATTAGTTCTCAATAATAATGATAAAATGAGTTATATTTTCAGCTCTCAAATAGGTTATTGACTGAGAAAGTCAAGTAGGGCGGAATCGAAGAATAATAGAGTGTCGAACAAGTGGGTTTTGAGTTCTATGGTGACGAACTCAATGGAGTCAGTTATAGTGATCCTGCTACTGTGAAAAAATATGCCCGACGCGCTGCCCTTAATCTAGCCACGGGGATATTTAGGCTCGATATGAAAGACGGACGAGTGAAATCTTTGAAATCCCATGGTATGTATTTTTCGTAGCAGTCCAAGGGGTTTGTCTACTTTTGGACATGCTTCGTTTGCTCTTTTACCTTCTATGGATCTATATCTTCTTTACTGTTTATGTTTTCTCGCTTTCTTTATTTGTTAATTTCATGACAATACTTAAATTGTGTTTTACAGCTCAAAGGTAGGTATGGAGGATCTTATGTTTTCACAATGACTACATCCGCAAATCACGATGACGACGTCGAGAACATGGTGAAGAATATCTATCCTGGTGCTAGCAAAATCTACCACATCTCAGGAATACAGAAGTTCGAACTGCCAAAACACAAGGTCCGCATAAGGGACGTGTCAATTGGTGGAGAGTGCAAAGAGTAGGTTTATAGTCTTTGCTTGAGGGCTTGCTGACGCAACATTGGAGGATGTCTTTATTAAGGTTGCTGGAGGAGCTCAAGCATTAAATGTTCTTTCATGATCCTTATTTCTCTCAATTTTCATTCCGCTGTTACGTTTGTCTTTTATCTCTATATGTTTGAATATACGTCAGATTCTCTAAGAACTTACACGTATACTTCTACGCATTTATAATTATTCCTTTGCCTGTTGGTTAAACATCATTTACATTTTTGTAAATTTTGATATATGTTGGTTTAGATAGCATGGAGGAAATAAATATTAGTGTATCATTATCTATCTTTTTATCATATATACT
Source organism: Benincasa hispida (assembly GCF_009727055.1). Taxonomy (NCBI): domain Eukaryota; kingdom Viridiplantae; phylum Streptophyta; class Magnoliopsida; order Cucurbitales; family Cucurbitaceae; genus Benincasa; species Benincasa hispida. Next base: position 6,552,839 of record NC_052350.1, read on the forward strand.
ATGAAATTATCAATCATTTTTAGATTGGAAGATTGGAATCTCTCACTCCTAAATGTTAATTGAGCTCATCTTAAGCATATAGTAAAACTATAATAAGTAAACAATTATTATTCTTGATTATATATTCAATCAATATCTAAATCAAATATTCATGTCAATCAATAGTTATATCATAAAAATTATATTTGGTTTCTGTTGTGTCGAGTTAATCATTGTTTCTAACTTTAAAAAAATAGTATAAATTCTCATTGACATCTATGATATTTTCACATTTCTAGGAGTTTGACATTGACATTTTCATTATATCGTAAAAAATTTGATGAAACATTAAAAATGGTTTAAATCCTATTTTGATCTCTAAACTTTAAACGTTGTTCTTTTTTGTCCCTAAACTTTCAAAAATGATTATTTTAGTTTTTGAACTTTCAAAAAGTGTTTATTTTGGTCTCTACTATTAAAATTTTGTAAACTTTTTGATTAAATTGTATCTAGAATGTGTTAAGCAAAATGAAGGTGAAGTAAAATGTTAACAACCAACGTGCCAAAATACTAAACGACTAAAATCTTGATCACAAAATGACTTTAGAGTTCGATAGAAAATGGCATTATCACCTAGGTTAAAACTGAGACGTAACAAAATGCCACTAATATGAATATAAAATCAATAATAAACATTTAACTTGTTTAAAAAACATACAATATTTATTTACTAATTTATTATTTTTAAAATTTTGTTATTATGCCAAAACTAGCATAATACGATAGTGTTATTGACCATGAGATATGTGGTTCGAATTCTCCTACGCCTATTGTACTTAAAAGAAATAATTTATTATTATACTTTCCATAAATATGCATCAACATTTTCAAAAAACTAAGACTTTGATATTTCCATCGATATCAACATTTTAAACATGGATTCTAATCTCATTTAGTCATGTGTTAAAAGGTTAAATTACAAGTTCCTAAACTAGAGTTGTATTTAATAAGTCCTCAAGTTTTAAAGTGTTTTAATAGGTTTATGAACTTTTAATTTTGTGTCTAATATGCCATAATATTAACTTATTAGTTGAAGGCCAACAAAATATATGTTGATCAATTGTTGAGTTATACTGTCAGGTTTTACTCATTTATCATTTTCAAGATCTTGATTTTGATTTTTCCAGAGGGTCTTTAAAAGTTTCCTAGAATTTAAAATCGTATCTTAGATACCATGTTCATATCTTAGGTATCATATTCCAGAACATTGAAGCAAAGAAAGAAAATAGAAAAAATGAAAGAAAAAAAAATCATATCTCAAGTTCTTATAACAACAATTTATGTATATAAGTAACTTAAGATAAAGTCCAACTAAACTAAACATCAGGCACATCCTAATTTCAAATGAGTTTAATTTCAAACTTAGATGCATCTCTCTATCTAGCTACATAAATATCCTTTGAGTTTAAGTTTAACCCATCAAGACACAACGTTCTATTCTTCAAAATGGCCAAAGTTCTTCCATTGATCTTTCTCTTAGTTGTTGCAGCCATTGGATTTGCTAATGGAAATGAAGTGGGAGTATATGAATTGAGAAGGGGAGATTTTTCTATTAAATTTACCAATTATGGTTATACCATTCTCTCTGTTATTCTCTCTAATAAAAATGGTTTGTTCTGTTTTTATTTTTCTTAACCTTACCCATTTATATTTGCATTCAACACAATATGATATAGTTCTAATTTTTTTTTCAGTTATTTGTTTTAGGGAAGTTGGATGATATTGTTCTTTCTTTCCCTTCAATTGATGACTTTCGAGTGAGATAATTGCATTTTTTGTTGTGATTTTCTGGTATAAAAGAGAAAAATGAATAAAAGGGTATGATTTGTTTATGCATTTGTTTTGACAGAATGATACTACCTACTTTGGAAACATTGTTGGACGTGTAGCAAATAGAATTGGAGGAGCCCAATTTGGTATCGATGGTGTTTTTTATAAACTCAATCCTAATGATGGAAGGAACTTGCTCCATGGTATATTTCATCAATCAAAACACTTTTTTTTTCTCTTCTCTCTCCCCCAACGTTTTCCTCTCTAATTGTGGATTCATCTTTTTCATAGCGTATGACACTACATTTGATTCATATGGCCAAATTAAACATAGTTAAGCTCTACTGAAACCCATCAACCGACATCTATTCACTAGTTAACTTGTACGGTCACCTATTCATCGTCATCTATTTCATGGTTAAACTCGTATTGTCACCTATTCGCCATCATCTATTAACTGCCCCGTAATGACACGTGCTTCTCTCTCTTGGGTCTAGAATTTGAGAACTCCAAATGACTCAAATTGTTTACATTACTTAATAGGTAGTTAACTTAAATTCATGAACATTTAAAAGCAATCAAAATGCTAAGCAAATTGATTTTATATTGAGATTTTTTAAGCATTTTTTATTTGACTGTGAAGGTGGGAAGAAAGGGTTCGGAGATGTGATATGGAAGGTGGAGAGTTATGTGAAGGACAGCCACATTACATTCACCCACGACAGTTTCGATGGCAAATAAGGTTGGACTTTAAACCATAAATTTTAAACCCTAAATTAAAGGATTACAATGAACAAATGGAGGGTTTTGTTTGGTTTTTGTGTAAACAAGGTTTCCCGGCGATCTTCGAGTTTCAGTAACTTACATATTCATAGAAACAAACAAATTAGGAGTAAAAATGGAAGCAAAATTCATAAACAAACCAACCCCAGTAAACCTGGCCCAACACTCTTACTGGAATCTAGACGGCCATTCAAGCGACGACATTTTATCTCACAAAATCAAACTCTTTGCCTCAAGTATAACTCCCGTCGACATTGAGCTCATCCCCACCGGTGAAATCGTGCCAGTGGTTAGAACCTCTTTCGATTTCTTAACCCCACGAGAGATCGGGTCGCAGATCAAGAGCGTAGCCGGCGGATACAACACTAATTACGTGGTGGACGACACTAGGAGTGAGCATTTAAAGAAAGTGGCGGAGGTTACAGGGAGAACATCGGGGAGGAAGATGGAACTATGGAGTAATCAACTAGGAGTTCAATTTCATACGGCAAATCAGTTGAAGGATGTGAAAGGGAAAGATGGGGTTATGTATAAGGACTATGCAGGGTTTGCTTGGAAACTCAGAGCTTTCCGGATTCCATGAATCATCCTAATTTTCCTTTGCAGATTGTGAAGCTAGGGGAGAGTTATGAACATGTTATGGTTTATAGGTTCACTGTTCATCATTCTGATTGAGCTCTGTTTCTTGGTTTGATTTGGAAAAGGAATTTGGGGATTTTTATTATTTTTCTCTTATGTCGGATGAGTTGGGTATTCCATTTTCAATTCCTAGGTTATGGTTTTAACCAAAGTACAAATGTCATGATTTTATTTAATGGTTTCTATACACATTATTTTTAGGTTCATTTAAATAGTTTGTCTATACATTTTTTACTCATAATTAATATTTTTTAGGCCGATTTCGTTGGTAAAGATGAACTGAACGCTATATATTTCTTGTTTAAAACCAAACTAAAATAAAGATAATGATGATTTCAAATTTAAAAATAAGAAGATTCGGTAAAAATATTATATTTTATGTTTAAAACAAAACTATAACAAAGATAATGATAAAAACTAGTTAAAAATTGTATGATTTAGTTTGGATTAGTAGAAAATAGGATATATTAAAAAAAAAATAGTATTTAGGAAAAGTAATATATAATATGAGACTTGAAAATTCAA
>NC_052350.1:6556609-6772890 GCF_009727055.1 Benincasa hispida
TATATATATATATATATAATGGTATTTAGGAAAGTTAATACATACTATGAGACTTGAAAATTCAAGTCCACCTTTGAATATAAATATAAGTTCGAAAAGTTTTTAAATTAAGAAACAAAATTTTATCATAATCAGTAAGTCAATCCTTCACAGGTCGTTCTATTTACAATTGAGTCACCGTTTTACTCCTATTAATACACTTAAGCTCCCACTGATCCTCTAATAAACCATGTCGCTCTTGGCCATGAGAGGGCGGGACCTCTTCAAGACCAGGAATCAATACTTAAGGAAAAAACCTATCGAAAAATCAAACATGTTGTTGAAAAAACAAACACATTGATCTACGTTAGGTTTTAAGCAAATACTCATTGAAAAACATATAGCATCCAATACAGTTTAGCAAAATTAACATGAACCCCGTGTGACATCTAGTTTCGCAATGATGCTTCAAAGGTTTAGGACAAAAGCTGCTGAAGGGTGGTCAATTTATCCCTCCTCTAAATTGAGACATTTTCAACCAGCCATTAATACCAGAACAACTCTTGTTCCTTTGATTTGGTCAAGAAATCATTATTTTACTTAACAATTTTCTATAAGTGTGACTCATCATTTTAGGCCCTAGAGTTCCGCCCCAAGCAGCCAATCTGAAGGGAAAAAAAACTGATTGGGGCAAAAACTAAAGTGACCCTATCCATTTCTGGAGTTCACCTTGATATTGACCAACTGCACAAAACCCATCCAAAGTGAGATGCTCCCAGGGTGCCACGAGGGAGTGCAAGAATGATCTCATGGTGCGAACTAATGAAGGAGACCGCAGGACATGTTGACCCATACTCTTCACCCACTTACTATAAACACTCTCTCCGTCTACCTTGATATTGACTCATGCAAACACCATCCGAAGGGGGATGCCCCTAGGGCACCACGAGGCCAAACATGAATCTCGGGGCGTGAACATTCAGGAAGAAACATGAGTGGGATCATTGACATATCATATATATCTCTTCCTCCCACTGAGTATTTTATAACCTAGGGTTTAGTTTACTTAGAAAAAAACATGGCTAAGAATTTTAGCTAAGTCACTTTTTAGGTTTTCCCAAGAGTAACATTTACATTGGAAAGTTGAACAACTTTTGATCATCATCCATTAAACTCTTTAATGGAGTCTTTGACCAACTGTCACATGCTTGTAGAAAACCTATCTAATTCACCTTTCTAGGTAGGTTCCCAGGTAGAGGTGTTTCGTTTCTGTCAACTTAAGCACCCCAGCCTAGACAGAACCCACCTTAGACAAAAGGTCCCTTATAGGTAGATTTAATACAATTTTAATCTTTTATGCCAATCAATTTAATCCTATTAAACCGATTTAAAAAGATTAAACTAGGTTGCTAATCCCATTAGAACCTTGAACTTAGTTCTATCTCAATCCAATTTTAAAACCCTGTTAAAACATGAGTTTGCCTAAGTCCACATGCAACTCTTTCTTATCGATTTTAGTTCTAATTTTCATTATAACGCTTATAACAGAAACAACCAAAACCACCCACAACGCGAAGCAAACATATATAAGGCATTCATAACTTTCACAAATTAACCTAAGTGTCATGCTCCATACATTGTTCATTCATTGCTACTTTTATATAACACTTATACAACCAAGCAATGAACTAAACAAAACATGTTTCCATTCACCCTTATACTATAACGCTTATAGTATAAAGATGATGCATGAATATGCTTACTGCATGCATAAATATAACTCTTATATTTCGTGATGCATGTGCATGCTCTCTTGTAATTTTATCATGCCATATTATAACACTTATAATACATGATGCATGAATAATTTCATAACCTAAGGTGGGTTTCAACTCTATATTTCATACATTATGGCATATAAACCAACATACATCTCATGTACATTAAATAAAAGTTGATGAATCGGGATAATTTGCCTCAAATCCTCAAAACCAAAGCTAACTATTACAAATAGCAAAGAGTCTCTGGTTCAAATAGGCGAACCAGGTATTGAACCGTCCAGGTGAAGAAACGCGTCTCAACTGATCATGTACCAAACTCCTTAGTGATCGCCTACACGAAAGAGTAAACACTTTACTCAATTTTTTACCTACGCTTCCAGAGCTAAACGATCATTTAGCAACGATCGTGTACCTTTACTATGCGATGAAGTATGAGGTACGCGATCGTGTAACATACAACGTATAACACAAGCCTTAGACAATCATCTAAATAACAACGATATGGTGAAGCACAATCGTCTAAACGATCGCCAAGCGAGCGCGAAGGTATCGTATGCCGCATGATCGTGTAGTCAGTGACTATGTCATGAGGCATGCTAACTATACGATCGTTTAGTGCGCGTGTCTTTTATTAAATGATGAGCATAAAATGCTCCCACTTGATCGTTTACCTCCAGCGTCCACACAATCGAGCAACCAATGCTACATGGTAGAGTAAACGCTTTACCCCATCGTTTAGCATTAGTTAAATGATCGTTTAGTAATACTACACGATCGCGTAGAAAAATCTACATGGTCGTTTAGACAAATCCCAATGATCGTTTACCTTAGGCTACACGATACAACCAACCCTCGGTCTTCTTCCTCGATGAGAAACGCATCTTCATGCTTCGAAACTTCATCACGAATGACTTAACAAACTCAAACACTTTGAATTACAGACTCGATTGCTTGTTAATTATGCCCAAAAACACAGGGGCCATTACAAATTAACACTTTATAATTGAAATGAAAGCTTTACACAGAGGCAATTAACCCGTAAACATCCATCAACATCATCCACAAACACATTTAACACTTAAACACAATGCAGAAAACCCACAACGACCGTAAAAGAAGTTCAAAATAGAAATGAAATTTAGAATATCAGAACAACTTGGCTCTGATACCAATTGAAGGAAATCAGACATGAGGATTTCCATGAGCAGTGGAAGAATCGTTCCAAATTCCATTCGATATTGAACATACACAATTACAGTATAAGAAATGGAAACTAATAGGTCATGCACAATATGAAATTACAGCATGCTTTAAGATAAGATCAAGGGATAGAATATACATACCTTTGAAGACTCATTCTTCAAACTCCCTTGATCGAACTCCAAGCATCCAAGACAATAATACATGGACGTTCGAACACAATGACCGCAACACAGCACGATCAACAATGAACACGGAACCCAACGATCTCAATGTTCACAAACCCAACGAACGACCTCCATAACCTTGATGTCAATCGAGTTGAGTGAGGACATCTTCACAATGGTTACCTTGGTATTCTCAGTGTGAGAATCCAAAAGTTGTGGGCTCTGTATGAACTTGGTTAGAAGAAGAGACTGGAGGAACAACAATCGTGTAGACGATTGAGTAAGTGGGAGATGACACAGTCTATCGTATAGACGATGTGCTCAATCGTGTAGAAGAAGGAAACCTATCGTATAGACAATGCCCTGCGATCGTTTAGATATGACCAGCTAAGTGAACTATCGTATAGTTACACTCCACGATTGTCTAGTCTCTCTAAGAGTTATCACTTAGTGAAACAATTTCACTTGATAACATTCTCCCTGAGTTTCTTTCCGAAAGTAGCAACTCTTCTAAATTTAGGAAAATATTTTTCCTTTTATCTCACGTTACCATAAAACCACCAACTCAATTGGTTGTTAGAGAAAAAGAGAAAATTATCCAATAATTAATATTATTATAAATATATATGATAACCAACTCAATTGGTTGTTAGAGAAAAAGAGAAAATTATCCAATAATTAATATTATTATAAATATATATGATAACCAACATACCATATTATATTTATAACTTATAGTTTTAATATTCATCTCATGAAACATATAAACCATAGTTCTTTTTCTATTTTATGGTACTTAATGTAAATCACATTACATTAATCCTCCACTTGATGTATCTCATACATCACACCAATTATATCATACATAATTGAATATCCTCTTGTCAATTTGAACGTTTCAAATCAACCCCAAGAACTGATTCTTAACTTGAATCCATTGAGCTACCAAGGGGACCTTATAGACCTATAACTTTAAGCTTCAACGGTACGTGTGTTGGGATTAAAGTCTTGTGTCCTGTACCTTGTAAACAGTTTGTACAAACGCTTGTGTTGTTAATATATGATATTTACTTCACATCTTGTATTTTACTCAGTTGCTTGTTTTATTTGCTTTACCATAAACCAATAAACATAAAATCCCTTGTTATCTATATGTGACTCAAGCATGTATGTGGTGACATAAAAGTGGATCATGTCTTAATGATAACCAAAATGGTCTATAGTATATGAATATAGGAGGGAAACCTTATCCTGGTAACACTATGGATGCGGCCCGCTTTGTGAAATGGTCAAAAGTGTTGTGATTTGTCACAGATGGTCCAATCCTGATCATTCGTGTTGGGGACATGCGAGCGGGGGCGTCCTATATAAAGAATTTGTATAAGACCTGACTACGAAGTGTTAACGTCTCGTTATATAATACCGTTCATGATAAAGAATTCACTTCACTAAGATGACCATTGTAACGACCGGATCCTTACACATTATGATCCGACCACTATGACATGCATACTTAGACTTTTCTATCATGAAATGAGTTCTGGTGAAAATTTCAAAAAACATATCTAAATTTTATTAATTAGATAGAAAAACTATATAAAAAAATTTATTTATCAAAATATCAGGATCCATAAAACATTAGCGTGGTGGTACAAAATGCATATGCCTATAATAGTGAGTTTGATGGTTGGCCATTTGAGCGACATCTAATTCTGCCATCTACGCTGTGTCCTTACCTACAAAGTCTAAAAAATATAGGATGAGTAAATATACCCAATAAGTAGTTCTCACGTAGGGTAGTGACCGAATGCACAATCACAAACAACATGTCATGAAAACATATGGTTGGGACCGAAAACGTATAATAACATGTGGTGGTCAGTTATGCTTCCAACATAAATCTCTCCGCCCTGATAGGAAGATAAGGACCTAAGCGAAAACTAACCCATCTGATGATTAGCGGGTCATGCAGTCAGTAGGGCCAGAGTCGCATCCAACATCAACTATTAGCATAAACGTAATATTGGACTAGAGGGGTGTAACCATACATACCCTGCTAGTCCCTAGCGTAAACATAATGTAAGATTAGGCCTGGAGGGGTGCAACCATACATGCCCTGCCAGCCCTGGAAGCATAAATTTCTCCACCCTGATAAGAAGATGAGGACTTAAGCGGAAACTAACCCATCTGATGATTAGCAGGTCATGCAGTCAATAGGGCCAGAGTCGCATCCAATATCAACCATTAACATAAACGTAAGATTAGACTGGAAGCATAACTTACACCTAATTAAAACTTGATTTTAACGTAATCATGAACAAACATAATGCATGGGGTCCCTTGTAGAGAAACGTGTTCTAAATATGTAATGCAATATAATAATTAACATAACCATGCAACATAATAAAGGTACACTACAATAGAACACTTAAAGAGAGAGTGAGATAAACTACTTACTGTGATCTAGTTATTCTTTATTATTCTTTATGATTTGATCAGTAGAGCTTTCCCTTTTTAAACTAGAAGGAAATTTGGCCAGCACCTTACCCAAGCTTTTCTCTTTTAGCCTCACAGAACTTCCTCACTCATACTTACTCTTTCACACGATTCTTTGTTACTAAGATTTGTTTGAGAATGGGTTAAATCTTCAATAAAGGGTCCTATTTATAGTAGTTTTCAGCTCTTCTTAGTGTGACAAATCATCCTACAGGTGGCTTCTTTAAAATTACTTAGGGTTTAAGGATTCCTCTCAATAAGACACCTAATCTCGGCTAACGTTTGCCCTTACATCATCATTCTTTGTTTGTATTCAATTTTAGGGTTTTTCTATGTATAATCTATAAGATCGTGGCCAAATTCAAAGCATAATCCACGCTTCTGTCCAAATCTCGCTCTTTTTGTTCTCAAAATCTCGCTCTCTCCAGCTTTCTCGTTGGTTTGGCTCTTGCGACTCTCGTTGTCGCTATCGTTGGTCTCGCTCTCGCTCTTGCTACTCTCGCTCCCGCTCTCGCTTTCACTCCCGCTCTCGCTCCCCCTCCCGCTCCCACTCTCGCTCCCGCTCTTCAATTTTTTTCTCCAATCTCGTTAGTTTTCACGTGTGGTTGCCTTCACTGCTTGTGGACTCCACTTCCTCTTTTTAACTCTTTCAAATTTTAAGAGTATATGGGCATTCACCTCCAATTCTTCCAATGAGTAGTGTCTAAATAAAAGTTATCTACTGCCCGTTGTCTCCTAAATTAGCTAGCGTCCAACTTCCAATTAATCCTCCCTGATTCTGCTCCCTTATTCATTATTTTTGGATAATGAATAAATTTCCAATTAATCCAATCAATTTCCAATTTCCAATTATTCATTATTATTATTATTATTTTCCTTCTAAATTTCCACCCTTTGAATAAAATTTCGTTCTGCTTAATATTTGACATTTAATTTCCTGTATGCATACAAATCTGGGTTGTTACAACCATAGGTAACATGACCTCAATCCTGAGTAAGTTGGAAGCTCCTGCCATTGAGGGCAGTCCTTTGATTTGTATGGGTGTGAGTGGCCAGGTTGCCGATTCAAACCTACCATTTTAGGGATTCGTCTGATTTGGGAGCTGGGAACTCAGCTACACAAGATGGAATTCACTCCTTCCCTGAGGTAGGGGTGAGTAGATAGATAGCTCCCTTAAGGGCTGATTCCGGGGCTTGAACGATGTGGTACCACACACCTTCTCTTGGTCCGAGAGGTGTTCACACATAGTTGGACTATGTTGTATTGTGCATTAGAGGAATCAATGGTACTTAAGGAGTGAGATGTAACTATAGGGACAAAATGATAATTTGGCTCAGCTGTACTTACGAGCATCTGTGAAGGGTCATCGTACTCATGATTGGTTATATCCGATGGACACAGAAATATATCTATGGTAAGAAGAATTTAGTTGTTGGTCTTTAGTGGAATGCCTGACAGTTAACGGATGGTGGATCTCGTGGGTAAAGAGTTTAGTCAGCTATTCATGGACCGTTGGAGCTTCAACCACAGGTCCATTGGATCTCCTGGGTAGCTTGGATAAAGTCAAGAACCAGTGTTTGAGTTAATTTGAAATGTTCAAATTGACAAGAGAAAGTTCGATTATATATGATATAATTGGATTGGTTAATTATATATGATCCAATTGGCTAAATATATGAGATACATTATTTTAGAGGAAATTAGATATAAATATGATTTATAACAAGTAGAGGAGAAAATATTATAGTAGATATGTGATATCAAACTATAGGATAAAAATATAATATGATTATATTTATTAATATTTTAGTTGGTTAATTAATATTTTGTTCGTGCTACTGTTGTTAACACTGTTGTTGGGCGTTGGTAGATCGCGTGGAGGTTCCGTTGCATTGAGTTCCAAATTTTGAAGATTGTCTTCAACTAATATGGCACTCTTTTCCTTGTTATGTTGTTCATAGCATGCCGTTAATTAAGATTTGTTTGCATAACTGTATGTTTGAATGTATATTGTTGTATTTCGGTCACTATGAGATTGGAGCGATCAGAATGAGCTCATGGAACTCTTCGGTAAGAGATCCTTCAACGTGAATAACTGATTAAACTCTTTAGTCATGAGATCCACCATTCCGTTAACTGTCGGCAGTCCACTAAAGACTGATAGTTGCACTCTTCTCACTAAGATATATTTTGTGTCCATATCAACCAATCAACAATGCAATAACCCTTCACAGATCACTCATAAGTACAGCTGGCCATTTACCGTTTTTCCCCTGTAGTTATATCTAACTTCTTAAGTGCCACTAATCCCTTTAATGAACATAAGTCATAGTCCTACTATGACTGAGTCCTCTATTCCAAAAAGAAGTTGTGGCCACTATGTTCAAGACCTGGAATCAGCCCTTAAGGGAGCAATCTCTCTACTTACCCCTGCTTCAGGGAAGGAGTGAATTTCATCTTGTGTAACTGAGTTCCCAGCTCCCAAATCAGACAAATCTCCAAAAAGGTAGGCTTGTTGAATTGGCAATCTGACCATTCTCACCCATACTAATCAAAGGACCACCCTCAAAGGTAGAAATTCCCAAAACACTCAAGATTGAGGTCATGTCACCTATGGTCGTTTAGGTGAGATGTAAGTCTCAAGTATCTATATAAAGAGACTAGTCATCTCGTGGTTCAACCTTATACAAACTCTTTGTATAGGACACCCTCGCTCGTATGTCTCTACATGAATGGTCAGGATCAACCATCTGTAGTAGTTCACAACACTTGTAAACTTCTACAAAGCGGATCGTATCTGTAATGCCACCAAGATCAGGTATCCCTCCTTAATCCTTATACTACGACCTTTTTAGGTTATCACTTAAGGCATGATCCACTTGTATATCTCATATACATACTTAAGTTACATACAATAACCATGGAGCTTTGTTTATTGGATATGAGTAAATGCAAAATAAAATAACTCTCTTATTTTATTCATAACAATGTGTACAGTTTACAAACTACGAGACTCTGGGATAATTAGGACACCAATCCCAATAGGAAAGAACACACATGGTTAGTAGCCTCTGAATCAATTATCCAGGTCCTTTATAGATAGATTTATAACAAATTTAATATTTTATTGAAATCAATTTAATCCTATTAAACCGATTTAAAAGATTAATCTAATTTCAAATCTCTTTAGAAATTTGAGAGCTTAGGTCTATCTCAATCAAATTTTAGAACTATTTTAAAAAATGATTTTATTTAAGTTTGCATGCAACTCTTGGTTATTGATTTTAATTCTAATTTCATTAATTATAACCCTTATAAAGAATGAAACAATCAAAATCAACCACATTGCTAAGCTAGATATCCACAAGGCATTTATAATGTTTATAAATAAACCTAAGTGTCATGCTTTATGCAATGTTCATTCATTAGTAATTTATATAACTCTTATATAACTAGTAACGAACTAAATATATATGTTAACATACACCCTTATACTATAACACTTATAATATAAAGATGATACATGGATATGCTTAATGCATGCATATATTATAACTCTTATATTATATGATGCATGAGCATGCTTTAAGTAATTTAATCATGCAAACTACTATATTATAATACTTATAATATAAAGATGATGCATGAATAAAATGCATAATCTAAAGTGGGTTTTAAAACTAAATGTCATACATTATGGCATATAATCAAACATACATCACATGTACATTAAATAAAAATTGATGGACCGGGATAATTAGCCTCAAAACCAGAAAAATAAAGCTAACTATTACAAAATGGATCGAGTCAACCAGTTCAAACAGGCGAATCAGGTCTTGAACCGTCGGGGCGAAGCCTCGTCACTTGATCGTATAGCATCTCCTTCAGATCGTCGAATAACGCCTATTGAGTATAAACGATCATGTAGCGTGGATCCGTGGCTTAGGACTATACGATGAGCATGAAGGCCACGCGATCGTGCAGCACACATTGAGCAACGCATGCCATGCGATCAAGTAGACAACAACTATGCGATGAAGCATGATTGTCTAAACGATCAAGGAGCAAGTGTTGAGTATCGTTTATTGAGTGATTCAGTAGCCAGTGACTATACGATCGTTTAGTGCGCGCGCCATGCATCGAGTATCATATACTTAACGATCGTTTATCTTGAGCGTCTACACGATCGAGTAGCCAACGCAACACGATCAAGTAAACTCTTTACTTGATCGCATAGCATTAGCTATGCGATCGTTTAGCAAATACTACACGATCGAGTAGAACTTTTCTACATGACCGCATAGCCAAATCTAAACAATCGTTTAGCTTAAGCCACATGATGCAACCAACGATTGGTCTTCTTCCTCGAAGCAAACAACATCTCCATGCGTCTGAAGCTTCATCATGAACGACTCAAATAAAACAAAATCTACTTGAATACAAACTCGATAACAAGTTAATTATACCCAAAAACGCAGGAGCCATTACAAATTATCTTTGATAAATGTAAAGAAAGCTTTAAACAGAGGCAATTATCCCGAAAACATCTATCAACAACATCCATAACTACACTTAACACTTAAATGCATTGCATAATTCATAAAACCCACCAAGGCTGTAAATGAAATTCAATACAGCAATGGAATTTGGAATATCAGAAAAACCTAGCTCTGATACCAATTGAAGGAACTCTAAATTTAGAGAACCAATGAGCGGAAGCGGATCGTTCCAAACTCCATTGAGAAAGAACACATACATTTATAGTCATTCCAAACAGATTATGCATTAAAGAATAAATTACAGCATGCTTCTTAATTTAAATACAAAGGATCGAGTAAACAATACCTTTGAAGAACTCTTTCTTCACGTATTTCCCTCAATCAGTCACCAACGCGTCCAAACAGCATGAACGCAACGAGCAACTGGAAAAACCTCGATCACCAACGAGTACAACTCGACCCTCGATCCTCGAACAGAACTCGACACCACCATAAGATTATCTTGGTATTCTTGGTGTGAAAATCCAGGAGTTGTGGGCTCCGTATGAATTTGGGTAGAGGGAATGAGAAGGTAAACGATCGAGTAGACGTTCGAGTATGCGATGAACAATCGTATAAAAGAAGTCTATCGTATAGACTTGATACTCGATCGCATAAATGAAGAAGTCTATCGTATAGACTTGATACTCGATAGCATAAAGGAAGAAGTCTATCGTATAGACTTGATACTCCATCGTTTAGGCTCTATTAAGCTATCGTGTAGTAAAAATCCTTTTACTCAATAGTTAATTTTTTGTGAGACGATTTGGCTGAATGAATTTGAAAAACTATTTTTTCTTTTTATCTCATAGTTACCATAAAACCGTGTATAACCGCCCACTCAAGTCGGTTATTAAGAAAAAGAAATATTAATTATCATATAATTAATAAATTATAAATAAATACAATAACTAACTTATCATATTATATAACCTATAGTTTTAATATTGCATCATATGCAACATATAAATCATAGTTTTTTTCCTATTTTATGGTATTTAATATAAATCATATTTATATTAATTCTTCCAATCAAATAATGTATCAACTACATTATATCAATTATAACATATATATTTGAATTAATTTAATTATATCATATACAATCAAATTCCCTCTTGTTAATTTGAACGTTTCAAACTCAAAATCTGATTCTCAACTTGAATCCATTGAGCTACCAAGGGGATCTTATGGACCTGTAACTTGAAGCTTCAACGGTACATGAATAACTGACTGAACTTTTTAATCACGAGATCCACTATCCGTTAATTGTCGGGCACTCCAGTAAAGACCGACAGTTGCACTCTTCGCACTACAGATATATTTTTGTGTCCATTAGATATAACCAATCAACAGTGCGATGGCCCTTCACAAATCGCTCGTAAGTACAGCTAGGCCAATTTACCGTTTTGGCCCTATAGTTACATCTAACTCCTTAAGTACCACTAATTCCTCTAATGCACAATAAGTCATAGTCCCACTATGACTGAGTCCTTTATTCCCAAGAGAGGGTGTGGCCACTATGTTTAACACCTGGAATCAGCCCTTATGGGAGTAATTTATCTATTTACCCCTGCATCGAGGAAGGAGTGAATTTCGTCTTGTGAAGCTAAGTTCCCAACTCCCCAATTAGACGAATCCTCAAAATGGTAGGCTTGTTAAATTGGCAATCTAGTCACTCTCACCCATACAAATCAAAGGACCGCCTTCATGAGCAGGATTTCACAATTCACTCAGGATTCAGGTCATGTCACCTATGGTCGTCCAAGTAAAATGTAAGTCTCTATTATCAACAGTGTTATATAAAGAGAATAATCATTTCATGGTCTGGTCTTATACAAACTCTTTATATAGGGTACCCTTACTCGCATGTCTCTACATGAATGATCATGATCAAATCATTTGTAGCACTTTACAACACTTGTAACACCTATAAAGCGGGTCGTATCCATAGTGTCACTAGGATAAGGTACCCAATCTTATCCATCTACTACAGACTATTTAGGTTATTATTTAAACAAGATCCACCTGTATGTCTCTACATACTTGTTTAAATTTACATAAAATAACCTCGGATCTTAGTTTATTGGATTGAGTAAATGCTTATAAAATAACACTTATTTTATTAATAACAATATGTTTATACAAAGTTTACAAACTACGAGACTACTAGGAGATTTAGGACACCATTCCCAACAATTTCGTAGGTTTTGTTATAGATTTCTATATGAAGATCTATGTTTCTAGCCTAGAAATTTTTTTCGTTCTTCATGGGTTTTGTTATAGATCTCTATATGAGGATCTATGTTTCTAGCCTAGAAGGTTCTTGGTTTCACTCTTCGTGGGTTTCTGTTTCAGCTTAGAAATTCTTCATGTTTTGGTTCTTCGTGGGTTTTTTATTCTATCCCAAATCTACTTATTTTATTCAGAAGTTTTCTTCTCAAGTTGTTCGTCATTCTACCATCTTGAGTTTGAGGTAGGGTATTAAAGGAAAATTAGGGTTCAGGGCTAATTATTTTTTTTTCATTATGGTATTTCCTAATTATGTATTTTTCTTTAGTGGTTTCTTTGAGGTCTATTTATTCTCCTATGTAAAACATCATTATATACTCTGATCTATTCAATAATATATAAATTTAACAATGTAATGTTGTTTAACCAACAGGCAAAGGAACAATTATAAATGTGTAGAACTATACATGTAAATTCTCAAAGAATCTGACATATATGCAAACATATAGAGATAAAAGACAAACGTAGCCATGGAATGAAAATGGAGAGAAATCAGCATCATGAAAGAACATTGAATGCTTGAGCTCCCCGAGCAACTTTAATAAAGACATCCTCCAATGTTGTGTCAGCAAGCCCCCAAGCAAAGACTGTGAACCTACTCTTTGCATTCTCCACTGCTTGAAACACATCGCCTATTCGGACCTCATGTTTCGGCAGTTCGAACTTCTGAGTTCCTGAGATGTGGTAGATCTTGCTAGCACCGGGAGAGAGATTCTTCACCATGTTCTCGACGTCAACATCGTGATTCGCAGATGTAGTCATTGTGAATACATAAGATCCTCCATATCTACCTTTGAGCTGTAAAATGCAATTTAAATATTGTCATGAAATTGGCAAATAAAGAAAGTGAGAAAACGTAAACAGTAAAGATCGACACATAGATATCCATGCTTCACTTCACTAACAGTGTGTTAGCTTCATCCACGGACAAAGAGAGATTAATTTATTACTAGAGAGAAATATAAATATATATATATATAGATTGCAAAATCGTTGGTATAGTAGAGGGTTTATATAAAGCACGACCCTCTAAACCCTAGGGCCAGATAATAGATTCAAGACATTTCAACAAGTATATATGTGAAAAGTCATTCATAAAATGAAAAGCCAATCTCATATTGGTTTGAGAACTTTCTGGAGCTTTGGGGCAAAATAATTCAAGTACCTCTTTAGGATTTCCTATACACTGCAAGCTACCGTCGACAAAGATTCCTAATCGGTCACAAAGGACTTCGGCCTCCTCCATGGAATGTGCTGATAATAGAGGAAAATGAGCTTGATCGATATAATTATTTAAAGGAAGATTGACGATAAATTGAGTTTCATTGAAAGAGAGAGAAGAGAGGTACTAGTAAGAATTATAGCTCGATCTCGCTTAGCGCGCTTCACAACATTCCATAAACTGTTTCTTGAAGCTGGATCAAGACCAGTGCTCGGCTCGTCCATGTAAACAACCTTGATAAAATAGAAATGAGTTTGGTATTAGGACTAACAAATGAAATACAAATGTTTTCAAAAGATTAGACAAATTAGATAACAGGAACAAGAACTTACTTTGGGGTCTCCAATTAGTGAAATAGCAACACTAAGCCTCCTCTTCATACCCCCACTGTACTTCCCAGCTTGTTTGTCTGCAATTCCTCCATGGTATAGATTGACACCCTTTAAAGATTCTTCCACTGCCTGTGGCAGTAAGATAAAGTTAAGAACAATCATCAAGAAGCTTTATTGAAGATCCTCTTGATCTTTTAACTGAGGACCACTTCGAAATAAGGGTGTTCGTCTCTTACTTCAGTTAGCGTGGAACCACGTAGATTCTTCAATCTTCCATAGAAGAGTAAGTGCTCTCTTCCTGTGAGTTGTTCCCATAGCAGGCTACATAATTGAACAAAAAGAATAAGTACTTCTAAAGTTGAATCCTGAGACAAATATGCAGATCACATGAGATATCGAGCTTACTCATGCTGTGGACATACCCCCATGCTGGTATATATCCTATCCATATCGTGCTGGATATCCATACCTTGGACGTAAGCTGTGCCAGCACTTGGTTTTGTGAGGCCAATCATCTACATTAATCCAAGCTATAATAAGTACAAAAAAATGTGTGATATGAAGAACTTAGATGAACTTGATAATTGTAGATAAAACAGAGAAGTGTTTTGTGATCACTTGAAGATTTAATCTTACCATACTGATAAATGAGGTCTTTCCTGCACCATTCGGACCGAGCATGCCGAAGCATTCCCCTCGAGGAACAGCAAGAGATAACCCTTTAACAGCAAACTTCTCAGGATTTCCATCTCTTCCTGGATAGACCTTTTTGAGGTTGTCACACACAATGGCGTGACTCGCATCTGGTTCAAGTAATAACTGTTCGACCTTCTCCCTCTATGGAAACAACAGATTGCTTTTGTTAATGTTATCAACCAACTATTATTCATCAAAATCAAATCATGTATAAGAGTTGAGCAGATGATTAATTGGAGCAACTAGATCAACATGTTAGTCTTTGACCTTATGATTGTAATTCGAAACTGACTTAATTTATCAATTCCCGCCAAGGAATTGCTGTTTTACCTCTTGAACGACATCAGGCTGTTCCATCTGAACAAATACTTTAGATCCTTGCTTCCGCAAACTTGGCAACCGAAAAGATGCGGCAGCCTTTTTCCGAAACCTTCTCAAGAAAAACAGAGGACTTTTCCCACCACCAGAGGATGAAATTTGATCTACATAATATGCAACTAAAAATACCAAGAACCACTCCACAACCATGATAATCATGACATCTCGCATCCCGTTAAATTCGTCACTCAGGTTCCCCCAACGCATTCCATCAGTCCCCATAAAGTTTCCATTGAAGGAATACTGTGCAAACTCGTATAATCCACGATACAGAGCAAAGCCAGGGAATAACTCCAATACTATAATCCAGGCATCTACATGGCAGACAATGAGTTTATGATAAGTTTATAGAACTGGCAGACAGGAAGCAAGTGTTTTAACAAGATGTTCAATCAAAATATTGACCAATAACCATCACAAATTCAGCTTACTTGGAAATGATGGGTCTTCAAGGAAAAACTGAAAAAGGAAGCCGCCTAACAGCCCCGTTCCGAATACGAGTATGTAACCAATGACTGTATGATATTTAATGCAGTAAGTATACTTTCCTTGATAATTATTCAGGTAAAGTAAATATGTATTAGCCATCACAGGATTGAAGTGTATACCTGCAGTAGTCTTGACATTTGAAAACCATGCTGCAGTTAGAAAAGCCAAAGAAATTTGCAAGTTTATATAGAGGAAAAAAAACACAAATTGGATGCTGTAGTCGTTCAATGTAAAAAATTTCAACCCTGCAAGAATATCAAAATATTAAGCAGATAGAAAATCGGCAATAAAATAATACTCTAAAGAGTAGATAAAGGACAAAAATGTAACCTATAACTGAGCCAAATATCACAAAACATAGCATGTAGATGGCAGATATTGTAAGGAAATATGCATAAGAGATCAACCAATAAGGCCCATCACCAAGGCCATGCATTTTCATCATGATTCTCAGCTTCTGTTGTTTCTCATAAACCAGAGATGTCAACACAACCTAGATCATCAAACAGGCATAGTCATCATAAAGAATTGAAAGACATAGAAACATATTTTATTAAGGACATTTGTAAAATCTAAGTATTAAAGGGTGGTGGTTAAAACAATTCTATTAAGGACATGTATCTCAAGTCGCCTCAAACAGAATACAAATAATCTTACAGGGAAAAGCTGCAGAACGACCCAAGTAAAGAAAAGAGTGCCAAGCAAAGAAGACAGATCGAGCCTGAGCTTTGATGCCGGCTTCGGCATTTCTTTGACGAACTCAAAAAGAATTTCTGTACCTGGTCCTTGCAAAAGTTTGAGGAAGGCATTGGTTGCCTGTAAAACAATCACAAGAACTTGTGTTACTTATCATACGAAATCAACCTTAATCAATTGTGAAAGAATTTGAAGATCAAGATAGGTGACAAAAGTTGACAGGTATATCTGAAACTCATGGATGAAATGCCAAGAAATATAAATTTATGACAGTTGAACAATCATGATAAAGATCCCAGATTTAGTGACACAAAATTCTAGGTTCTAATTTTAAACTAAAACCAAACGAGAAAAAAACGACCATAAATATGATATAGATAAGGAAGGGAAATTGTAGACTGGCCCTACCAGATTCACCGAGCGTGGAATACGCAATAATGCAGGAGGAAGATTTCCAGAGTCATTTTTAAAACTTGAATTGTACCAAACGCTCACATTAAAGTTATTTGCATTTGAGTTTAAGAAATCAAAGCCTGTAAAAAGAATAAAACTGTGATTTCTAACATAACAACCAAAGGGGGGAAAAATGAAGCTACTATATCAATGCCCCAATAGGTAACAAGTAAATCAACCTGCAAGGATTTCATTAATCTTCCCCTCTGAATTTCCTTTATGAAATCCCTTATACAGCTCATCATTGACCTCGGAAGCATTGTTGCGCCACAAATGTAAGCCTTGAACACATCTAACCTCTACACTCAAAAAAGGGAACATTCAATACATAGGACTATATCATTAGCACTTCCTTTTCTTCTTCATTTTATCTTTTATATGTCTGCACGTGTCTATGTGAATTTCTCCATAATTATAGTGATTGTTTGGAGTGATAAGTGCGTCTAGTTATGAGCATTATGCATTGGCTTTGAATCCAGTCTTCTTTAAGTTCTGTTTTTGCCTACAACCTGATCAAACCATGAGAGAAAATTTAGAAATATATCTAAAATGATGAGACAAAAACTCTTACCTTGAGGTTTTTCAACTGATAATACAGAAACAGGAACAGTCAGAGAAGAGTTTCTTGTGCACTGAAGTTGCACATTATACAAAGGTTGGTTTGAAGCAAAAGCTGGCTCTAGAAAATTGTTATTTTCAGTCATCGAGCTCGAGCCCTGGGAATTTGAAAAAAACTAAAAGGTTGAGCTTGAGAAGTTCAAGATCGTATAAAGAGAAGGAAAATAATTAACCACTTACCACCACATTAAAAGCTATACTATCCGAAACATTGTTGGAATTCAGATTGAATGAATTTGTGAACATGCTTCCAGCCAGAACTAGCCAAACAAACAGAGTAAATTTGAGTATCCATGAAGAAATGAATAAGATCAACGACGAATTCAACTGCATACACAAAAGAGAGGTACATGAACATACTTTCTCCAAGAGATTGATTAGTTCCAGTGAATAGAACAGTTGCAGGACAGGTCCCCATTTGCCTGCACGACTCGTCTGGTAAGTCTAGAAATGGATTAAAATTGGTTCTAACAGCGCGAAACTCGGGAGCTGGCATTTGCAACAAAGGAGGCCATTCGGGTGGGCTTTCAATTGGACAACTTGATGCTTGTTCTAAAGTTGAAAATTGAACTCCACAAACTTCCTCACAGCGACCATCTCCATTAGTATCAATACAAGCACAACCACATCTGTATCTGGGCTTGTCCAATTCATTGTCGATCAATGATTGAATGAGTACAAGCAACAAACACAAGAGGAATGGGAACAAAATGAGCCGAACATTCGTCATCATGTTGCGTTTCTAAAGAGCAAAAAAAGGGGGGAAATTAGTCCCAAAAAAAATATACAAAAGTTACTTAGCTGAACCCCCATCATATAAAAATTGAAGCTTGGCAATCTCAGGAATTGAGTTAAACCCAGAAAAATATCAACAAATTCAAACTTAGATTAAAGGGCATGAAAATGAAATCCCACATCACAGAATCTAAGTTCAATGGCTTTCATAAAGAAATCAAGAACAGAAATGAGGTAAAGAGATATTAGAAAGACCTGATAAGTCAAGTTCTTTCTGAGCAGAGCATTAGCTTGAGTCCAGAAACTGGCTGGACCAACAGAATGATCCGCCATTGTTACCCAAAAAAGCAAGGAACTTCAGCAACAAAATACACAAAGCTCTCGTCTTTCTAACAATTTAACCCAATTTCAAACTTCCCAGATGAATAAAACTAAAAACCACAGCTTTTTTTAAAAAATTTCTTTTTTCCTTTTTCTTTTATTTTAGTCTCCGTCTTCTTGCAACTCTGTTTCGCTAGTTCTCTTTCAGACAGCAGAAACGGCCTTCCCTTATATGCCTTTTCCGTGGTCAAAGGTATAACTCAAATGACTATAATACCCCCACTCTTCATATGATTCTCGAAAATGGTATTATCCGGCGGCCTAGACTTTGTAGCTTTCCCACGCTCTACCGAAACTACCCTTTGGTGGGGATTAACAAGGTATCCCTGACGCGTCTCGGATCGAATGTAGTATGAAAACTATAAATATATATAAATAAATACTGAAACTTCTACGTGGACTGCCGGGATATTTTGCTTATTTTGGAATAATTAGGTTATTGAATTTGATTAGTCGTATATAAATATTAATTTAAAATAAATTAGTTTATTGAATCTGATTAGTCATTATGAATATTCAATTAAAATGGAAGAAGATTGGATATATAGGGAATATGTAGATAAAAATGTCATTCTAAACTAGTTTTTCACTGGAAAATAATCCATCATATTCATAAATTCACTTTATAGTGTAACTGTTCCTATTGAGGAGTGGATTTTGGCCTAACAGAATAAAGGTCAGATTCAATATAATATAAGATAATGTAAATTACCGTTGAGAAGTGGGTTTGAAGATCACACCTTTAAACAAGGATATGATTAAAGTAACAGACCATGTGTAATACATCTTGATTGAAGCAATTGAAAATAGCTACACAAATTGTTAGAAAATTACAACATGAAAAAAATTCGAAGCAACAACCCAGAAGATCTCTACAAAATTGCAAAAAGTACCAGATAAATTTTACCATAATGATATGCTTAAATTCAATAATCACTCTACATACATATCAAGTTATTGAATGAGGTATCACGAACGATTTACAAAGGAATACTTGCAAAGTATTTTGGAAGCAATACAGATATTTTCAATTATTCGGATGCAAGATCTTATGAAACTAGCTAAAGAATCACAAAAGGAGACCAAACCATTTACAAAAGAGAAAACTCATTGTGAGAAACCTAATTGGGGCTCAAGCAATTCAAAATATTTGGTGAAAACTTGGGAGCTGGCCACCTTACAATCAATTAACCAAAATAA
The DNA here is from genome assembly GCF_009727055.1 of Benincasa hispida. Classification (NCBI taxonomy): domain Eukaryota; kingdom Viridiplantae; phylum Streptophyta; class Magnoliopsida; order Cucurbitales; family Cucurbitaceae; genus Benincasa; species Benincasa hispida. The sequence goes on from NC_052350.1 coordinate 6,576,264, forward strand.
AAGTCCAAAATCTAGAGACACCTTGAGTCAGACTAAAGAAATGTGTTGAAGTTCGTTGTAGAAGACAGACAAGTTAACTCCGCTTAAGTGCAGAAAGATAAAAACCAAGGAACTGATTAGATACAATGATGATCTAATAAACACTCTCAATTAGGCTTGTCAAATAGGGATTGCCCAAAATTTATAGGAAAAGCCAAGTTCAAGTATCCATGCCTCTCAAGATAGGATGGGCACGGTACCAATATTTGCCCGCTCAATGCTTCTTAAGTTGTGGTGGATGTATCTCACAAATATACCTAAATCTTCAAAAAGAAAAGGAGGGTGTAGATCGATGGACATTCCATGCATGGCCAAATATCCAAAAATGATCTTGGAGGAGCCAAGTTCGATATGGTTATACCATTCGTGCGATAAAGTTGGTACACTATATAATGAGAAGATCAAGACAACTAAAAATGCAACAAAGTTTAGAGCAATACTCCTAAGTTTGCACCAATGCACACAACCTAGCAGGTAGACGGTCCACAAAACCAAATTATTTAGGAGCAGGGGTGGATTTATTATGGACCAAGGAGGGGCTCAAGCCCCTGTCAACTTTATGCTCTTTATATATATATATATACATATATATATATAGTTGACATAATATTAAAACCACTAGCTAGTTTAGTGGTAAATTTGCCTTCTAGCCCCTTTTAGATTTAGGTTCAAGTTCAACTCATTAAATTCATATTTTTACTAAATTGTATAAAGGTCCCTATCAACAAAATTTCTGGATTTACCACTACTTAGGAATAGGAGCTAATGTTGAGGAATGGATTTATATTTTGGCTTAACAGAATAAAAGCATAATGAAGATAATATGAGATTTGATCTTAGGATACAATCATTCAGAAATAGACCATCATATCTCTATATAAGGTAATCAAACTTCTGACTTCTCTATTCTACAGTTCTCATATCGACTTTGGCATCATAATCTTTTTTCTTTGTTTTGCATGTCTTCTCTCCTCTAAATTACAAATTTATCGTCATTGTCACTTAGAAGTCTGGTATTTTTTTTTTTTTTTTTGCTAAAATTTGACAACAAAAAAAAAGATATTGTATCGAAATTTGAGCAGATTTAAATTTTATACTATTTCCTATTATAATATAAATGATCATTTTGGACAAATATGATGGATGTCTAAATTAGACTAATAGTACGTTAGTTTGATTTAAGATATTTATACAATAATAAAAAATGACAAATAAAATAAAATATGAGTCAAATAAAATGAAAACTTCGTTGGGAGACGATAGCATTTTAGAGCTAGGACTGGTTCCAATTGTACTGAAAATTCGTGATGATAGAAAAATGAAATAAAATAAATTAAAATTAAAGAGGTGAGCACATAAGGTTGAAAACATGATTTAGCTTATTTATTTATTTTAGAATGAAAACATGAATTATTACTTTAAATAAGTTAATAATCAAATCGTTTACTGGATGAAAGCAAATTTAGCAATATAAATGGTGGATTTAGTCAAACACCATGGTCCATGATCCAACGTCATTATATTTAATCATACAAACAATAACCTAATTAATTAAATATCATCATGGACTACTTGTCAATGTCTTTTATAAATTCCACTTGTTTATATTCAATATTCTAATAAGTAAATTAATTCCTATTGTTTTGGGATAAACCCCGGTAAAACAGTCTTATAAACCCATAATTTTTAAATAAGAAATAAGAAAAACATTTTGATCTTTATTATTATTTTACTTCTAATAAATATATTTTACTTCTAATATATATACATACATACATATGTGTGTGTATATTTATTAATTTCATAGATTAGAATCTATATTTTAAAACTTTAATTAAAAAAAATTAATATTTTTTGATAACCCATATGCTAAAATAAAATAAAAAATAAAAAAATCTAAAATGTTTGGTGTAGTTTGATAATGATATCATTTTTAGTTGTCTTTTTTAAAATTGTTCTCTTTCATGTTTCTAATTATGGTTTTCACATTTTTAAAGAAAAAGTGTACTCTTAGTCAAATTTTAAAAATAAGAATAAATTTTAAAAAATAATATTTATAAGTTTGATTTTTTAAAAATAAAAAAAATAGAATCAAATCGTTATCCAAATTCATAATTGCTTTAGTTCACTCACGAGTTTGGTTGGCAATATTTCACTTCCAAGTATGCAAATGGGACATTGGCATTTTATTACTTGGCTATCATTTTTTAGCAAATAAATCCAGTGAGATTTGAATCCTCACCACTTGATTTGAGGTATTTATATTCATAAATTTCGGTTGATTATATATATATATATATATACATATTATAATCGACTCATTTTTCTATATTTGAAAATAACTCTAAATTTAATTTATATACTTTTACTTATATCATAAAATATAATTCCACGCAAAATAATATTCAAATGTTTTTCTTAATAACGTGGAGTTAATATATACAATTCAAACACATGTTACCTAAACCTTTAAGTAGCCAACGCATAAAGTTATGACTAAAGTATACAAAATGTCCCCAAATTTTGTATTTTGTGTTAAAAAAAATACTCTTAAATTTTTTTAAGTGTAAAAAATGTCCTTATGTTTAGAAAAATATCTTTATCATTAGTTTTAGATGGAAACCGTTAGTATTTTATATCCAAAATATCCACAAACTTTTAAAAGTTTCAAAAATACCCTTAAACTTAAAATAAGTTTAAAAAAAGAAAAAATCATTACTGTTATATGAACATGAATAATTGATACCGTCTCACTTCTCTATCCATCTCTTCTTCAATACTCTCCTTACTCTCTTTGTTAACTGTTTGACTTTTGTTTATCTAAAAAGTAATAAATAAATAAAAATGCATACTTCATTTAAGGTAAATGAGCTATAACAAGAATAAAGAGAATAATGAAAGCATCAAGATATTTTAAGACTTAAATGTTGATTGCATATTAATAGTCAAATAAATTTTTCATACTGTTTATCACTTGGTAGTTATAAGGGAGATAATTTTGATTTTGTAATTTTGTAAGAGTTTATGTTTTAACTTATCAGTTTAGTTTTTATTTTGGTTGTTATGATGTAAGAATTGGAAACACATGAGAATAATGAGAGTATCTATATGAAAAATGATGATATTTATATAACTTTATTTTAAAATTGGTTCTTTTCAAATTCAAGAAAACTTCAAACAAATTGATCATCATACTAACGGTCGGAACATTTTTAAACTTTTATTTACAAAAATTAGACTTACTTTTGCAATGAGGTATTAATAATTTTTGTTTATATACTAACGGTGAGAGTATTTTTGAATTCCTTTTTTAAAATTTTAATTGTATTTTTGAAACTTTTGAAAGTTATGAAATATTTTTTAAACAAAACTTTAACAATTTTCATCTAAAACTAACTAAGAGTATTTTTTTAAAACTTTTTTAAAAAGTTTATAGTATTTTTGAAACTTTTGAAACTTATGAAAATAGTTTAGGGAAATTCTTATCCATAGAAAAAACTCAAAAATATTTATACTTTATAGCAAAAGTTCTAAAAGCGTTTTGTATTTTTAAAACTTTTTATTATAAAGTCTAAATATTTTTAGATATTTTTTATTTTTAAAAGACCCCTATATTTTATACAAAATAAAAAGTTTATGGATATTTTTTTTATAATTTAGCCTAGAGTTATTTATTTTAGTTTTGGCTGGAATCAGTCTAAACTAAAAAGTCAAAAGTTAAACTAAAATACAAACAAGTAGTGAAGCATAGAAACTAAAATGTCAATTTAATTAGCTAACCAATAATTAAACCACATTATGTTTGTATCTTTAAACTTAGTAGGTAAGTATAAAATAAAATAATTAATACGAAGATAAGTCAATGAATAAGATATCGATTATCATTTAAAAAATAAATAAATAAATAAAATATCTTTTAATTAATAGATTTTTTATTTAATTTTCATTTGATTTTTAGGTTTCATAATATTGTTTAATAGTCTTTAGGTTTTGAGTTTAGTTTTAATTTAATTCTCAAGTTTCAAAATATGTTTCAATTTTACTTTTGAAATTTGAGTTTTGTTTCAATTTAGTTCCTAGATCTTAAGTTCTTACATAATTTTAAACTCGTTTTTTACATTAAATACTACTTTTCAATTATGGACATCAATGAATATTAATTAATTTAGAATAATCGTGTAATAAAATTTTAAATCTAACTTTAATGGCAATGAAAAATAATACTTATTTAATTACAATTATTTTAAATTAATTAATAAATATTAACATTAAAGACTAAAAGAGTATTTGGTACAATCAAATTTTAAAGTGTAAATATTCTTAAAATCTAGAAACTAAATTGAAACCAAATTAAACTCAAAATTTAATGATAGAACCTATTATATTTTTGGCAAATATCAATTTATACCCCAATTTTGAAGATTGTATCAATTTAAACTCTAAACTAAGAAGTATATCAATTTAAACCTTAAACTTTGGGGACTTTGGGGGTTGTATAATTTAAACCATGAATTTTGGGATTTGTATAAATTTAAACCCCAAACTAACAATTCTATCAATTTAAACCCTGAACTTTCCTAAATGTATCGACTTAAACACTAAACTTTCATAAATATATCAATTTAAACTTTGAACATTCATTAATGTATCCAAATAAAACATAATAGAAGATTTAAGTTGATATAATTATAAAATTTCAGAATTTAAATTGATACAATTATTAATTTGAAGTTTAAATGGATACGAGCTCAAAAATTCAAAATTTAAAATTTAAATTGATATTTACCCTAACAATCTAAATTCAACCACTTCATACCGCGAACTCTTGTCATAGCGTGGTTGACATTTATTTATTATTTATTATTTTTCTTCAAAATAGCGTCGTTGACATTAATATAAATGAGAATGCCAATAAGAACAACGCGGGAAATTCATGTAGCCAATCGCACAACGGAAACTAGAAATTTCTCCGAATTTGGATACTGATTAGATACTGATTCCAAATTCGTACCACAGATGTTTGGAGGCAATGATATGAAAGGATATAACCAGTTTTTTCATGGTCATCGTTGATGATTCAAATTTCAATCACATTTCTCTAAGGAAAGTATTACTGTATTAATTTTCTTTTTATATACTTTAATTGTAGACATGGAAGGGGCAAAAGCGGAATTGAGCAATAGTTGAATAGAAGCTTCAACGGAATTTTGTCAACTTATTTCCAGGAAGATTCCTTCTTTGGTCAAAATTTGATATTTCCAAAAATGTGTAAAATTAGACAAAAAAGAATTTTCCTCTACGGGCCAAAAAAATAAATAAATAAATAAGAAAAAGAAAAAAAGAAAACCAATGGCACATTTCGTAAATAAAATGAATGCCAGGACCAATTTTGAAACCCAATCATCGCCTCCGTCAACCTTTTATATAACCCGAACCGTTTTATAACTGAATTTCAGCGGCTTCCTTGATTCGATACTTGTAATATACAAATCCAAAGCAAACAAAGAGAGCTTGAACAAAAGGGAAGACCAAAAATTTTGAAGAATCATGGAATTAAGAAGCGGATTTCCGCTTCTTCTTCAGCAATACCGAGCGTTGTTCAAGAAGAATCTCTTACTTTCATGGCGGAGCAAGAGGGCTACATTTCTCCAGCTATTTTCTTCACTCTTTTTCATCTTCCTCATTTTCTGTATTCAGAAAGCCATTGAGGCTCGCTTTAGCACCTCTACTGCTCTGAACGATGTTCGCAATCCTGAACTTCAGGCTAACCCTTCAATTCCACCTTGTGAGGACAAGTACTACATAAAGCTTCCTTGTTATGACTTTGTGTATAGTGGAAGTTCGAGCCCCAAGGTTCGCAGCATTGTCGGCGCTATCATGGCCAATAATCCCGGCCGACGAATTCCTCCGAGTAAGGTTTGTGTTTGAAATTTCGAGTTCTTATAATCACTCTTGACTTAGCCTACGGTTATCGATGATCAATTGGGTTTTTAATTTGCGAGTTGTCTTTCGGGATCTTTGCTTGACTACGTTGGGTAGTTTGGACGCCTAGGGGTTAATGAAAATTGGGGGTTTCGGGAATACCCTGATTTTAAACCTTATAAAATGAGAAGAAGACTTACAGTTTATCTCATGATGCCCTGCTTCCTTATTGGAAGTAGAATTATCTTAATAATTATAAATATAAACTGTCATGGTGTTTCGGTTAGCTGAAATTGGCGCTGGGATTATGAATGAGAGACGATCTTTTAGCTTATTTTAATTATACATTTGTTTGATGTATTGTAGAGAATCAGCGAGATTTGAAACTTTCTAACTCAATGTCATATGGTTTTTTCCAGCATCTGAAAATAGTTATACTATCTGCAGTAAATGGGAATTCTCACAAAGAGAATTAACATTTTGATTGACTTTTTATACATGGCCAAATGATAGGTTCTATCTTTTGGTACACCTGCTGAAGTTGATAAATGGCTTTTTAACAACCCTATGACTTGCCCTGGTGCCTTGCATTTCACTGAAAGAAATGGGACTGTGATTAGTTATGGTATACAAACTAATTCTACTGCTGTGGCAAGGAGAGGCCACTATGAAGACCCCACTTTTAAATTTCAAATTCCGCTCCAGATAGCTGCAGAACGTGAAATTGCACGATCTTTGATTGGGGGTAATGAGCTTAAATCAATGCTTGATTTACAAAATCCATGTATTTCTGAAATTTATACATCACTTCCTTAGAATAATAATCTGACTAACATCTCTCTGTTTTTTTCTATTCAGTTCCCAACTTTAGCTGGGTTGTCAACTTCATGGAATTTGCACACCCTCCAGTGGACAATTTCTCTGCAGTGAATACTGTTGGGCCAACATTCTTCCTAGCCATTGCTATGTTTGGTTTTGTACTTCAAATTAGTTCCTTGATCACAGAAAAAGAACTCAAACTTCGCCAGGTCTGTATTCTGGAGTATTTATTATCATTTACCATATCCTTAATTCTCTCTTAGAATCTAACAACACCTTTCCCTCTCAACTTATATCCAGGCAATGACGATGATGGGTCTGTATGATACTGCATATTGGCTATCATGGCTCACATGGGAAGGAATTACCACACTCATTGCATCTCTTTTCACTGTTCTATTTGGAATGATGTTTCAGTTTGACTTTTTCTCTAAAAACAACTTTGCGGTCGTGTTTCTTGTCTTCTTTCTCTTCCAACTCAATATGGTACGGTTTTGCAGTGGTTCTTTGTCCTTGAATTCATTCTTCTTTTTCTAACCTTACGTCTTTTTACCACAAAATTAATCATTTATAACCTCTTCCATTACTCCTTATGTTAGGTTGGATTTGCTTTTATGTTATCAGCCTTTATAAGCAAGTCGTCTTCATCCACTACTGTGGGATTCTTTATATTTATTGTTGGATTTCTCACTCAGGTAATGATGCATTTGCACAAATTCTATGTAACTACTAAATAACTTCAGTACTTCATGATGGCTGATCATATTTTTCCGTACAGCTTGTCACTGCATTTGGATTTCCTTATTCAACTGACTTCTCAAAATTTTTTCAAGTCATCTGGTCCTTGTTCCCGCCTAATCTTCTTGCTAAAGCTCTTTCTTTGCTCTCCGATGCCACTTCCACCCCAGGAGATCCGGGAATCAGTTGGAGTAGACGCACAGAGTGTGCTCCAAATGATACTGAGTGTGTCATAACTATAGTATGTTATCAATTTATTGCTGAATTAATTGACTAGGCCATGCACTAGACATAACAAGACCTCGACTTTGACCTTCTTTTTTTTTTTTCTAATTTCTTATTCTGGCAGAATGATATTTATTTATGGCTTGTGGGGACATTCTTCTTATGGTTTTTCTTGGCCATCTACCTCGACAACATCATCCCAAATGTCGCTGGTGTGAGAAAGTCAGCATTTTACTTTTTGAGGCCTGGATATTGGACAGGAAAAGGAGGAAGTAAAGTTGAAGGTAGTCAAATTTGGAAAGCACAAATTATCTACTCATGGCTTTCTCCTTGAGTTCAAATATGTTTTAAGTTTTAACTAGAAATTTTGTTTCCATAGAGGGTGGAATCTGTAGTTGCTTGGGTTCACTTCCAGTGTTGGAGCCTATTACTCCAGATGATGAAGATGTTCTTGAAGAGGAAAACACGGTAAAACAACAACTTTCAGATGGAATAATGGATCCAAATGTTGCGGTTCAAATATGTGGCCTGGCAAAGACATATCCTGGAGCTTGGAAGGTCAACCGTTGCTGCTGTAAATGCAAGAAAACCTCTCCTTACCATGCTGTCAGGGTAAATAACTCTTACAACTTTTTGGTTGACTCAGAAGACTAAACAAGAAACAATGAAACATAACTTTCCAGACATAAGAAAGCATCATCATATAATCTTTTGCAAGATGTATTTATATTCTTTTGCTTCTGGTTTGAAATTTATGACGCGGTTGCAGTAACACATAAATTTCTATTTCCACATGCATCAGCAGATGAACATGAAACTTATAGTGCCCCGTTGGAATGTCTCAATAATATACTACTGAAAATAAATTTCAGGGCTTGTGGGTGAACTTTGCTAAGGATCAACTGTTTTGTCTTCTTGGACCAAATGGTGCTGGGAAAACCACAGCAATCAATTGTTTGACAGGGATAACACCAGTGACTGGTGGAGATGGTAATGTGATCTCAATTAAAGTCTATTTATTGGAAATAATATCACTGGATTGAAGCGAACTTTTTACCGAGTCATATACTACTTAACAGCATTAATATATGGATATTCTGTTCGTGACTCTGTTGGCATGGAAAACATTCGGAGAATTATTGGTGTCTGTCCCCAGGTGATTTATCTTGCAAAATTTCTCAATGTTTTCCTACAAATTCTCTCTCTGAACAAATTTATGTTTGTTTGAATTTTGTGCATGTCACAGTTTGATATACTGTGGGATGTCTTGTCTGGACAAGAACACCTCCATCTTTTTGCAACAATAAAAGGCCTACCACCATCTTCAATAAAATCGGTACGCAATTACCTAAACAAGTTCTGCTATATCAGATCAATGATACTTTACAGCTACATGCATAAATTTAGAGATGTGTTTTAGTATTCTTATCTAAGGATGGATGTGCATTTAATCAAATAGATTGCTGAGAAGTCATTGGAAGAAGTAAGACTCACTCAGTCTGCAAAGACAAGAGCAGGGAGTTACAGCGGAGGAATGAAACGTCGATTAAGTGTTGCCATAGCTCTTATTGGTGATCCAAAGTTGGTCATCTTAGATGAACCGGTATGCAAACTGGAATATCATTAACCATGGAGATAACTGTGATGTTTGCAGGAACTAAAAAACTTTCTAAACTTTAATGCAGACAACTGGGATGGATCCAATAACAAGGAGGCACGTATGGGATATCATTGAGGGTGCAAAGAGAGGACGTGCCATTCTTTTAACAACACATTCTATGGAAGAAGCTGACATCTTAAGTGACCGCATTGGAATCATGGCAAAGGGAAGGCTCCGTTGCATTGGAACCTCAATCAGGTTGAAGTCGAGATTTGGTGCTGGCTTTGTCGCAAATGTTAGTTTTGCCAATGGCAACGGTGGACAGACCCCGCCTCCTAATGGGGTACTGAATACCCCTGCCCACCATGAAGAAATTAAGCAGTTCTTCAAATCTGTATGTTCAGAAACCAAACTGGTCTTAAATTTCTCTTATATATATGTTTAATTTTTAGCTGAAATCCTGCCATTGCCGTGATGATAGCGCTTGGATATTCTACCCAAGGAAGAGCACAAATCTTTTCTAACTTACATCATCCCTCATGACAGAGAAAAGCTTCTGACGGTAATCATTCTGACTTCTACTCTCTGAAAAATTATTTATTTATTTATTTTTAGGATTTTGTGAATTAAGTTTGTTAGTTGTTACCCTGTTTCAATCACATTGCTTACAATTTATGATGGTGGATCAGAAATTCTTTGATGAACTTGAGGAGAGAAAGGGAGAGCTTGGAATTTCGGATGTCCAACTCAGTCTTACTACCCTTGAAGAAGTTTTCTTGAACATTGCAAAACAGGCAGAGTTGGAAAGTGCTGCAGCTGATGGAGCTATGGTGTCACTGACTCTAACAACATCTGGCCACACTGTTGAGGTAAAACCAAAGTCTAACAGGAAAAACTAGGGCTTGTTTTGATTGGTTCTGTCAATGCCTTTGCCTTTTAGAAACATTATTTGAACTGCTTTTCCAAAGTAAATGGCTGCCTCTTCTTTCCTGATGCATTCAAAACTATGACATTACAGATACCAGTAGGAGCAAGATTTGTGGGAATTCCAGGGACAGAGACCGCTGAGAATCCAAGCGGGATAATGGTAGAAGTTTACTGGGAACAAGATGATTCAGGTACTCTATGCATATCCGGTCACTCTGACGAAATGCCAGTGCCCCCTAACATACAGCCGCTGGCTTCCCTGAGATCCCTCTCTTTGAGATCAACTTCACAAAGACGTCGTTTTGGGCAGGGAGGCCCAGTTCATGGAATTGTGTATGACCCTGAACAAGTTGCTCGTTACAATTCTCGCTGAATCTACTGCTCTTTCTCCTGCTTCCTCTCTCAAATATTTTCCAAATTTATGTATCATAACTGAATGTTTAGTTTTGATGTAGAAATTTTTTGAGCTCGATTCATTAGAGCTGTATCATCCACGACTATTTTCACTGAAATTTACTGTATGAATAAATATCATTCACTGTATCATTTCATAGATAATATATATATTTTGTTCAAATACCATTTTGCTGTTTATGCTTTGAGTTTTGTTTCATGTACTTTCTTTAATTAACGTCTACATTGATCTCTATACCTTTTAGAAGTAATGGTGTTTATCTCTATGCACAATATTCTAATACAAATTCAACACTAAAATGGATTAAAATGGATAAAAGTTAAGTATAGTGAAAATAATGAACAAAAGCTAATACAAGGGCAAAATAGTATTTATACGAAGGCATCAATTGGGTTGGAGGCATAACCATCCGATAGTAGGGGTAGTGGCGGAGCCAGAAATTTTATACAGGGGACACTATATGCAAAAAAATATCTATAAATAAATGTAAAAAAGTATTTATTGTTGAAGTTAATGTCTTAAATCAAGTGTATCTTGTAGTTTGTAAAAACAAATTATATAGCTAATAAAATAAGAGGTATTTTATTAATGTTTATACTACATTAATGCAATTCAATAAACTAAGATCCAAGGTTATTTTATGATTTAAGGAGTTAGATGTATAAAACAATATTTTTACCTAGCAATTTGTGAAGGATTGATTCACTATTGATTGGTTATATCCGTGGACACAAAAATAAATCTACCGTGCGAAGAGTGCAGCCATCGGTCCTTAGTGGAGGGACCGGTAGCTAATGAAAATTGATTAATTTAGTTAAAGAGTTTAATTAATTAATCTTATATCATTGGAGCTTCTAAGATTAATTTAATATGATTAATTATAGATGTGATCTATAATTTAGAGAGAAAAAGATTTGAATAAGATTCAAATATTAAAGAGTGTATGCATATAAATATGTGGTAATTATATGTTGATTAATTCTATATTAAATATGATTTAATATAGTCGTTTAATTGATTGATTAATTAATTAATTTTTTAGAAGTAGAAATAAATAAACATGTGATGTTTATTTTATATAATATATATATATATATATATATATATATATATATATTATATATTATAATATATATATATATATATATAATTGGATTTAATATATATGGTTATTTAATTATTGGAGTAATTAATTAAATAAAAGTTATTTAATTAAATTAGAACTAGAGTAGAAATAGGAAAGATTATGAGAAGAGGGTAAATAGGTCTTCATGACCCATGTTTGTAACATATTTGAATTGAGAATTTTGAATCCTAGTCTCCTACTACTTCTCTCAAAATCTCTCTTCTTTTTTCTACTACTTCTTCATCTTCCAAGTCTTGAAGACCAAAGCATAAAATTCTTGGGATCTTAGAGAATAACAAGGTTTCACTTATGGTGGTGTCCCTTGATCATTGAAGAGACGTTCCGGAAAAGACGCTAAGGGAATTATGAAAAATTTGGGAATCTATAAGGGTAAGGTTTAACTCTTCTCTCTTTTCTTCTTTTAAACGCATGCTAATCTTGATTGTGTATCCATTATTTTATTATTTTTTATCGTATTTTGTTAATGAAATCGAAAACAAATTTGCAAGCGACCCCACGCTTCCGCTTGGGATTCAATCCCTTCAATTGTATCAGAGTCTAATTTGTGTAATTTTGATTTTTGGTTTTTAGAAACAAAATCGGAATAGAATGGTGAGTTGCTTTTAAAATATATGCATGAGATGTATGTGATTTGAAGGTTGACTATTTAGGCTTTTGGCATTTATTTTTACAGTTTTAATTTATGAGATCAATGTAAAACCAAGTGTTTATGAGTATTTTTTTTTTACTATAAATTGAGTAGTCCGTGTCTTTCGTGGAAAAAAAAGTTGTTGTGAAAAGAACTTGGGAAAACAAATGCAAAACAAGAAAAAACAGAGAGAAACAATGCAGTGCAGTTCGGTTTTTTAGGGATGGATTTTATAAATTTGTTGATAACCAACCATTGGATCGTACTGAAATTTGGTCTGTATGTTCAAGAAACCTAGGGTCTCGTTTTGAATGGTTGGATTGTCATTTTGAGCCCTGGTTTATCCGTCTTGGTCGTCAAATATAAGCAATTTTTTATTTTGTCTTTTTTCGTTTTCTTTTAGGATTTTCTAAAATCTAGGGTTTTTTATTTTATTTTATTTCTAGGAATGCTAGAGCTGGTCAATTTTGCTATTTTGTTACTTTAATTATGCATAAGATGTATGATGTAAATTATTTTTGAATGGTGTATAAAGTATGTTATTTAGATTTAAAATCCCACCTTAGGATAAACATGTTCATGCATGCAAAATATAAGTGTTATTTTTGGATGCATGGTTAAATTAGCATGTTCATGCATCTTAATATAATTGTTATATTATTTTAGATGTATGGTACATTAAGCATGTCCATGCATCATACTAGGTTATATTGTTATAATGTATGATGATATGATGGATATGTGAACTCAATAATGGTTAGATATAAGTAGATATAAGTGTGATATTTTTTTAATTAAAATAAATTTTGCATTGAGCCTGACATTATTTAGATAAATATAAATGTTATATTTAATCAATGTTTTTGAATGCAATTATAGATTTTATTTTTCATCATTTTATAATGGTTATAAGTATAATGAAAATAGAATTAAAATCTATAATAAAGAGTTGCATGCAAACATAGGTCCAATTTAATTTTAAATGATTTAGAATTAATTTACATAGACTTATGTTAAACACGTTTCTAATGAGATTAGAAATAGGTTAATCTTTTAATTCGTTTAATAGGATTAAAATGAATTTCAATAAAAGATTAAATTTATAAAATAATTGCCCATAAGAGACCTTTGTCTAAGGAAAGTTCTATCTAGACTGAGGTATTTAAGTTGATGAAAATGGAACACCTCTACCTGAGAATCGACATGAAAGGTGAATTGGGAAAATATTTTATAAGCATGCAATAAGTGATTGACTTTGTGAAGAAGTTTAACAAATGAAGTCACATATTGTTTAAATATTCAATATAAGTGTTATATTGAGCAAATTAACAAATACTTAGTTAAAATTAATTAGTCAGCTTTTACTAATTTAATAAACCCATTTTTGTAAAATACTCAGTGGGGGGAAAAAGATATATACGATATAACAATTTTTTCCACTCACATTCTCCTTAAAAATTCACACCGTGAGACTCATGTTTGGTGCCTTGGAGCATCCCTTTTCAGATAGTGTTTGTATGGGTCAATATCAAGGTGAATGGAGAGAGTGTTTATAATAAATGGGAGAAGAATATGTGTCAACATGTCCTATAGTCTCCTTTATTGGTTTGCATCATAAGACCTTCTTGCACGGCCTCAAGGCGCCCTAGGAGCGTCCCCTTTTGAATGGTTTGTGCATTAAATCAATATTAGGGGCAAACTTCAGAAATGGTTTCTGGATAGGATCGCTTTAGCTTTTTCTCCAATCGGTTTTTCCCTTCGCTTAGCTCATTGAGATGGAACTCTAGGGTCTAAAATGAAGGGTCACACTTATAAGAAATTGTTAAGTAAGTTAATGATTTCTTGACCAAATCAATGGTGACTAATCGTTATAGGAATAAGAGTTATTCTAGTGTAATGATGTTGGGTTTTATGTCCTAAAACTCGTGGTTTGTAAACAATAAAACTTATTCTAAAAACTCAATAAGTTGTTATTAAATGTGTGAATTGCTTATTTCGTTTTAGAAATAAATCCAATAAAATAAAAGATCCATGACTATTACATGAATACTTGAATTTTATATGGAGACATAAAAGTGGATCAGGTTCGAGTAAATAGTCAAAATGATCTATAGTATATGAATAATGTTAGGTGCCTTATTCTGATAACACTATCGGATGCTGTCCACTCTGTAATTGTTACAAGGAGTTGTAAAGTGCTACAGACGAAGTGATCCTGATTCGTACATGTCATGAATAAGAAGTGGGGGCGTCCTGTGCAATGAGTTTGTACAAGATCGGACCACGAAATAAGTCACTCTTACTTTATAACGTTGTTTACGTTTAAGACTGATTATTTCAAAGTGATAACCTAAGTAACTTGACCTTAATCCTAAGCTAACAATGAACTCCTATTTAATCGGAATTATCCTTAGATTTGCATATGTGAGGTTTGACTTAACAGTATCGGCTCAATAAACCTCAATTTCAAGGGTAAGACCAGGTAGATAGCTTGGGACATAAGGTGCAAGATGGAATTCACTCCTACTCGCTTTCAGGGATAGTATAATGGTTATTCCTTTAAGTGTTGACTTCGGGTCTTGAACAAGAGGCCCCACCCTCTCACTGGCCCGAAAGGGACTTGATTTGTTGATTGGATCAAAAACCACTTGTTCATTAGAGGAGCAGTGGGACTCAAGGAGCAAGAGGTAATCTTGGGGGTAAAAAAAACCATTTGACCCAATCGTTATTACGAACAACCTGTGAAGGGTTAACTTACTAATCATGGTTATATCGAGTGGACATAATATATCTACAGTGAGGGGAGCACAACTCTAGGCTTTAGTGGAGTGACCCAGTAGTTGATGAATGAAGGTTAATTCTGTGTAAAGAGTTTAGTCAATTAATCTTGGATCGTTGGAGCCCATGATCTGTAGGTCCGCAAGGTTCCTCTACTAGCTCATAAATGGATTAGCCTTAGAGTAGCGTGATAAGTTAATTTGAAACGTTCAAATTAAAATTAAGGAAATTAGTAATTATATGTGATACAATTACGTGTTTAATTTTGGAATTAAACGAAATTGGAGAATCAATTAATATTTAAATATGATTTAAATATTAAATTTATGAATAGGGATTCATGATGATGGAATTAGTGTTAAATTAATTTAATATCTGATATTGAATTAATTAATTTAATTATTATTATTAATTTTATTAGAAAATTAATTAATGAATTAATTTTTTTAAATTAATAAAGATTTCGATTTTAAAAAATTGATTTTGGAAATCAATTGGCAAATTCAAAAATTGAAAAAGATTGAAAATGGAAAATCCTAAAAGTGGGATATCTCCACTTTCAAAACCAAGTAGCTCACACATTCTCCACTATTTTCTTGATTCAATCTTCCAAGCATGAGGTGCATTTCATGCAAGAATCCTCTCTACATGATAGTCTTACAATAAGTAAAGAAGATTGAAGTGGAAATCAGGGATGCACTTGATAAGTTTTTACTTAAAAACTTGAGGTTGAAGAAGGTCTTCTTCCGTGGTGCAATAGTGACTTCTTCTCCAAATTTCCTTAATCCAAGTTTATTTTGAGTCCCACAACTCAATCTAAAGCACCAAGAGGATAGTAGGGAAGACACCAACTGTTTTTTCTTCCACTACATGTTTTCTAACTCTAACAATTGGTATCAGAGTATAATGGGTTTCAAGAACATACCTTGGCCGAACCAACGAAATCTCCATTTTCAACTACAAAATCCTCCGAATCCTTGTATAGACCACCATAAGATCTTCTCTACTATCTTCTTGATACTCTAGATTGAGTCGTGGGACTTAAAATAAGCTGGAATCAAAGAGAATATGGAGAAGCTCACTGAACCAACCCATTGAAAAACACCTTCTTCATCCGAACTTTTCAGCAAAAATTCAGTCGGTTCATCATCATTTTCTTCACTCCAATATCTTTTTTATATTGCAGACTATCATGCGAAGAGATGTGTTGCATGAGATGCAGCTGAAGCTTGGAGTAAACCAAAGAAGAGGTGGTGGGTTCTTGTGAGCAAGTTGAAGATGAACTTGAAAAACTCATTTTTCAAGTTTTGTATAAATTTTCAATTTCCAAAATTTATTTTGATTTTAAAATCATATTTTATTTCTAAAATAAAATTTTATTAATTTTACAAATTAATTTCATAAATTAATATTCTAATAAAATTAATAAATAATTATTTAAACAATTTAAACAATTTTAATTAATTTAATATCCAATATTAAATTAATTTTTACACAAATTCATCTTCATATATTTAAATCATATTTAAATATATTTTTCAAATTCTATTTGATTCTAATTTGAACATTTCAAATTAACTTATCACGCTACTCTAGAGCTAATCCATTTCCGAGCTAGTAGGGGGACCTCATGGACCTACAGATCATGAGCTCCAACGATCCGAGATTAATCGACTAAACTCATTAGACCGATCTAACCCCATTCATTAACTAATGGGTCACTCCACTAAAGCCCATAGTTGAACTCCCCTCACTGTAAATATAGTATGTCCACTCGATATAACCACGATTAATAAGTTAACCTTTCACAAGTTATTCGTAATAATGGCTGGGTCAAATCTCTGTTTGCCCCCAAAATTACCTCTTGTTTCTTAAGTCCCCACGGATCCCCTAATGAACAATTATTTTGTGATCCAATCACAAAACCGAGTCCCTCTCATACCAAATAGAAGGTGTGATCCTTTGTTCAAGCCCCAAAATCAACACTTAAGGGAACAACCTCTCTACTATCCCTAAAGCGGGTAGGAGTGAATTCCCTCTTGCACCCTATGTCCCCAACTATCTATCCAATCTTACCCCTGAAATGGCAGTCATATTGAGTTGACGTTGTTGAGCCAACCCTTACCTATGCAAATCTAAGGGCAATCCCAGATAAACAGGAGTTCATAGTTAGCTCGGATTAAGATCAAGTTACCAAGGTCATCGCTTTGAAATAGTCAGTCTTAAATAGTAAACAGCGTTATAAAGTAAGAGTGACTCATTTCGTGGTCCGATCTTGTACAAACTATTTTGCACAAGGACACCCCCACTCCTCATGCCCAACATGAATGAATTAGGATCACTTCGTTTGTAGCATTTTACAACTCCTTGTAACAACTACAGAGCAGGCCGTATCCAACAGTATTAGTAGAATAAAGTACCCAACCTTATCCATATAATATAGATCATTTTAATTATTTACTCGAACCTGATCCACCTTTATGTCTCCACATAAAGTTTAAGTACTCATCCAATAGTCAAGAGACTTTTAGGTTTATTGGGTTTCTATTCAAGCAATAGATCTATTCAATAACACCTTTATTGAATTTTCAGAATAAGCTCTATTGTTTATATACCACGAGCTTTAGGACATAAAACCAAACATAAGCCTGCTAAGAAAGAAGACAAGGATCTCCCTCAATTTCGGCGGCAGACAACTTTGGCAGAATTTCTCTCAAGAAGCTTTCTTAATTTCGGCAGTAGACAACTTCTGTCTTTGATCGTATTAAGTCTTCAAGTGCTCGATCTTCAGTCTTTCAAATATTGAGTATGGCCACAGTAGGAGAAGAAGACCAATGTCCAACAACTACTTCTACTCGAACTTCAACCTTCAAAAGGCTAAGTATATCCACATCAAAGAAAGATCGACCTTCAACATCTGCTTTTGATCGTCTTAAGACTACAAACGATCAACATAAAGGAAGGATGAAAATCTTGAAGGCGACATCATTCCATGAAGAAAACAACGACGAAAAGATTCACATTCGTGTCCCTTCACGCATGAAGGGGAAATTTTCTATGGACATAAGTACAAAAGGTTCCTTGATAGTGAAGCCAAGACTCATCATATTGACGAATCCTACAAATAAATGGGATGATCAAAGCCATGATGAAATAAATGCTTCTAAAATTTAAATTAAGAAGCTCCTCATCGCAAGAGCCTAAACTACATGATGCTCTTGGCCCGCATGAGCTTAAAATGTGAATGGCCCCTCCCCCTCCCCCAAAAAAATCTTTGTACGAACTACGTTACGACTTGATCCCTGTCATTATAAAGGGTACGTAGGAAACTTAGAGAAATTTAAGTTCAGTTGTGCATAAAAAAACATTCGTCTTGAACTACATTATGACTTGATCCCTATCATTATGAAGGGTACGTAAGCAGCTTGAAAGAAACTTCAAGTTCAGCCCAGTTTAAAAAAACTTGAACTATGTCATGATTTGATCCCTTTCTTTAAGAGTATGAGGGCAACTTAAAGAAATTTAAGTTTAGTTCATTAGAAAGTGTACCATAACCACATAAGTATGATACTACAAGATTGATGTTGATCGTCCCCGTAAAAGAATGACACTCCAGATTGAAGATTTTCATCCCTATTGGGGGCAACACAACAAATTGAAGAAATTCATCCCTCGTAAGAAGCTAGCACAGTAAATAAAAGGCACACACTTGGAATGTACTTTGTTTCCTCTTTGAAATCAAATTTGGATGCTCTTCCATCTTCAAGTTCAGAGGTTTCATCGATGCTTCATCTTCATGCTCAAGTCTGGAGGCTTTGAAATGCCATCTTTATGCCCAAAGTCGCGAAGTCAAGATCAATGCAAAGATTCATTGATGCTTCGTCAAACTCAAGTGCGGAGGATTCACCGATGCTTCAAGCTCAATTGTGGAGGATTCGTCGATGCTTCGTCAAGCTCAAATGCGGAGGATTTGTCGATATTTCAAACTCAAATGTAGAGGATTCACCGATTCTTCAAGCTCAAGTGCAGACGATTTGCAGATGCTTCGTCAAAATCAAATGCAAAGGATTTGCTGATGATGGAACACGAGACATACGCAGCGGAATTAGGATCTAATTACACTCTAATTGCTTCTAATTTAAAGGAAAATAACATGCACTTAAAGGAAAAAACAGTGAATTAAAAGAGATGGGATACGACCTTTGTAGCTACCGAATAATGCTTTTCCTCACTAAATATTGACCCGAACTCTTCCAAACTACCACTAAAGTTGACCTACTATCCTCTAGACTCAGAACCGAGTTGTGAGACCCGGTGGATGAAGAACCCGAGAGAGAGAAAGAGTTGGAAAAAATAAATGGAATTTGGATTAGGTTTGAGTTTTAAATTTTCAGCCCAATTTTAGAAAACAATTTGGCAAAATTGGCAAAACTTTTTTCATTCAAAATGAAAGGTCGTTTTATAGAAAAAACTATGCAACAATTGCATGAACCAAATCCATAAAAACTCAACACCTATAATCCACTATCTTAGTGGGCTTAATGTCTCCACTTTAAGCCAACATCTAGCTCACTATTTTGTTAGTGGAATTATCCAACAAAAGTTTGGATTTTCCCACTAACTATAGTCAAAGGGCAAAATAGTCATTTGGCCAAAGTCAAACTTTGATAAAAAAGTCAACATTTTGATTTTTTATAATTTTTTCCGTGTTGACTAATTTTGGCCTCCCCAGCATGAATCCACATTCATTTTCTCAAAATTCAAATCACATTTGAATATAAGGTCGGTCAAAGTTTGACTTTTCAAAGTAAAAAATTAACTCTTTGACTTTTTACATCTTTGACCATTTCCATCATTTCCGAGTTTCCGAATATGAACATATTCATATTCTTGATATTTAAATCACATTTAACTATTAAAGTTGTATCTCTAAACTGAAAAACCCGACCACTATATCACATATACTTGTTGGTTTCTCTCTCTTCACCTAATTCGAACAATTCGAATTATTCTATCATACTGTTCTAAGTTTATTCCATATGAGCTAGTAGGGGAACCTAATGGACCTATAGATCATGGGCTCCAACGATCCAAGATTAGCTGGTTAAACTCTTTAGACAGAGCTAATCAACTTTCATTAACTAACGAGTCATTCCACTAGAGTCCCGTAGTTGCACTCCCCTCACTATAGATATATTTTTGTCCATTTGATATAACCATGATTAGTAAGCTAATCTTTCACAGGTTGTTCGTAATCTCGGCTGGGTCATAAAAATCGTTTTACCCCCGAGACTACATCTTATTCCTTAAGTTTCACTGATCCTCTAATGAACAATTGGCTTAAGATCCAACCTATAAACCAAATCCCTCTTGGGCCAAGGAAAGGGTGGGGCCCCTTGTTCAAGACCTAGATTCAATACTAAAGGGAACAACCTATCTACTATCCCTATAACGGGTATGAGTGAATTCTGTCTTGCACCCTATGTTCCCAACTATCCACCCGATCTTACCCTTGAAATGAGAGGCTTATTGGGCCAACGATGATGAGCTGCCCTCACCTATGCAGATCTAAGGATAATTCCGGGTGAACAGGAGTTCATAGTTAACTCAGGATTAAGATTAAGTTACCTAGGTCATCAATTAACGAAATAGTCAGTTTTATATATAAAACAACATTTAGAACGTAAAAATTGACTATTTCATGGTTCAGTCTTATGCAAACTCATTGCATAAGATGCCCCCACTCACATATCTCTATATGAACGATTCAGGATCACATCGTTTATACTAACTACAAAGTGGGTCGTGATAACTTGTAGAATACAAGTTATTTGTACTGTCTTATCTAGATATTGCGGCCAAAAGAGAATAAATATGCGCCAATTGTATGAAAATTAGCTTAAAAAATCAATAATTATGAATTATCGCAATTACACCTGCTAACATCATTAAGATGGAAGAAAAGGAGATTTCTACTCTGTTTTGCAGGAAACCAAGTCATCGTTTGCGGTCAAGGCTCAAGACGAGCTGACCAACGCATCTCTGTCACATTGCGGCCGCCAATTACAATGAAGAGACGATTAACACAATGATGGCACAATGCGACAGTCGATCTAGAGCTGATTTTCAACTGCATGTGGTAATAAAAACAACACCGCATGCGAACTTCTGATCGAAAGATGCAGCTGAGCAACGTAAATGCGGAGGATTGTGACACGTGTACAACTAACGGTTGTGCAGATTTGATGGTCTGATTGCATAACAGAAGGAACAATATCCTTCCATCTTCGAAATTTCCATAATAACAAGTGGGAACCACAAGGTCGGAGTCAAAGATCTTCACCTATAAATACCCCATAGAATTCTTAGAAAAGGATGGCTACGTGATACGGGGCAAATTCATATTAGGCTTTTGAGAGAAAGGCTGAGTTGATTGCTAAACGGAAGAAATCCAGGAAGAAGAAGAGACAAGGCTGAGAGGTGAGTCTCAGTACTATCCTGCCAGATCCCCACCGCGAAGCTCTATACTCAAATCCCTGCTACCGATTGAGCAAGCCTGAGAGGGAAGCTCATCCTTCCGCACGATCCATCCATACCGACAAGTAAACCTCCATCCAAATCGGTGCCGAGACGTTAACGCTTGTTTGTATTTGTTTCTATCTCTTTTCATCATTGTATTTCATCTTCTTTATCTCTTCATTCACACACCATGTATCAGACGCTAAATAGATATATTGAATGTCTTGATCGTTTTCATTACCACTTTTCTATCTATTTCTGTTCCTCCGTTGATCGTTTTCTTCATGAAGTGTTCTAAATCCCCTGGTAGTTAATATTAATTAAATGAGTACTTAATCTGTGTTAAAGAGATAATTGCGTTTAGCTAAGGCATGCTAGACGACATCTTCACCTGTGAGAGCAGAAGTGAAGATGTCATTCTGATCTATCGAGAGAAGGTCAAAAGAATGCGTTAACTAGAGTGAGTAGTACTTCCAGAGATGGAAGCAACCTTGTATTCATTACGTTCATCTCTGTTTCACCACAGATATGTGGGAACGCGACCGATCACCGAGAGGTGTATGCCAAGGGAAAGCAGAATCGTACTTATGTCATTAACGCAATTAAGTAACTTGCACTGTTTATATTAGTTATCTTTGCTTTTCTACTTCACACATAAGACTTATCAACACATCACACTATCTTTGTATAATCTTCATAGCCAACTTTGACCTCAGTAACCCGTATCATGAGACCTGTATCTTGTACTATCTTAGCTTAGGTTTATTGCACTTTATTTTATTATCGCATTTTTTTTACTGCTTTAGTTTACTTTAACGCATTTTTAATACTTGTACAACCCATCCTTTTATAAAATTGAAGACCTGCATGTATCATAAACATAACGCAATAACCTTAAACAGTCCCTGTGTTCGACCTCGGATCACACCGAGAAACTTACGGTGGAATTATACTTGGTTCCAATGTAAGGAAACTTGTGACAACGCACAACATACTACAATAATATTCATTAATAACGCATACTAGTAGTATTGCATGAATTGAGTCATGGCAGGCCATTATTGCATATCATTGGACTTGAACCGTGCATGCATATCATCGCATAAATTCAGCGTTACAAGTTTATGGCAATATCATCTAAGCATCACATACATTTTGCATTCAACAGGCCGCATCCATAGTGTCCCCAGAATAAGGCGCCCAACCTTATTCATATACTATAGACCATTTTGGCTATATATTTGAACTTGATCCACATTTATGTCACTTCATAAAGTTCAAACTACATTAAATAGCCTTAAGACCTTAGTTTATTGGATTCAAGATTACAATTTCAATAACAACTATATCGAAAAACAAAATAAAATATGTTTATTAATTTACAAACTATGAGTTTTAGGACATAAAATCCAACAAACTCCCACTTGGACAAAAACTCCTAGTGGAGTATCACCATGTTGAATTTAAGTGAGAAACATATGAGTACAATAAACATATGAATACAATAAACTAGGGCATATACCCAAAAGTTCTCCCATTTGTCCTAGTTTACAAACTTCGTAGACCTAGACTCTGTAGGTGACCTTCAAACACTTTAATCGTGAGGGCCTTTGTAGGATCAACAATGTTTTGCTCAGAAGATATCTGGGTTACTACAACGTCTCCACGATGTATAATCTCTCGGATCAGATGTTATTTGCGCTCAATATGCTTGCCGCGCTTGTGGCTTCTTAGTTCTCTTGAATTTGCTACTGTACCACTATTATCACAATATAAGGTGATAGGTAGATGCATATTTGGAACGACTTCCAAATCTATCAAGAATTTCCTTAACCATACCGCTTCCTTTGCTACTTCACAAGCAGCTACGTATTTAGCTTGCATTGTGGAGTCTGCAATACAGTTTTGCTTCACACTTCTCCACACTACTGCTCCTTCATTCAGAATGAACATTGATCCCGATGTAAATTTTCTTGCATCTTTATCGGTCTGAAAAGCAAAGTCAGTGTATCCAGTAAGGATCAAATCCTTAGTTCCATACACGAGTATGTAGTTCCTCATTCTCCTAAGATACTTAAAGATATTTTTAACGGCAATCCAATGATCATATCCAGGATTGGACTGATACCTACTGACTATCCCTACTGCGTAGCATATGTTAGGTCTAGTACATAATATTGCATACATCAGGCTCCCTACTGTGGAAGCATAGGGAATGCGTCTCATATCCTCAACCTCTTGAGGTGTCTTAGGACATTGAACCTTTGACAAATGAATTCCATATCTGTAAGGTAACAGACCTCTTTTGAAATTTTGCATCTTATACCTAGACAACATTTTGTCTATATAAGTTGCTTGAGACATGGCTAGTGTTCTATTCTTGGGGTTCCGAATAATTTGAATCCCGACAACGTATTGCACATTTCCTAAATCTTTCATTTGGAACTACATTGCTAGCCATTTCTTGATGTCAGTTAGGTAACCTACTTCATTCCCAATGAGTAGAATATCGTCAACATATAAAACTAAGAACGCTAAAGTAGAATTGATGATCTTCTTGTAAACACAAGGCTCGTCAACATTCTATACAAAGCCATAAGATTTTATCGCAGTATCAAATCTTATATTCCAAGATCTAGAAGCTTGTGTCAACCCATAAATGGATTTCTGAAGCTTGCAAACCTTTTATTCTTGACCCTATGCAATAAACCCCTCTGGTTGAGCCATATAGATACTTTCCTCAAGATCGCCGTTTAGAAAGGCTGTCTTGACATCCATCTGCCAAATTTCATAGTCATAAAAGGTCGCAATAGATAAGAGTATTCTAATCGACTTAAGCATGGCAACAGGAGAGAAAGTTTCATCATAGTCCACTCCCTCTCTCTGGGTATAACCCTTTGCCACAAGTCGAGCATTAAAAGTCTATACTTTACCAGCTTGGTCTCGTTTTCTCTTGTAGATCCATTTGCAACCAATTGGTTTTACATCATTTGGTTGATCTACAAGTTTCCAGACATAATTGAAGTACATAGACTCCATTTCGAGGTCCATGGCTTTGACCCACTGATCACGGTCCACATCTTTCATCACCTGTTTATAGGTCGATGGATCCNCCCACTGATCACGGTCCACATCTTTCATCACCTGTTTATAGGTCGATGGATCCTTTATGTCGTCATCAGGTATGACAACTTGTGTTTCTGTTAAACCCAAGTAATGGTCAGGCTGATGAACAACCTTCCCACTACGTTGAGGCATTCTCAACTTTTGAGAAGGATGTGACCGACCAGATGTACTAGTTTTATCTACTACTTTAGTAAATGAACTAGCTCTATCTGTAACATTTTTGGAAATTTCATTCAATACTAGTCTACTGTGAGGTTGATGACTTCTTATATGGTCTTCCTCTAAGAATATGGCATTTGTAGATACAAATACCTTTTTCTCTAGAGGATCATAAAATAGACCACCTTTTGTTTCTATTGGATAACCTACAAATAGGAATATTTTTTAACGACGTTCCAATTTTTTAGGATTTTGCACCAACACGTGTGTCGGGCATCCCCAAATCCTAAAGTGACGTAAACTGTCTTTACGCCCTTTCCATAGCTCATAAGGTGTTTCTGAAACACTTTTAGAGGGAACATTATTCAAAATATAGACAACAGTCTCTAATGCATGTCCCCAAAAGGAATCAAGTAATCAACAAAGCTCATCATTGAGCGAACCATGTCCAACAAGGTTCTGTTTCTTCTTTTAGATACACTGTTCTACTAAGGCATATTAGGTGCAGAGAGTTGTGACTTGATTCCATGTTCTATCATATAGTCCTGGAATCTAAAGTCCATGTACTCCCTACCTCGATCTGATCGTAGTGTTTTAATTGTTTTACCTAACTGGTTCTCAACCTCAGCCTTATATTCTTTGAACTTTTCAAAAGAATTAGACTTGTGATGCATTAGGTAAATATGACCATACCTTGAATAATCATCAATAAAAATGATGAAATATTCACACCCACCTCGAGCTTTGACATTCATCGGTCCACAGAGGTCCGAATGTATGAGCTCTAAGGGTATTGTGGCTCGGAGACCTTTTCCAATAAAAGATCTCTTAGTCATTTTTCCCTTAAGATAAGGCTCACATGGAGGTAAAGAATTGTCTTCTAACTGATTTAAGAGTCCATTCTTAACCAATCTCTCAATCCTTTTGAGATTTATGTGGCCAAGTCTTAGATGTCATAGATAGGCATTAGAAGAAACTTTTTGTCTTTTATTCTGAGTTTCAGCTGTTTTAAACATCTCAGTATTTAAGACAAATTTTGCTTTAGTTGGTTTTAACTTATATAAGTTGTTTTCAAGTATAGTAGAACAAATTTGAATACCTTTTCTAAAAATGAACGCTTCATTAACTTCAAAAGATATTTTATATATTTGTTCCATAATACAAGCGATAGATATTAAATTCCTCTTCATAAGAGGTGCATACAAAACATCTTTAAGTATGATATATCTATCGTTGAAAAACAACTTCAAGTCTCTCACTGCTTCGACCGAGACAACCTCTCATGTTCCAACCTTGAAGGTGATCTCGCCTTCTTCAAGCTTTTTTCAGGAACTAGTTTCTTGAAAAGAGAAGCAAATATGTTTAGTGGCTCCTAAATCCAATATCCAGGTTGAGGTATCATCCTCCACTAAACATGTCTCAGCAACTAGTAAATCATATTTTCCTTGTGCTTTTTTCGAGGCAGAGGCCTGAGGACATTCCTCAGTTAAGACAAATCTCCAGTCATCTATTACTAGTGTTGAATTCAGATTGTTTTTCCATGTTGAGTAATTATCGTCGTTTAATTACTCGGAAGCTAAGAGTTGATCTAAAGAGCTAGTCGTGCTAAAAAAGAAAAACATATCCTTTTTAGTAAAAACATTAATCTTTTAAATCCAATCAAGTTTAGCAAAAAAAAACTAATAATGTACCGTTCATTATTATATTTTGCAACGATATTTCAACGGTTTAGAATAATCTTCACCGAGGGACTATTCCTCTGTTGAACCAAGACCATCTTAACTAGATACTATCACCAGAATAACTCTTATTCCTATAGTAACTCAATTATCACTATTTTGGTCAAGAATTTACTAACACTTAGTAATTCTTGTAAGTGTGACCCTCCATTTTCAGACCTCAAAGATCAGAATCATTATGCTCCCAAAGTTGGAAAGACAAGAATGAAAACGGACCTGAGAGACCCTATCAATTTCTAGAGTTTGCGGAGTTCCGAATCCTATAATACAACCTCCGATTTGGTAAGGTCGCTCCAGGGCAGACATACAGGCGCATTATAGGAATCTCACGGTGTGACCTAATAGAAGAGATCGTAAGATGTGTTGACACACTTCCTTCTCTCACTTACTATGAACAACGTCCCTTATTCACCTTGGTATTGATTCATGCAAACATTCTCCGAATGGAGTACGCTCCCAGGGCGGCCCAAAGCCAAGCATGAATCTCACAGTGTGAACTCTTAGGGATGCTGGAGCTTAAAGTACATTACTTCTCTCCAGCTGAAGTGTTCTAGACAGTTAGGGTATAAAATACTTAGCGATACATTTTGGCTAACTAAACATATCCTTGATTCATCCGAGTATAACTTTTATACTGGATTTTTAACCTACGATGTCTAGGTAATAAACAAATTTTATTACCTCACATCGCTCATGCATGCTCATAAAACCGGTTTAACCTAACTTAGACGCCGGCTCGATCTCCAGGTAGTAGGTGTTCCGTGAACCGTTAACTTAAAAACCTTCAACCTTAGTCATCTTATCTGACTTTTTGCCAAGATCTTGCTGGGTGAGTTTTCTTGTAACTTCGATTTTACAAGATATCGACCTATTTTCTATGAAAATTAGGATTGCTCGATGATTAATCCTAAATGAGCATGCATCTTATCAATGTTATAGATTTTAGAAGTCTAGGTTATTTTATAACAATTATAAAATAAATTATAACATTTATAACCCTAGAGCATTCATCTATAACAAGCTTCCTTCCATCAAACATGCTTTAATATAACACTTATATTAAAACTAAGCATGCATAGTATATATTTTATAACACTTATAAGATATAACAAATGCATGTCACATGCTTTTCCTATGGTGGGGTTTTAAAACTATATGGCATACTATATGCACACATAATCAAACAACATTATACATCACATGCATAATAGGTAAACAACACTAAAGTGGACCGATTTTGGCATTAAAAACAAACAAATAACTAATTTATTACATAAAACAGTAACCAGCTTCCCGGAATCGACTTCAAACACTTTGAACCATCTTGAACCGGCCCAAAAACTCCAAAAATCAAGTTGAACTGGTCAAACCGACTCAACCAGATCAAACGGACCGGTCCAGACCATTTGGACTGACTGGTCAACGCACGCTGATGCAGTCAACGGAAGTGCAGGTCGGGTCGACGGAGGCAGAGCGGGCAGCTTCAAACTGGGTCGCGGGAATCGGAGGGGGCGGGCGCTCGGGTCGGATCCGACTAGGCAGGCGTGCGAAGCCAGGAGTGCGTGCAGGAGAATCTGAGTTAGAGCGCTCGGGCTGGCGGGTCGGGTCTGGGAACTTAGTTCCGGGTCTAATGGCCAAATTCGGGTCTGTAAGCATTTTTCTTCAAACTTTGATGTTGTCCTCTCTCTCGGAATCAAGAAATTACAACCTAATTTCAACTCTAATGACTCCAACAAATTTCAGACCCTTTTTCACACATTAATGCTCGTAAACATGTGAGTAATTACAAATTTTTACAAGAAATTTAGAGAAAAACAATGCCAAAATTATAATAAATCCACTTTAGTCCACATTTCATTCAACACTTGAATAGATAGGAAAAAAACACCCACCAAAAGCAATTGAGCGTAATTCTAGCATGCTTTGATACCACATGATGGAACACGAGACATACGCAGCGGAATTAGGATCTAATTACACTCTAATGGCTTCTAATTTAAAGGAAAATAACATGCACTTGAAGGAAAAAACAGTGAATTAAAAGGGATGGGATACAATCTTTGTAGCTCCCGAACAATGCTTTTCCTCGCTGAATCTTGACCCGAACTCTTTCGGACCACCATTAGAGTTGACCTACTATCCTCTAGATTCAGAACCGAGTTGTGGGACCTGGTGGATGAAGAACCCAAGAGAGAGAAAGAGTTGGAAAAAAGAAATGGAATTTGGATTAGGTTTGAGTTTAAAATTTTCAGCCCGATTTTAGAAAACAATTTGGCAAAATTGGCAAAACTTTTTCATTCAAAATGAAAGCCCATTTTATAGAAAAAAACCATGCAACAATTGCATGAACCAAATCCATAAAAACCCAACACCTATAGTCCATTATCTTAGTGGGCTTAGTGTCTCCACTATAAGCCAACATCTAGCCCACTATTTTGTTAGTGAAATTATCCAACAAAAGTTTGGATTTTCCCACTAACTATAGTCAAAGGGCAAAATAGTCATTTGGTCAAAGTCAAACTTTGACCAAAAAGTCAACATTTTGACTTTTTATGATTTTTTCCGTGTTGACTAATTTTGACCTCCCCAGCATGAATCCGCATTCATTTTCTCAAAATTCAAATCACATTTGAATATAAGGTTGGTCAAAGTTTGACTTTTCAAAGTCAAAAGTTAACTCTTTGACTTTTTACATCTTTGACCATTTCCATCATTTTCGATCTTCCGAATATGAATGTATTCATATTTTTTATATTTAAATCACATTTAAATATTAAAGTTGTATCTCTAAACTGAAAAACCCGACCACTATATCACATATACTTGTTGGTTTCTTTCTCTTCACCTAATTCGAACAATTCAAATTATTCTATCATACTGTTCTAAGTTTATTCCATATGAGCTAGTAAGGGAACCTAATGGACCTATAGATCATGGGCTCCAACAATCCGAGATTAGCTGGCTAAACTCTTTAGACGAAGCTAATCAACATTTGTTAACTAACGGGTCATTCCACTAGAATCCCGTAGTTACACTCCCCTCACTATAGATATATTTGTGTCCATTTGATATAACCATGATTAGTAAGCTAATCTTTCACAGGTTGTTCGTAATCTCGGCTGGGTCATAAAAACCGTTTTACCCCCGAGACTACATCTTATTCCTTAAGTTCTACTGATCCTCTAATGAACAATTGGTTTAAGGTCCTACCTATAAACTGAATCCCTCTCGGGCCAAGGAGAGGGTGGGGTCCCTTGTTCAAGACCTGGATTCAATACTAAAGGGAACAACCTATCTACTATCCCTATAACGAGTATGAGTGAATTCTGTCTTGCACCTTATGTTCCTAGCTATCCACCCAATCTTACCCCTGAAATGGGAGACTTATTGGGCCAGCGATGATGAGCTGCCCTCACCTATGTAGATTTAAGGATAATTTCGATTGAACGGAAGTTCGTAGTTAGCTCAGGATTAAGATTATGTTTTCTAGGTCATCAATTAACAAAATAGTCAGTTTTATGCATAAAACGGCATTTAGAACGTAAAAAGTGACTATTTCATGGTTCAATCTTATGCAAACTCATTGCATAGGATGCCCCCACTCACATATCTCTATATGAACGATTCAGGATCACATCGTTTGTACTAACTACGAAGTGGGCCGCATCCATAGTGTCCCTAGAATAAGGCGCCTAACCTTATTCATATACTATAGACCATTTTGGCTATATATTTGAACTTGGTCCACATTTATGTCACTACATAAAGTTCAAACTACATTAAATAGCCTCAGAACCTTACTTTATTGGATTCAAGATTACAATTTCAA
Source organism: Benincasa hispida (assembly GCF_009727055.1). Taxonomy (NCBI): domain Eukaryota; kingdom Viridiplantae; phylum Streptophyta; class Magnoliopsida; order Cucurbitales; family Cucurbitaceae; genus Benincasa; species Benincasa hispida. The sequence continues at coordinate 6,606,874 of NC_052350.1, forward strand.
TAACAACTTTATCAAAAAACAAAACAGAATATGTTTATTAATTTATAAACTACGAGTTTTAGGACATAAAATTCAACAGCTAATGCTTTGTCAAACTCAAACGCGAAAGTCTCGTCGATGTTTTTCCATCTTCAAGTTCAGAGGCTCCATCGATGCTGCTCCATTTTCAAGTTCAAGATCGGCGTGCATGGCCTTACTTCCATCTTCAAGTTCAAGATTAGCGTGTATGACCCCACTTCCATCTTCAAGTTCAAGATCAGCGTGCATGGCCCCACTTCCATCTTCAAGTTCAAGATCGGTGTGCATGGCTCTGCTTCCTTCTGCAAGTTTAAGATTGGTGTGCATGGCTCCACTTCCATCTTCAAGTTCAAGGTCAGTATGCATGGCTCCGCTCCATCTTCAAGTTCAAGGTCGGTGTGCATGGCTCCGCTCCATCTTCATGTTCAAGATCGGTGTGCATGGCTCTGCTTCCATCTTCAAGTTTAAGATTGGTGTGCATGGCTTCCAACTTCATGCTTCAAGTTCAAGGTCGGTGCGGATGGCTCCGCTCATCTTCAAGTACAAGGTCAGTGTGCATGAATCGCTCCATCTTTCAGTTCAAGGTCAGGATGCATGGCTCCACTCCATCTTCAAGCTTATGATCGGTAGCATGGCTCGCTTCGCCTCCAAAGTCTGGCATGGTTTCTCTTCACCTCAAAAGTCTGGCGTGGCTCGCTTCGTCTCCAAAGTCCTGCATGGAGAGGCGCGACTTCGTTTCGTCTTCACAAGTCAAGGCGCGGCTTCGCTTCATCTTCACAAGTCAAGGCGCGACTTCGCTTCATTTTCACAAGTCAAGGCGCGACTTTTGCTTCATCTTCACAAGTCAAGGCGTGACTTCGCTTCATCTTCACAAGTCAAGGTGCGACTTCGCTTCATCTCCAAAATGATGGTGCGACTTCGTTTCATCTCCAAAATGTTCGTGCGACTGTCACCCACATAGGGGTTGTGTCTAGCAGGGTCAGATTGTTGTTAGTGAAGCTGATGACCACCCTTGCAGACTACAACAGTCGCTCACATAGGGGCTGTGTCTAGCAGGGGTCAAATCGTTGTTGACGAAGCTGACGACCACCCCTGCAGGCTACACAGTCGCTCACATAGGGATTGTGTCTAGCAGGAGTCAAATCGCTTTGGAAGAGCTGACGACCACTCCTGCAGACTACACAATTGCCCACATAGGGGCTATGTCTAGCAAGAGTCAGATCGTTATTGGCGGAGCTGACAACACACCCTGCAAGCTACACAGTCGCCCACATAGGGGTCGTGTCTAGCAGGAGTTAGATCATTGTTGGCGGAGCTGACGACCACCCTTGCAGGCTACACAGTCACCCACATAGGGACCGTGTCTAGTAAGAGTCAGAATCGTTGTTGGCGGAGCTGACAGACTCACCCCTGCAGGCTACGTAGTCACCCACATAGGGGCTGTGTCTAGCAGAAGTCAGATTGTGTTGGCGGATCACCCCTACAGGCTACACATTGGCGCACATAGAGGCCGTGTCCTAGAGCTGACAGTCGCACGTCGAGTGCCCCTTCTAATATATGTGCATATATATAAGAAAAAAAAAAGAACCCATCTTTTGTGCAAAGATATGAAAAAGTAGATGAAATAACTAAGTGCAGGTCGCTGATAATTCTAACTAAAAAAAGGGGCAAGGGGGCAAGTTAGTAAAAAAAAAAAAAAAAACAATATAATAGAAGAAAAAAAATGAAAAAAAATGAAAAAAAAAAAGAAAGGAAATTTTTTTTCCCCTCTACCTTTGAGAACAAAAATAGCTTTGTCCCTATTTATAGGGATTCCATTGAATCTAGAATTCAGTCGGGAAATTTTAAATTTTATTGGTTACAAAAAAAAAAATCTTTTTTTTTTAACCATCCAAATATTATCTTTGATATTTTTCCTTTTTCCGTCTTCATTTCTTAAAACTTTTGGCCATGCACTGAACCTTTTTATTAATCGCTTTTGGCCCCGAATTAAATCAAATTGGGGATGAAACTTATTCCTTTATTTTTAAATTTGAGATTCCTGTTTATCCCAAAATCAAATTCAATGGGACAAAGCTCAATTTTTTTTTTTTTTTGGCAATTTGGCCATATTCTAAATTTCTTTCTTGAAACCAAAATTTTAAGTTTTCATCTCAAAATTAAATTAAATTGGGGTAAAACTTTAGCTTCTATTTTTAACTCAAAAAAATTACTGACCTAAAATAAAATTAAATTGGGATAAAGTTTAAAGTTTTCTTATAAATTTGGCCATATTCCAAATTTCTTTCTTAAAACTAAAATCTTAAGGTTTTCATCTCCAAATTAAATTAAATTAGGGATGAAACTTGAATTTCATTTTAAATTCAAAATTTTTAAGTTTCATCTCTAAGTCAAATTAATTTGGGATGAAACCTGAATTTTCCTTTTTGTTAAAAAAAAAAAAAAAAATTTGAGAATTCTTACGTTTTATCTCTCCAAATCAAATCTGAGATAAAGGTTGAGATTTTTCATAAATTAAAATTTTGGCCATCTCCTATTACAAATTTTAGTTAAACTCGTCGCTAAACTCACAGTTTAATTAAATTGGGAGCATTAAAGTCAAGACCGAATTACTTGCATCTCGATGTCGGCTTTATCTTTTTCGAGATTCATCCACCCACATCTGTGCACAAATCTCGAAAAGGGACATTTGTTGGAGGAGAAATTTCAGACCAACCACGAACCGTCATGTCATTTGTTAAATTAATGACGGAATTTCGAAATCGTCAAATTTATGACCAATTAAAAGTTGACATGTGTCTCAAATTGAAATTGAGGATAAATTCTATGTTTTCGTTGCAGACGTCGATTGAGTAAAATTAATTTCGACCAATTTGAGTTATAATTTGGGCGTAGGCCTAAAGACCAGGCTCAAGTCCAATTAATTAGGCCCAAATCCAATTAAATTAGGCCCAAAGGTCAAACCCATGGGCCAATCATGGCCAAGCCCAAGCTCATGAAGCTCAGGAGCTTTATAAATAGAGAAGTTATCCTCATTTGCAGGGGTCAACATCTCTTCCAAGACTTGTACTTCAAGAATCAGAGGATCAATTACTAGAGATCGAACCACATCGCATCAAATCAACCTTAACATCAACACCAACTCAAGTTCAACTCCACGAAACAAGATTCAACACCAACTCAAGTTCAACTCCACGAAACAAGATTCTCCGGAAGCCTCGCTGACACTAATCTTCCAAGAAGATGAACAAGCCCAAAGGTCGATCGTCCAAGAAGATCATCAAGCCCAAAGGTCGATCGTCCAAGAAGATCAACAAGCCCAAAGACTAATCGTCCAAGAAGATCAACAAGCCCAAAGGCTGATCATCCAAGAAGATCAACAAGCCCAAAGGCCGATCATCCAAGAAGATCAACAAGTCCAAAGGCCAATCACCTAAGGAGATCAACAAGCCCAAAGACCGATCGTTCAAGAAGATCAACTAGCTTAAAGATTATAATTTATTTGAAAGCATCAAAGTAGAGATTGTACTCACAAGATTAATGCAAATACAAAGTTAAAGTTCCACGAAATAAATTTCTATTGAAATCTTGTGCGAACAAATTGGCACGTCCAATGGGACATCTCTACTTCTCATCTCTCTCGTCATCCAAGTCAATAAACCTATAAATGGCACCAAAGAAAGTTGTATCTAAAGCTACCATCGCAAGCGATACTTACATAAGCTCTATCATCACGGAACAACTAATGGAATCTACTAAAGGCGGGATCGTTATTAAAGAAAGTCCCTTGTTCGATGGCTATATTTCTGCTACTGATCCATTAGATAAAGAATCTTGTGCGAACAACTTATCAGGAAAACGTTGTTGAGAATTGAGATTAAAAACTTCTCTAAATTTTTAAGGGAAAAAAACTTTAAAGGAATGGCTAAGATTTTCTATTTTTTTTGGAGATTGATTTACAATTGCTATTGAAAAACTAAAACCATCCCTAAATTTTCAAGGGAAAAAAACTTGATAAAGGAATTGCACAAATTTTCTATTTTTTTGGAGATTGATTTACATTTGCAACTTAAAAAGCTAAAACCTACCTAATATTTTGACTACATAAACAAGATTCGAACCCAACTCTCGTTGCTACATTAGTCAATCCAAAGGAGATTTAACAATAAATGCACATTTATTAATAATATAAACTATTACTTAAAAATTTGTACTAAAAATACAAAACTGATAATTTGAGGTGTCCCTAGTCCCTACATGACTCCGCGGTTGAGTAGGGAAGTTGGAGGTGTGGGTTGAGTTGTACGTGACTCTACCAGATCTTTGATATCTATTTTGTTATGCTCAGATTTGTAAGTGTTGGCCGATAACCAATCATGAAACATGGGTGATCCTCCATGAGATGAAGTCTTTCCCTTCCACTATGTTAGTTGAGTTGGACTCAGTTGAAGTCGTCGGCCTTGTTAATCGGGTTTGTGATACATTGACTGAAACTTTGGATTTTGTGGAGAGGGATTGAGGAGTTAGCCGCTAGTACTGCGAGGGTGCTCGCTTTCTCCAAATGCTCCCGCCCATAGTCTCGCTTGACGCTTGGATAGCGGCTACTCATGGATATTTTGTGCATGATTTTTGTGAATCTTCCTTCTTTTAGCTTGGGAGAAGGTTTTGTTAGGCAGGCGTTTAGTTTGCCTACTTGGGTCCTTTTTCCTCTTAAAAAAAAGATAGTATTTTGTATTTTTGTTTCTCTCTCTAAAGGAGTCCAAAATGACATAATTGACACATCAGATAGATCTGGATAATTGAATAGGTGGGCCATGACTGAGGGGGAGCTGGGCCACCACCTGAGGGGTCCTCGGCCCATGATGTCAGTCCAGCCCAGAGGAGGAGGCCCATTAGACAGAAGGCATCTTCGCATCAACCGCAAAAGCACGGTTTTTAATCTCAACGGCTTACAATTTTAAATTTGAAATTCGAATTTTTGAGCGTATTTTTTGACCTTTTCTCTTTAAGCCATTAAGTAGTCTCAGTGGGGCAGGGGTCAGGTAGCCGTTCAAAACTTTCCGTTCCTTCATCATCACCGTCCGTTCTATTTCTTTATTGCAATGTTACGGTTACAAATTTTAATCCTTCCCTTAATCCTCCACGTGTCATCATTAACGTTTTATAACAGCGCTTATTCACACCACACCAAATCAGATATTTAAACGTTCCCCTGTACACGTGTTGCTCCCACAGCGCGAGTACATTGTTGAAACACTAGTTTTAAGATATGGATGACAGTTTCCATACTTTCCCGCCTAGTTACTTTTTAATATTTATTTCATTTTCTGAAATTTGAGTATAAAATCCCCATTCAAAGAGCTCCCACTCAGCGCAAGGGATTTGTGTAATACAAACTTTAGTCTTTGTCGTTATCAATCGGAGCGGGGGAGAGAGAAGAGAAAATTCTAACTTTTGAATTCCAGAGAAGCAGAGCCATGGAAGAATCTATCAAGGAGCAGCAATCTACTCCACTTCCTGGTTTGATTTGTCCAATTTCCTTTGTAAATTTCTACCTGCTTTTCTAGTTTTCAACTTTTTCCTGAATTTTGGTGGTTTGAATGAGTTAGGTAACTCAGCGAGACCGAAGCTTCAGCGCTATGCGTTGCGATCGGGGACTAAACCTAAGGAGGAGAAGCTTCCTGTGCCTGAATTGTCGAATCCTCCTTCTTCTGCCTCTAAGAGGTACTGCTTTCTTCTGTTTACTTCTTTTTATTTGTCTTTGAGGATGTTTATCTGTTAATTGATTTGATATTTTGGGGGCTTTTGTGGATCATCAGTTTTCAATTGTTTCTGTTGAGATGAATTTACTGAACTTACTGTAATTTCGGTTGGTCATGTTTGATTAATAATCTCAAATAATAGTTGTGAGATCGTAATGAGAAGTTGCTTCAATAGAGGAAGTTTAGGCATCCTGGTACCTATTCATCTTTTTAGAGTTAAGAAACGCTGGAAAAGACTGAGAGAGAGAAGTTTAAGTTTCTATTGAGTTGAAACATCGTGTAACCTTTTGTCACCGTTACTACATGTCATATTTCTACTTATGAGCAACTCATAGATTTCTTTATGAAGGCTTTAGAATTTCTTTATATTCTTTACAAGTTGGGCATTTGTAAACCTTAAGATCTATTTGTGGGTTACCGAGTAATATTTTTAATATATTCTTTGAATATTTTCCATTTGTATATTTGTTCATTTTTAAGTCTATTCAATAATATGTGGTATATTTGACATTATGCCAATGGAAAAAGATGCGGAAACAGCTTTGGTTGACATTTAGGAATGCAATTTTGCAGAAACCCGCTAAACCTGAGTTAAGATATGATCTGAATCTGATTGATTAATACATGATATTTGTAGCAACCTCTATATATACACACACACACACATAAATTCTGTATGTGATAAACGGTAAAGTCATCATTTCAATTCCCTCTCAGTTCGGTTCATAGAAAACTTTGTTGCTGCTCATTCCTTAGTTTTGATGATTCTATTTGCTTTGCCTTTTGGATATGTCTTTGCTGTGGCCGGTTTACTAGTAGGAGAACGCTTTTTTTTTTTTTCAGTATTAGTTTCCTTTCTTCTTGGGTCTACCCGAGATATACATTGGAAATTGCATAGTTTGAACGGTTTTTTCCTTTCTCATTATTGTTTAAAGCATTTGATAATAACTGACTTTTGCTTCGAGTTTCAGGGGAAGATCTGTGTCTAGTGTGAGTAAAAGTGTTGGAGTCCTTGACCTGTCTGCCAAGGACAAGTCAGCTAAACCACCAAGAAGGCTGTCCATTCCAACTAAAAACGTGAGCCCAACTCGAAAATTTGTTGGCAACATCACCCCAATATCAGAGGTCCGGAGGACTGCTAGAAGCCAGGGGAAAAGTGACACACCTGCTTCTGATGTTTCACGGTCAAGCAAGAAAACATTCAACCTTTTATCTTCTACATCATATTGGCTATCGCAGATCAAGCTCTCCGAAGCTGCTTCTAAGCATTCGGTGTCGCTTGGATTTTTTAAGCTTGCATTGGAAGCAGGGTGCAAGGTACTAATACTGTGTTTTAAAATCTTTCCTTCCTCTGTTTGAGTCTAAAAATTTCAGATTAGTGGAGTTGACTCATTTAGTTATTATGAAAAGTGTTTTTTACGTTAATCCTTTACTAGTTTTTACTGACACTAACGAAATAATAACCCAGCCTCTTCATCGGATGCGTGATGAACTCAAATCCTACATTGATCGTTGCAACCTTGATGAAAGTGAACAAACGGTGAATGATTTGCTTGAAAGCTACAATACTGCTGAAGACACAGAGCGACTGCAAGTCTCTGAAACCATTTCTCAGGGACCTGAAGTGGGAACAAGGTCTTCAGATGATGAAGTTCATAGCTCTTCATCCTCAGTGGAGCCTAGGAAGTTTAAACCAAAATCCTTAAACACGGACGTCACCAAAACTACCCTAGGCACTGAGGTAAATCAGAGAAACCCTACTACAACACCCAGAAACAGAGGATTTTGGAATAAAAATGCTGCCCCAAATTCAACTTCAGAGACAGCAAAAAAATCTGTGAAGAAACCCTATAAGCCAAACAAGCAAGAACCCATTCAAGGAAAGGAAAAGGCCAAGAAACAAGGAAAGAAACAGCTCAACGAGAAAGGTGAGTAGAAGAGAATGATTTTTATTCCAATCATTTGGAACAATTTAACATACTGCAATTTTATATTTTTCTGCAGCAGCACCAGCTAGCACGAGTCCTGAAGAAGATTCAGTACAATCAAACAAAGAAAATTTGGTATAGAGATTCTGTTTCTTTTAGCCTTGATGAGGTCCTCAACATCTTTAAAACCCAATACGTTTCTTTATCATTTCAAATCATGATGAACTCTTGCTCTTTTTTTTCCTCTTGATCTTACAGGAAGCTCCCCAAATTGAAGTGATTTCGACAGAAGAAGTGATATGAAGATAACTTTTGAACTTGAAAACTCTGGCCTCTGGGGATTCTAGTGTTTTCTCCCTGTTTTGGTTATTGTAATTTGTGTGGGTTTTGAAGTGGGTGATTTCTTCAAGTAACAGGAGTGATGGATCGAAAGTGTCAGCCTGTGGTGTGTGCTTTCTTCTTGTCATAAGCATATTAGTTTTGTAAATCAGGTCCTCTATTGCTAAATACATATACAGGAGGCAGTACTATCAAAATTGTATTGAAATCTATGATAGTTGATTCATTGTTTTTAAAAGTGTTTCAGCTTGGAATTTATAAATCCATGTCCTCTATTATACTTATGCTTTAATATCATTTCAGAACTTTATCCTAAAAAAATGTCATTTCGGTGATATACTAATTTATGAACCCTTAAATTTTATTTCATTTTCAACTTTATTAAATTTTGTTTCATTTATCTCAATTCTTTTTAAAAATTTAAGGGTGTAATATACCTCAACAGATCCTTAAATGACAACCCCTACATATAGTGTTCTAATTAAAAAATGAAAATAATTTTTTTTAAAATGTTATTTTTGTGGATGCCAAAATTAGGCCAGGTAAACATTACCTAACAATGAATTTATAAGAGTTCCAATGTTTAAAATTAGAGAGGGAGAAAATTAGATAAAAAGAAATAGTCCGAATTTCAAGTTACAGGTTCGAGGATAACTTTATTTTTTCAAGGCAATGTAAGAATTATAGTAATGTGTTTATGATTAGATACGAGTGGCTCAATGATTAGCTAATCTAGACTTTATTTGAGCAAGTTCACTTTCATGACATGCTTTCCTACCTTTTGGCCTATTTCCAATTTTACTAACGACAATTGCAATCTTCAAAATTATTTTCACACGCTTCTTTTTTTTGTCCTTAAATTGTTCTTATATAATCTTTTTGATACCGAATGCTCGAATGCTAGAATTTAGGGATAGTAGCGCAAATATAACAATCAAATTCAAAATGTTTACAAATATAACTGAAGGAATGGAATTTCTCGCAGAAACACATGAAAGTCATGCATTTGGAGTTTAATTTTAAAAAACATAAAATATAGAGAAATATGCCGAAGATAAACATTTTTAATTAAACTTATAAGCATGTTGTTCTAAAGAGATAAAGGGAAGTAGAAATACTTACCTTTGAAGTAAATCTCTTCTTCATGGAATCATCTCCAAAAGTCACGAACAGTGTCTTCCTTCCTCGAATAGCATAGCACGAACATTGAAGTAATAATCCTTTGGACACCACAAAGAAGTTACCTTGCTATTCTTCGGCAAGGGATGAAGTTGTGGGACTTCTTTAGTGCTTTTGAGAAAAGCAAAGGTTTAGGCAAAGAGATTTTTGAGATGGAGTGAGAAAGATCCTTGAGAGAGTTCTGTAAAAAATGCGTATACTTTTATTCTTTGTCTGTTCACGACATATATATGAAAGAGGAGGGAGAGGAGTTCTTTAACTCTCTCCCAATCATGTAGAATAACTCCAGTGTAATGGGGAGTTATACTATTAATATTATATTAATAACATAACACTAATAATATAACATATGGTTTATTAATTGACCATTAATTAATAAACCATATATTATGGATCATAATTATATTAAAATGCAACTCTGTCTTATAACATAGTTTTAATATGAATTTTATTCATATCACTTTTAACGTATAATATTTATATGAATCTTATTCATGTAAATAATATTTGAATCTTATTCAAACATTTCTCACATATTGTATAGATTTAATTATAAATCATATTTATAATTAAATATATACTATAATGTATCAATATACATTATATTTTATATTAATCACATTAATATAAATAATACCTTTAATTCCTAAATAATTTGAACAATTCAAACTATTCCAAAAACAATTATCCCTTGTTTTATCCTTAGTAAGTAAGCAAAATGACCATATGAACCTACAAATTAGAAGCTTCAATGATATGAGATTAATTAATTGAACTCTTTAATTGAATTAATCAATATTCATTAATTTTTGCTCACTCCACTAAAGACCGACAATTGTACCATTCGTACTGGAGATATATTTCTCTATCCATGGAAATAACTAATCAACAATGAGTTAACCCTTCATGAATTGCTCGTAATTACAACTAGGTCAAATTACTGTGTTACTCTTTTAGTTACATCTAACTTCTTAAATACCAATAATCGCTTTAATGAAAAATTAGTTATAGTCTAACTATAAACTAGACCCCTCTCTGGCCAATAGGAGGGTGAGGTGCCTCATTGTTCAAAACCTGGAATCAGCTTTTGAAGGAGTAATTCATCTACTTACTTTATGGACGGGAAAAAGTGAATTTCATCTTGTGTAGCTGTATTTTCAGCTCCCTTTTCAGACAAATCCCCAAAATGGTAGGCATATTGAGTCGACAAATCTGGCCACTCTCACCCATACAGACCAAAGGATTGTTCTCATAGGTAAGAGTTCACAACTCACTCAAAATTAAGGTCAAGTCCTCTATGGTCATCCTAGTGAAATGTAAGTCTCTTCAAGTATTGGTTTTATAAAGAGAGATTAATCATTTTGTGGTCCGATTTTATACAAACTCTTTGTACAGAATACATCCACTCATGTATCTCAACATGAATTATCAAGATCAGATCATTTGTAAACTTTAAAACTATTGTAACAATTACAAAATGGATCGTATCTATAATGTCGGTAGGATAAGATACTCAGCCTTATCTATATACTATATATCGTCCAGGTTATTATTTAAACGTGATCCACTCATATGTCAACTACATACATATTTAAGTTACATGAAATAACCTTGGATTTTAGGTTATTGGATTTGGGTTAATGAAGGCTAAATGTCAAACAAAACAACATATTATTTTATTAAATAAATAATTTGTATACAAAATATTTTACAAACTACGAAACCCACGAGATTTAGGATATCATCCAGATAATCTTCCGCTTATCTTAAAGCAAGTGGGGTGTACAATACAAAGCATAATAATAAGTAAAGTACACAAAAAAAATAAACTATGACATATACTACACCCAGTAACATCTCCCACTTGTCCTAAAAAAGATTATGCATGTTCTATAGACCCAAACTCTCTAGGTGACCCTAAAAAACTTTAACCGTGAGAGCCTTTGTAAATGAATTAGCAATATTATGCTCCGAAACAATGTTCGTGACGATCACGTCCCCTCCATGCAAAATCTCCCAGATGAGATGATATTTGCGCTCAATGTGCTTTCCTCCCTTCTGGCTCCTAGAATCCTTGGAATTTGCCACAACACCACTATTATCGTAATAGAAGGCGATGAGCTTCGACATGTTTAGAACAACTTCCAGGTTTGTAAAAAAATTTCCTGAGCCATACATGTAAGAATAAAAAATGAGCATGCAGAAACAATTTGGATCTTAAACATGCCAAATCCGCTCCAATCACCTCATAAACCAGTTGTAAACCATCACGAGAGTCTACCTGAATATTCTCTAGCCTTAGAATGGGATGGTGGGATTTGATGACTGACTTTGAAGCGATGAATTTAGTATAGAAATTGAGAGAGAATTGATGACTTAATTTCTAAGAGTCTTTTAGAATCTTTAAGTTGCCAAGAAGATTTGTTTTTCAACCAACTTGAAATTCACCAAATGCCCAAGAAGGTTTAATCTCCATCAAAGCATCCTATTTATAGGGCAATTACATGTACTTCATGCAAAATTGAGTTAACCAAATTTTGACACTTCAAAATGCACTCAATTTAGTGGGATAAGTGGCATTTTGTGGAATCAACATTTTACAAAATGAATTACTCACTAATTCACTAAAAGTTGGATTTTTTTCACAAAAACACATTCTTGGAACTTTCCACTAAGTGAAGTCAACATTTTTACTTTTGACTATTTTGATGTCAACATTTGACTTTAGTCAAATTTTAATTAAATACAATTTTAATTCAAAATTAGTTCAAAACTAATTTTGGAATTTTCCACTTAGTGAAGTCAACTTTTGATCTTTGACCTTCAAAGTTTGGTAAAGTTAATATTTGACTTTGTCCAAATTTGATTAATTCCATTAATTCAAAATTAATTTAATTAATTCAATTTAATAATTATTAAATCTTAATAATTATTAAATCTAACACTAATCCCGATGAATCCTTATTCATAGTTTTGATATTTAAATCTTGTTTAAATATCCCCGACTCTCTCTTTATCTTTCAATTCCTAATTGAATGATATGTCATTAAATATTTCGTATATATTTAATGCTTATTCCCTAATTCAAATATGAACACTTTAAACTCACTTGCCATACCGTTCTAAGGTTTAGTCTGATATAAGCTAGGAGAGGGACTTAATGGACCTATAGATTATGAGCTTCGACGATTCAAGATTAACCAGCTAAACTTTTTAACCTAATTAACCAACATTTGTTAACTACCAGGACACTGCATTAAAGCTAATAGTTGAATTCTCCTCACTGTAAATATATTTCTATCCACTTGATTTAACCATGATCAGTAAGTCGATCATTCACAAGTTATTTGTATTTATAGTTGGGTCAAAATTACCATTTTACCCCTGTAATATATCTTGCTTCTTAAGTCTCCATTGATCTACTAATGAACAATTGGTTTATGGTCCTACCAATAAACTGAGTCCCTTTGAGTTAGTGACAGGGTGGGGCCCCTTGTTCAAGACTAGGAGTCAATACTTAAGGGAACAACCTATCTGCTAACCCTGAAATCGTGTAGGAGTGAATTTCATCTTGCAGGACTATGTCCTCAGCTATCTACCCGGTCTTACTCCTAAAATGGGAGGCTTATTGAGTCGATGCTATTGAGCCACTCTCACCCATGCAAATTAGAGGATAATCCCGAATAAATAGAAGTTCGTAGTTAGCTTAGGATAAGATCGAGTAACTTTAAGTCATCAAATTGAAACAGTTAGTTTTAACAATAAATAGTATTATAAAGAAAAGTGACTATTTCGTGGTCTGGTCTTATGCAAACATCTTTTGCATAGGAAGCCTCTACTCACATGTCTTTACATGAACGATTTAGGATCACATCGTTTGTATCATATACAAAGTGGACTGCATCCATAGTGTCCCCAGGATAAGGTACCCAACCCTATCTGTATATTTATAAATTTTTTTGGTTATATACTCGAACTTGATCAACTTTTATGTCTCTACATAAAGTTTAAGTATTCATGTTATAGCCAGGAGTTTGTTAGTTTATTGGATTTAGGTTTTTAACAAGTGCAATTTACATATTCAATAACAACTTAATATCTTTATTACAAAATAGTATATGTTTATTGTTTACAAACTACAAGTTTTAGTACATACAACCCAACAATACAGTCTCTTTGGCAGCTTCACAAGCTACTACATACTCTGCCTCCATGGCAAAGTCAACAATACAGCCTTGCTTTGTGCTTCGTTAGACTATAGCTTCTCCATTAGAAGTAAACATTGATCTTGAATCCATATTGCCGCAAAGTCATCGCGATGCGGAGCGACTAAAGACAATAGTCTTTTTCGAGGTAAAAGATTTGGAGTTGCCACTAACTATTATGGGGGTGTGATTGGTCACACATTTTAAAAGGAAAAAAATAAGACATTCTTATTTTACCAAAGATAGGTTTGGGGGACGTTAAGTGTTAGGAAGGTATTAGCACCCTACAACACCCGTTTGAAAATATTTTATTTTCTTGTTATCTAATTTATTTTATTAAAAATGGTCTTTATTTGTAAAAAAAAATGTTAATTTTATTGCAAAATATTTATTAAAAAAATGTTTATGAAATTAAATAAAATACGACTATTTGAACCGTTCCCAAGTAGAGGTGTTCTCTTATGGTCAACTTAAGTACCTCGGCCTAGACATAACCATTGCCTATAGTCAATTTTATTTAAAAATTCATGGATAAAACTTATTCTACTTTAGAAAACCATTTTAAAGGAGGAACATTTAGTTAAAAACTAAATGCCAAATTTTAATTTAGATAATGTCTCACTAAATTATACTCTAACTTTAAGAATAAAGTAGAGTCAACATTTTGTGAGTGTATAAGCGTCTGTTAATTAATTATCATATTTTTACCTCAAGAATTTGAGATGGTTAACAAATCTCAACTCCGTCATAGGGTTGACATAATAAATATTAGAAATGTTTCATGTAGATTTGTTACGAAATTGGCAATTAAAGAATACAAAAATAAAATAAAATAAAAGCATCAACATACAGATATACGTGGTTCATTAATAGTGTATTAGCTACGTCTACGGGGCAGAGGGAGAATAATATTATTAGAGAGAATGTTTTTAGACTACACCGACCGCGCCTCTAGGGTCAGAGGGTTTATATACTGCACTACTCTAAACCCTAGGATCATAATTGTAAATAACTACAAATAAATAAATATGCTACACAACGAGTCTCCCATACTTGATTGTTCAAAGCAACAACAAATAAATTAAAGGTATTCCAACAAGATCAAATCACACTTTAGAAATAAAACATGAAATTAACTCTATGAGCAGTGCAAAGCCTTCAAAAAAAATTGAAAATCATTTTATAAATCAAGGTGAAATCAAATTAAAACTTTATTTAGAAAATTCAAAATTGAATGAAATTAAAATTCATTTGAAAATTTTGAATTAAAACCAAATTAAAATCATTTATGAAAAATTCAAATTGAGATTGTTTTTAGAAATTCTATATTGGAATGATTCGAAGTTCATTTAAATCAAATTGAATTTTATTTAGAGAATTCAAATTAAAATAAATTTGAAAAATTTTGGAAATTAAACTTGAATACAATTGAAATTTGATTGACAAATTTGAAAGAAGACCAAACTAAAAAAATATTTATGAAACTATAAAATTAAAGTTTCCATTAGAATGTTTATTTTTTAGAAACTTCTCACGGAAACAAATTTGGAAAAAATCATTAAAACAAACTGAAGGGCTTGACATATATTGTAGGGTTTGACTTTAGCGAATAAATAAATGGACTTGACACGATCAGGTTTTGACCTTGGTTAAATAGAAAACTGGTTTGATTTAACCAACATTAAAGAAAATAGATATGGCCTAACAAGGCTTCAACCTCAACTAAACAACAAGGTTTAATTTGACAAATATTAAAATAAATGGACCTGACTCAACTAGACTTCGATTCAGCTAATTAGCAAGCTGGTTTGATTTAACCAACATTAAAGAAAATAACATAGCCTAACAAGAGTTCAACCTCAACTAAACAACAAAATTTAATTTGACAAACAGTAAAATAAACGGAGTTGACTTGATAAGACTTCGACCTCAGCTAAATAGCAAGTTGGTTTGATTTAACAACATTAAAGAAAATAACATAGCCTAACAAGGCTTCAACCTCAACTAAACAGCAAAGTTTAGTTTGACAAACAATAAAATAAATGGACCTGACTCGACCCAGGCTTCGACCTCAGTTAATTAGCAAGCTAGTGCGATTTAATCAATATTAAAGAAAATAACATCACCTAACACGACTTTTACCTCAACTAAACAATAAGGTTTACTTTGAAAAATAATAAAATGAATGGGCCTGACTCAATTGGGCTTTAAACTCAGCTAATTAGCAAGTTGGTTCAATTTAAACAATAGAAACCGCTTAAAAGGTTAAGTCCTTTGGAAAGACACTAGTCAACCCTTGTTTTTTAGTAAAGTTTGAAAATTCTCGTTTATGGTACTTGTTTATATGCATGAAATAAGAAAACTAAATCGCACTCATAAATAGTACTCAAGGTTGAGTAAAGATGCGAGCTTAAGTTGAAACATTTATGTGAGTGCGAGCTATGAATTTACGCTTAGGTGAATTTTACATATGAGTTAGACAAATGCAATTGCCCTAATGTTATGAATGGAACATGATAGACATAAGCTTTCTTATATAAAAACATGTCTAATTAAATCTAAGAATGGATTATGCAATTAGCCATGCATGCAACACATGCCTCGATTCTTTTTGGCTTGATCAATGAGTCAACATTTTTCGTGTGATGCAATGATGTGCATGTATGAGTCTCTTGGATATAACATAAGCAAAATGAGACATTTTATTGACATGCTCAATTGACTTAAGTGATTATGCACAAGCAATGTATGGAAACATGTGCTTTAATTTCTTTGGGTTGGCCAATGATTTTAACTCTTGAGATGCGATACGATAATGCATATGCATGAATCTCATCGATGCAATTTACATGCTTCATTGATTTTAAGGAATAATTATGCGATTAGCAATATATGGCAACTTGTGCTCTAACTCTCTTTGGTTTAAACACTTACCATGGTGCAATGATGCATGTGCATGAGTGTTAGGATGCAACATGCATGTATAATATGCAGAACGCATTTGCACCAATTGATTATGTTATGAAAAGAATTTTTCTATAGAACTATTGAGCATCTTACTTGATTAAACCACTTTGTAGCATTAGCCTTGTAATGGATTAGAAGTTCAAGTAAGATTATGAATTTTGCTGGGAGTCAAGTGTCGGATAAGCCAACAAAGGCATAACAAAAACTCTCTTTCCAAATATATATGTATATATAGAAAATCTCTTGAGAAATAAGAGATTGACTATAATTTTCCACTTTGAATGATATATCAAAACGATCAAGTGAATTGATAAACAAAAGTGGCCCAAAAAATATGAAAATTAGAAGTAACTCCTTAAGAGTTCATCTCTTACACACATCTTTTTTTTTTTTAGTACACTTAAGGTATTTGATAAATAACCTCTTTTGAACTTGATTTCTTCAGTATAATTCTTCAATGAAAATTTGGCTTGGCTTTTCTTTGAATGTGAAAACCATTGTAAAACAATGAAGGTTTTTGCCCCAGTTTGATGACAATGGCTTTGATAGTAAAACTGTGAAGACAATGCCCTAGTATAGTAGTGAAGGTCTTGCCCCAATTTTATGACAGTGGTTTTTCTAATAAAACAATGAAGACTTTACTATAGGAAAGCGGTGAAGACCTTGCCCTAGTTTGATGATGGCAACTTTGCTAATAAAATAATGAAGGCTTTGCCTCAATGTAGAAATGAAGACTATGCCCCAATTTGATGATTTCTAAAGAGGATCCTTTAAAATTTTCATATGTTGTGAAAACTAGACTCTAGTCTTTGTCCTCCAACTATCTTTCTTTCTTTAGCTAAGGACAAGCCAAGCTATAAGTTAAAGTAGAATTTCATAAAGTAATTGTCAAGATCAATATGCTTAGCTAGTGTGGCTCGAGAAGCTCTTGCTCTACATAGACTGTTCCTATCTTGCAATTTGACTTCATGGCCTTTTCATAATTCTCTCTCTCTCTCTGTAACGACCAGATCCTTACATATTATGGTCCGGCCGCTACGACATGCATGCTTAGACTTTTCTATCATGAGATGAGTTTTGGTAAAAATCTCAAAAGAACATATCTAAGATTTATTAATTAGGTAGAAACTATATAAAAAGTTTATTTTACACAACACCAGGATCCATAAAACACTAGCGTAGTGATACAAAAATGCATATGCCTATAATAGTGAGTTTGATGGTTGGCCATTTGAGCGACGTCCAGTTCTGCCACCTACGTTGTGTCCTTACCTACAAAGTCTGTAAAAATAGGATGAGTATATAATATACCCAGTAAGTAGTTCTCAAATAGGGTAGTAACCAAATGCACAATCACATGCAACATGTCTTGAAAATATATGATTAGGACCGAAAACATATAATAACATGTGGTGGTCGGTTATGCTTCTAACGTAAATTTCTCCACCCTGATAGGAAGATGAGGACTTAGGCAGAAACTAACCCCTTTGATGATTAGCGGGCATGCAGTCAGTAGGGCTAGAGTCGCATCCAACATCAACCATTAACATAAACGTAAGA
This sequence comes from Benincasa hispida, assembly GCF_009727055.1. NCBI lineage: Eukaryota > Viridiplantae > Streptophyta > Magnoliopsida > Cucurbitales > Cucurbitaceae > Benincasa > Benincasa hispida. The sequence goes on from NC_052350.1 coordinate 6,624,832, forward strand.
TTGGACTAGTGGGGTGCAACCATACATACCCTGTTAGTCCCTAGCATAAACTTGACATAGGATTGGGTCTAGAGGGGTGCAACCATACGTGCCTTACTAACCCTAAAAGCATAGCCTTTATCTAATTAAAATTTAATCTTATGAACAAACATAATGCATGAGGTCCCTTGTCGATAAACGTATTTTAAACATGTAATGCAACATAACAATAACATAATTATGCAACATATTAAAGTACACTACCATGAAACACTTAAAGAGAGGGTGAGATAAACTATTTACCTTGACTGCGATCCTAGTTATTTCTTATTATTCCTTATGGTTAAATCAGTAGAGCTTTCCCTCTAAATTAGAAGGAAATTTGGGTAGCACTTCCCTTGCGTGTCCTCCTTCAAATTAATAGAATTACTTCACCCTTTTCACACGATTTTTACTACTGAGTTTTGTTTTAGAATCCGTTTAACTTCTAGCCTAAAGCCTTCTATTTATAGCCGTTTCCAGCTCTTCTCTGTGTGACAACTTATCCTACATATGGCTTCTTTAAAATTACTTAGGTTTAAGAATCTCTCTTAATAAGACACCTAATTTTGGCTAACGTTTGCCATTACGTCATAAACCTTTGTTTGTATTCCATTTTAGGGTTCTCTATATATAATCTATAAGATTGTGGCCAAATTCAACGCATAATCCACGCTTCTGTCCAAATCTCGCTCTTTCTGTTCTTAAAATCTCGCACTCTTCAGCTTTCTCGCTGGTTTGGCTATCGTAACTCTCGCTCTCATGGTTCCCGCTCTCTCCCACTATCTTGTTGAGAATCTCGCTCTCTTCACTCTCGCGCTCTCCTATTTTCTCTTCAATCTCGCTCTCTCCACTCCCGCTCTCTCAAATTTTTTCTCCAATCTTGCTAGTTTTCACGCGTGGGTTGCCTTCACTGCTTGTGGATTCCACTTCCTCTTTTTAACTCTTTCAAATTTTAAAAGTATATGGGCAATTAGTGCCCAAATAAAAAGTTATCTACTGCCATTTGTCTCTTGAATTAACTAGCGTCCAATTTCTAATTAATTCTCCCTGATTCTGCCCCCTTATTCATTATTTTTGGATAATTAATAAAAAAAAATTTTATTATTTTTTTTTCAATTCTAAATTTTCACCCGATTTTCCTATTAAGTTTATATATTTTTCATTCTATATTTTATTTTTTTTCCTGCTTTCTAAATTAGGGTTAGGGTATTACATTTACCACTCCTTTAAATAAAATTTCGTCCTGCTTAACATTTGATATTTAATTTCCTGTAGTGTATGCGTACAAATTTGGGTTGTTACATTCTTCCCCCCTTAAGAATTTTCGTCCTCGAAAGTTTCTTGGTTCTTAAACAGATCAGGGTATTTGACTTTCATCTCTTCTTCTCATTCCCATGTAGCTTCTTTTACTTGCTGATTTCTCTAGAGAACCTTCACTAAACTCATTTTCTGATTACGAAGTGTCTTCTTCTCTCTTGCTAGGATGCAAACTGGAGTCTCTTCATATTCCAAGTTTTCACTTATTTGTAGAGGTTCATAATTTACTACATGTGATGGGTCAAACACGTATTTTCGAAGCATCGATACATGAAAGATATTATGTATTGTAGAAAGGGTGGGTGGTAATGCTAATCGATAAGCTACTTGGTTAATACGTTCTAATATTTCAAAGGGTCCAATAAAGCAGGTGCTAAGTTTGCCTTTTCGTCCGAAATGCATAAGGCCTTTCATTGGTGCTACCTTTAGAAATACGTGATCTCCTACTTTGAATTCCAACTCTTTTCGACGGTTATCAGCATAACTCTTCTATCTACTTTGAGCTGTTCGCATTCTTTCCCGAATTAGCTTAATTGACTTTGATGTTTGCTGCACCAATTCAGGTCCTAGTAGTGTTCGCTCCCCGACTTCATCCCAGTGTACAGGAGATCTGCATTTCTTTCCGTATAAGGCTTCGAAGGGAGCCATACCAATTGTCGCCTGATAACTATTATTATAAGCAAATTCTATAAGATGTATCTGCGAATCCCATGTTCCAATAAAATCCAAAGCACATGCCCTCAATATGTCTTCTAAGATTTGATTAACTCGTTCTGTTTGGCCATCAGTCTGTGGATGGAAGGCTGTGCTGAAATTTAGCTGTGTGCCCATTGCTTTCTGCAAACTTTTCTAGAACTTGGAGACGAAACAAGGGTCTGGATATGAAACAATTGATACTGGGACTCCATGTAACTGGATGACTTCTTTTAAGTACATTTGAGCTAGTGCTTTCATAGTGTGAGTAGTTTTGCATGGTAGGAAATGGGCCGATTTGGTGAGTCGATCTACAATCACCCAAATCATGTTGTGGCCTTTAACAGTTCTCAGAAGTCCTGAGATGAAGTCCATAGAAATATGCTCCCATTTCCATTCTGTAACATTTAGAGGCTGGAGGAGTCCTTGTGGTCGTTGTCATAGAGCTTTCACCTGTTGACAAACCAAACATTTACTTACATAGTCGGCTATATCCTTTTTCATGTTACACCACTAGTAATGTGCTTTCAAGTCTCGATACATTTTGGTAGTCCCAGGATGTATTGAAAAGCATGATTCATGAGCTTTCTTCAGTAGTTCTTTCTTGATTTCTTCATCATCTGGGGCTATAGAGAATTGGTTGGTTTCTCCATTCTCTGATTGTAGTTGTTTGTTTAGGTATTTATCTATTTGTTATGCATCAATTATCCTTTGCCTTTATGCAGGTCTTGTAATTAACTATGCTATTTGAGTTGTGAAGGTTTTTGGCATTAGTGAGATCTCAGCTCTTTCAAGGTCATCTATTATGTATTTGGAGATGGTACTTAGGGCTGTTGTATGAGCTGACTTTCTGCTAAGAGCATCAGCAACAATGTTAGCTTTTCCTGGATGATAGAGGATCTCACAGTCATAATATTTGACTAATTCTAACCATCTTCGTTGCCTCATATTTAACTCTTTCTGGGTAAAGAAGTACTTAAGGCTTTTATGATCTGTATAAATTTGGATCTTTTCCCCATATAAGTAATGTCTCCATATTTTTAAGGCAAAGACTACAGCAGCTAACTCCAAGTCATGAACGGAATAATTTTGTTTATAAGGTTTTAGTTGTCTTGAAGCATATGCTATTACCTTTCCGTGTTGCATAAATATACAACCAAGCCCCTTCTTCGAAGCGTCACTGTACACAGTTAAACCCCCTGATCTATTAGGTATCGTGAGAATAGAGGCTGTGGTCAACCTTTTTTTTAGTTCTTGGAAGCTTTGCTCACATGCTTGATTCCAGATAAAAGGATTATTCTTCTTGGTGAGGTTAGTTAAGGGTAATGCTATACTTGAGAAATTCTTCACAAATCGTCTATAATATCCTATAATATCCTGCTAATCCAAGTAAGCATCGCACTTCGCTGACTGTTGTTGGGCGAGGCCACTCGCTAACTATTTCAGTCTTAGCAGGATCCACTGAGATTCCTTCTTGCTTTACGATATGACCTAGGTAGGCAACTTGTCGCGTCCAAAACTCACACTTGGAGAATTTGGCATACAACTTTTCATTTCTTAATATGGAAAGGACGTCCCTAAGATGTTTTTCATGTTCTGTCTCAAACTTGGAATAGACCAAAATATCATCTATAAATACGATCACGAAGTTATCAAGATAGTCCTTATAAATTCTATTCATTAAGCCCATGAAGGCTGCCGGGGCATTCGTTAATCCAAAGGGCATCACAACAAATTCATAATGCCCATATCTTGTTCGAAAAGCAGTCTTTGGTATATCAAACTTCTTGATTCGTAGTTGATGATATCCAGATCGTAAGTCTATTTTGGAGAATACTGAGGCTCCTTGTAATTGGTCAAAAGGTCATCAATGCGTGGAAGTGGGTACTTATTCTTTATTGTCAACTTATTCAACTCTCGATAATCTATACATAAACGCATTGATCCATCATTTTTCTTAACAAATAAAACAGGTGCTCCCCATGGAGACACGCTAGGGCATATAAATCCTTTATCTAACAATTCTTGTAATTGTATTTTGAGTTCTTTTAATTCCGCAGGTGCCATTCTATATGGTGCTTTAGATATTGGTTCAGGTCCGGGAATTAAATCTATACAAAATTCTATTTCTTGACTAGGTGGTAAATCTGGTAGCTCTTCTGGGAATACATCTTCAAAATCTCTTATTACAAGAAATGGCCTTAATTTCATCCGTTTGGTTTCGTAAATTCCACCTACACTTGCTAAATATGCCCAAGCCCCATGGTTTGAGCAAATGTTTAGTTTTTAAGGCTGAAATTATTCTTGGGGCTGATTGTGTATGATTAGAACTCTTAAACTTAAACTTGGTTCTCTGTTGGAAAGATGATATGACCTCTTTATTATGGCAATCTATGCTTGCATAGTTTATTGCTAACCAATCCATACCTAGTATTATGTCAAAATCACTTATGTCTAGGATGATAAAGGTCACCCCTAGTTTATGTCCTGATACTGACAATTCACAATTTTCTACTACTAAGTGGGCCAACATAGATACTCCGGCAGGAGTAGCTACGGATAGAATGTAGCCTAAGGGCTTTGATGTTAATTGAGCATGTTATGCAAATGTTGTAGAGATGAATAAATGACTAGAGCCTGAATCAAATAAAGTGAAGGCATAATACCCGAGGATGGGTAATATACTGTAACAACTGCGTCTTGATCCTCTGCCTCTTGACGTGTAACAGCAAACACCCATCCTTTCTGTTGTTGGGTAACCTTGTTACTAGTAGGCTATGTGGTCTGGGCAGTTGATACTTGGTTGATGAGCTTTGGGCAAGCCTTTGTATAGTGACCCGTCTGGCCGCAGTTGAAACACACCCCTAAGTTTCGAAGACATTGCCCCTTATGGTGTTTTCCACAATTTCTGCACTTAGGATATGTGAATGTTTGACTCTTCTATAACTGTATGCCCTGTGTGCTTTGGAAAATTTTTACTTGCCGTTGTGAATGTTGGAAGCCCTGTTGGGTGAATTTCCTCTTTTGATTTGGCAATCCTTGTTCAGAAGTTGAGGTTTTGGTAGCAAGATCTACTTCCATAAGTAGAGCCGACTCGAGGGCAAGGGCATACTCTTTGTGTCGGAAAGCAGTAACAATGCCTCGATTGCCTTCACTTAATCCCCAAATAAACCTTTCCATCTTCTTCTCTTCTGTGTCCACTAGTCGAGGGAAAAAGTGGGACAAGCGATTCCGTTCATACTCTGCCACCGACATGTTCTCTTGACGAAGATTATGAAATTCCACTTCCTTTTGATATCTCACTGTCAAAGGGAAATACTTGTTGTAAAAATCCCTGATTGAATTGCTGCATGAGACTGAACTTTGATTGTTCTTTGTGTGGATTCCCACCAGAACTTTGCATCGCCTCTTAACATGAAGGTGGCACAATTTACTTTCTTCTGTTCTTCTGGGATGTTCATATGGCGGAAAATAGTTTTTATTTCTGTTATCCAATTCTCTGCTATAATTGGATCCATAGATAATCCATCAAATGTTGAAGTATTGAACTTCCTGAATTCTCGAATGATCTTCGAGTCATTTGTATCGTTGGTTATTGGTGTGGTGGACAAGTTGTGTTTTCATTACTCATATTTTGTATCAGTATTCGTAACGCATCTGGTGTAAGTAACAGTAAGGCATCTGTCCATGTCCTTGATTTTGATCCCTTGTGGATTCACTTCGAGGTCTGCCTCGTCGTGTTGGAGCCCTTTGTGGTGGCATCTGGTACGTACATTTTATTTTCATAATAAGGAAGAAATCTAATTTAATTTTTTTTAACTCATACCTTATGTTTACTAAATTATTTACTAAATACTCGTTTGAAAATTCCACTTACCAACGTATTTGGCATAACTTTGGGCATCACTTAACAAGTCGAACCATCAAACACCACGACTCTTCTAATTAGTAGAGCCTAATTGGCTCAAATGCTCTGATACCAAACTGTAACGACCGAATCCTTACATATTATGGTCTGACCGCTATGACGTGCATGCTTAGACTTTTCTATTATGAGATGAGTTTTGGTAAAAATATCAAAAGAACAATATCTAAGATTTTATTAATTAGGTAGAAAACTATATAAAAAGTTTATTTACACAACACCAGGATCCATAAAACACTAGCGTATGATACAAAAATGCATATGCCTATAATAGTGAGTTTGATGGTTGGCCATTTGAGCGACGTCCAGTTCTGTCACCTACGCTATGTTCTTACCTACAAAGTCTGTAAAAATAGGATGAGTATATAATATACCCAGTAAGTAGTTCTCACATAGGGTAGTGACCAAATGCACAATCACATGCAACATGTCCTGAAAACATATGATTGGGACCGAAAACATATAATAACATGTGGTGGTCGTTTATGCTTCTAATGTAAATTTCTCCGTCCTGATCGAAAGATGAGGACTTAGGTAGAAACTAACCCCTCTGATGATTAGCGGGTCATGCAGCCAGTAGAGAGAGAGTCGCATCCAACATCAACCATTAAATAAACGTAAGATTGACTAACCATACATACCCTGTTAGTCCCTAGCATAAACTTGACATAGGATTGGGTTTAGAGGGGTGCAACCATACATGCCCTGCTAACCCTAAAAGCATAACCTTTATCTAATTAAAATTAATCTTATGAACAAACATAATGCATGAGGTCCCTTGTCGATAAACGTATTTTAAACATGTAATGCAACATAACAATAACATAATTATGCAACATATTAAAGGTACACTACCATGAAACACTTAAAGAGAGGGTGAGATAAACTACTTACCTTGACTCCAATCCTAGTTATTCCTTATTATTCCTTATGGTTTAATCAATAGAGCTTTCCCTCTAAATCAGAAGGAAATTTGGGTAGCATTTCCCTTGCGTGTCCTCCTTCAAACTAACAGAATTACTACACCCTTTTCACACGATTTTTACTACTGAGTTTTGTTTTAGAATCCGTTTAACTTCCAGCCTAAAGCCTCCTATTTATAGCTGTTTCCAGCTCTTCTCTATGTGACAACTCATCCTACAAATGACTTCTTTAAAATTACTTAGGTTTGAGAATTTCTCTTAATAAGACACCTAATTTTGGCTAACATTTGCCCTTACATCATCAACCTTTGTTTGTATTCAATTTTAGGGTTCCCCATGTATAATCTATAAGATCGTGGCCAAATTCAACGCATAATCCACACTTTGTCCAAATCTCGCTCTTTCTGTTCTCAGAATCTCGCTCTCTCCAGCTTTCTCGCTGGTTTGGCTCTCGTGACTCTCGCTCTCGCTGGTTTGGCTCTCGCTCTCTCTCACTGTCTCGCTGAGAATCTCGCTCTCTCCACTATCGCTCTCTCCTATTTTCTCTCTAATCTCGCTCTCTCAAATTTTTTCTCCAATCTCGCTAGTTTTCGCGCGTGGGTTGCCTTCACTGCTTGTGGATTCCACTTCCCCTTTTTAACTCTTTCAAATTTTAAGAGTATATGGGCAATTAATGCTCAAACAAAAAGTTATCTACTGCCTTTTGTCTCCTGAATTAGCTAGTATCCAACTTCTAATTAATCCTCTCTGATTCTGCCCCATTATTCATTATTTTTGGATAATTAATAAATTTCTTTTTATTTTTTTTTTCAATTCTAAATTTCCACCCGATTTTCCTATTAAATTTATATATTTTTCATTCTATATTTTATTTGTTTTCCTGCTTTCTAAATTAGGGTTAGAGTATTACATTTACCATCCCTTTAAATAAAATTTCGTCCTGCTTAACATTTGACATTTAATTTCCTATAGGATATGCGTACAAATTTGGGTTATTACACTCTCTCTGTCTTTTTTTTTTTTTTTTTTACTTGTAGTCGTTTTTATCTTTTTTTTTTAATACATATACAGTCGGTCTACTTTGACATGATTTGACAAAATAGCTCAATCGGATATTGATCTTGTATAAGTCTTCAGTTGTAACTTCAAATGTTATTTCATGTTGCTTCTTTGTTGGCACTCCTGACTCTTCTTCTTACCAAGCAGAGGTCATCTCTTGAGAAGAACTTGTTGCAAGAATCGAGATTTTAAGACTCGTTCTCAAGTCACTGACTCCTTAGTTCTTGAAAACCATTATCTTCAATCTTAGAATCACTTTCCACTTGAGAAAAAAGAAAAATACAAGGGTAAAAATTAAAAAAAATAATCAAATGGAGTCAAAATAAAGAAATGTGGGAGATTACAAGTCTTAATTGTTGGGTTTTATGTCCTAAAACTCCTAGATAGAAAATGTAAATAATTGATTATCATCAATAAAGAGTTATTGATGTTATTTTAATAAGTGTTATCAATTGCATTCATTTTGTCTTAATAACCCTTATTCCAACTAACACCTAGGTTGTCTTATGAGTCTTGAACTGTATGTGGAAACATAGGGGAATCATTATTCAAGATATACCCTAAAGGGTCTATAGTATAGGGGTAATGATGGATACCTTATCCTTGTGACACTATGGATACGACCCACTTTGTTTTTGATACAAACGCAATGATCTAACACATTCCTGTAGGTGACATGCGATTGTGGGTATCCTATGTAATGATTTGTATAAAATCGGACCACAAAATAATAACCACTAGATGTAACTTTGTTGACTAGTTAGGTTTTTATTTCAATAAGATGACCTAGGCAACTAAGTCTTAATCTTGAGTGTATTATGGACTCCTGTTCATGAGAGATTGTCCTTTGATTTGTATGGGTGAGAGTGATCAGTTCGCCAACTCAACATGCCTACCATTTTGGAGACAAGACTGTGTGTGGAGATGGGAACATAACAATACAAGATGAATTTCACTCCTTCTCGACTACAGGATAAGTAGATGAGTGTTCCCTTAAGTGATGTCTACAGGACTTGAACAAAGAGCCCTACCCTCTCACTGGGTCAAGAAGGGTTTTATGTTTAATGTTTGGACCATAAACAGACTGTTCATTAAAGGAGCACTGGTACTTAAGGATCAAGAAGTAACCTAGGGTTAAAACGGTAATTTTGACCTAGTTGATATTACGAACACTCGTGAAGTACTAACTTGTTGTTATTAGTCTATATCCATAGACACATAAATATATCTACAGTAAGAAGAGTGCAGCTATAGGTCTTTATTGAAGAATGCCCACAGTTAACGAATATTGATTGATATGGTTAATGAGTTTAGCCAATTAATCTCATATTGTTGGAACTTCTGATTTGTAGGTCCATGAGGTCCCCTTCCTAACTCGTAAAGGGTATTGAGATAATTATATCTTGAATAGAGTTTAAAATATTCAAATTCACCTAGGAAAATAGTATAATATATAATGATACATTATAATATAAAGTTTATATTTTAATTAAACTTTATAATAATTTTGGATATGATTCAAAATTAACTCATTAGAGAATTAAATATTTGAAGGAGTTCAAATATTAATTCAATATGAATCCAATTCATATTAAAACTATACGTTAAAATTAATGTGTATTAGATGCACATTAATACTATAAGTTATGAGAGAAATACAATTGAATATGATTAAAATATAGGTTAAATTAAATATGTGATATTTAATTTGTAATTAATTAATTAAAAAATTAATTTTATTTTAATTAAATTTGATTTAATTAAATTAAAACTATAGGTTACGTGAGAGATGTTCATTTAAATATGATTTAAATGAAATTATTAATTAAATTAGGTTTAATTAACTATTTGATTTAATCTATTAAATTAAATAAATTTAAGAGATAACTCCCACTTATGGGAGTTATCAGAAGCCACTTATGGGAGTTATCAGAAGACGTTGGATACTTCCCACGTTTAACTTTCAGTCTCTCACGCCTAAATAAAACTGGAGAGAGGTAGTTGTTTTAGAGGAAGAAGATCAATCACAAAAATGTTATGGTGAAAACTCTCTAAAAAAATTCTTTCTTTTTTCCTAATTTGAGATTGGTTCCTACAAAACCAAGAACCTCAATTTCTCAGAGAATAGGGAGGTTCCCAATTGTTGGTATTCGTGTATTTCATCCCAAGGAAAATTGGTCTTTTCATCTGAGTCGTTAATGGAAGTAAATGACCTTTTTCCATTCTCTGTAAGGTTAAATTCCCAAATTATAACACATGTTAACATAACTTTTATAGTAGGTTGAGGTTTTTAAATCTCTGTGTTATTCTATGTATTTGCCAATATACTCGTATTTTGGAATCTAAAATAATTTCAAGTTGGGTTTTGGTTTTTCTGCCGCGTTAGGGCTTTTATCCCTATATTAATTCTGAAGCAATACATCGTAAGAGTTCAATACTATTTCATTAGCTTAGAAGCCTGATAGTTTGAAATTGTGACCCACATCTTATTATGACAGGCTAGCAAAGACTTTCATTTAGACAAATATAAAGGTTTACCATAAAACTACATTTGGTGACAATTATAGGTTTTACAGAGGATTGGTAAAATGATAGTTTTCTCTAGATACAAATATGAGAGCTAGTTAGGTGCCAAGTTTTATGCACTTAGTAATTTTTTAGGCCCTTGATGTACAATGTGTACGCGTAAGCAAACACAGTCAAGTTATAATATATTAAAATAGCTTAAGAGGTCAAGTATTATCCTTAGGGATCAAACAGATAGTTTTCATTACTCCGAACCGTATCGATTTTAGTTAGGAAATTGAAAAGTCAAATTGAGTGATTTTTATTTAATTTTTAGAAAAGCAAGGCAAACAAATGAAATTTCAAATTTAAATATTGTTCTAGGGTGTCAGTTTTCATTATATATTTTATTGAGCAATATTTAGGTCAATCATGAAATTAAAATATCGTTTATCTAAGTTTAGAAACTAAGTTCCGAATCATTGTCTTTCAAAAGCAGTTCTTTCTCATGCAATTCTAATCGATAACTAACGTCGTCATATCAAATTAAAACCCATGGCATTAAATATTGTCGTCATCAACTTTTACTACTCCCCTAACTACGTATGTGATTTTAATAACAGTTTAATGTTATAAGTCCGATTAAACATACAATCTACATTATTGAACATTTAATTTAACATTTATTGATGGCAAATAAGAGAAAATTAAGGGCATTTGAGTAGAGAAAAAGAAAGAATAAGAGAAACCTTATCCAGAGTACTTCTCCTCTGGTGGAAATCGCCAATCTTTTCTCCGTTAGCAAGAAAAGTCTAACGGTCTCACAATTGGTCTCCAATCTTTTCTCTTCGGCAAGAACTCTCTCCCTTTGGTCCCAAAATTAGGTTTATCTCCTATCTAGGTCAGAGCACTCCCTCTCTATGTTCACAATCATCTAAATAATCATAGGGTCGAATTTTGGCAAAAAAAAAATCCTTGCCAAAATTATCAAATTTGTCAAATAAGGAAAGGTAGTATTGCAATGCTCTGGACCAGCGTTACAACGCTGCATCTGAGATTGCAATTACTGCCTTTTTGCATCCTATCGTAGCATTGTAATGCTCACCTGTTTTTTGAAACATTGCATTTTCCTTCTCTTTTCTTCACTCCTTTTGGTCCTTTGCTCAATTTTGACTCCTTTAAGCCTAATTTGGTTCTTTTTGGCTTATTTTGAGTATATTTCACACCTTGATTATAAATCCTGAAAATCACTAGCAAACACATCAAATTTAATAAAACTATATTAAAAACAATCCTAAATCTAAGGCAAATAACACACATTTTGTGTGTATTTCACCACCCCAAACATAAGATTTTGCTAGTCCCGAGCAAAGAAGAAATAAGAAAAAAGAAGAGTTCTGAATAAGTGTGTTGGTGATTCATGCCTCAGAGCATAGTCAATTGAGAACTCAAGTAGAAACATTCAAGCAAGTCTATCGTTATGGTCATCCATAGACAAATCTAATCATCTCCCATGTGTGTGTGTGTCATATCCAATTTAAAACTCAGAAACTAAAATTAGGTTCAAAGAAAGCTTCTTCAGTTTTCCTTTACTTTAGCTCATGCACCAATCATCAAGTATCCACACATTTCAAGAAAGTAATATGTCTACTAAGATGCCTTAATTAGAATCCCGGGTTTTAAAACTTCCATCATTTTACATAGGGGTACTAGCTTTAACACATTCACTGCAGGAAACCGTACCTAGTTAATTCCTAGGTGTCCTAACTGATCACAGGAAGATAGCTCTTTTTACCCTCATCCATGTATACATATTACAAGTTTACAAAACATAAAATAAAATCTTTATGTTAAGTACATGAGGGATCACTCTATTTTTTTTCCAAAAGCTAACAAAATATTATTTTCTTTCCTTTTAGTCTAACATTACAATCCATCATGCCCATCAACTCTCCAACCAATGGGGTCTTTCTAGGTGACAACCAAATACACTAAAACATGACTCTAGTTTTAGTTAACGTTTCTAAATTGAAGTGACTACGTGCTCATGATATTGGAAACTCAAAGAGGGATATAGATAGATCATACTTCAAGATATTGGTAACGACCCGACCCCCTAGGACTCAAGCTAGGCCATTACTAATGCATGCATGCATGTACGTTAAAACGACATTCTATGTATAGTGAAATAAATGCAAATAAATGAAATAACTTTTGAACTAAATTCAAATATTTAAAGTCAAAGGATAGAGTACCCATAAATCATGAAAAGAAATAAATAAGTCTAAAAATAAAACTTAAACGGTGTCTCAAATCACAAAACTAAAATGTAAAACATAAAAGAAATATTAAAATATGAGCGGAAGCATGTAAACTAGTCCCAGGTGGCTCGTTCAAGGACTCTTCTTGTCAATCGCCGGTGCATCTCTACCCTTACCTGAAACAAAAACATGAGAAAAGATGAGTAAATAATACTCAGTAAGTAACCCCACTACTAGGGTCAGGTTAGGTATCTATGTCCTCTAGATGCCTACCTCTGGTGGAACATATAAACTTCTCTAATCCTTATGGGACACATCCATACATGAATAACTGAATTTCATCTTGTTGTAGTTAAGTATACCCACTAACTCTAATAAGTCCCGTAGAACCCATAACTTCTGGTGAATCCCGAAAGAGATACCATCTTTAGTGAATCCCGAAGGAAACACAACCTCTGGTGAATCTCGAAGGAAAGCACCACCTTTAGTGAATCCCGAAGGAAAACACCACCTTTAGTGAATCCCAAAGGAAACACAACCTCTGGTGAATCCCGAAGGAAACACAACCTCTGGTGGATCCCGAAAACCACCACCTCTAGTGAATCCCGAAGGACACACAACCTCTACTGGGCATCTAACTAATCAGTGAGGACACTATCACGATCTCTACATCACAAGTATCAGAACATAGTTCTATAACATACATATACATCTCATCATCATGGTTCTATAACATAGATATAAATATCGTCATCATAGTTCTATAACATACATATACATCTCATCATCCTCATATTCAACAGAATCTCCAAGAATAATAATATACTTAAATCATGCTGGCATTCATATATCTCTATGTGCATCTAATCCTTTCAGACCTCAATCAATGAAGGCATATATAAACATCATGCTAACTAATAATCCTCAATAAATCATAATTATCAATACTTAACTCTAGTCCTTTAAAACCTCAGCCAATGAAGGTATACATAAATATCATGCTAATTAATAACCCTCAATACATCATAATTATCATTTTCTAGCATTAGAGCAGTTCTAGTAGTAAGATTACTTACCTCGATGTCAAGATTCACAGTTAATTAGGCAACCAAAATAATACAGTAACTCAAGGTAGGGATCCTAACATTGGAATACAACCACTTTATTTTAGCCCAAACAATTGACTGTAAATCCTTAGATCCAAATCCAAAATACCCAAACCAATACAACTCGCAAAGATTACCAAAATTTAAATGCCCAAAAGCTTACCCAAAGGCGAAACCACTTCCAACTTTTCTTGACGGCGCCCCTTTGACTTCCAAGCTTCTCTAAAACTTGACTTCAAAATCCAAACAAAGGCATATCAAAATAGTGAAGCAACACCATAGCCAATAGATTTACTCGAGGAAAGGAACACCCACTTACCCAAAACAGATCCGATGGCAACCATGTCGGTGGGGTTGGGCGACGCTGGATAGATACGGCTGTTCGAACGGAGGAGTGATGATGGATGACTAGGGCTCACCAACGAGTGGCACACGGTTAGGGGAGTTGATTGGCCTACGCAAGCGCAGGTGAAGCTCTTGAATGGCGTTGGGCAGACGGATCTAGCGTGCGAAGAAAACTAGCTGTGGCACGATTGGGGCTAAGTCGAGACCGTCGATGGTAAAGGGGCTGATCGGCGGTGCGCTGAGTCAAAAGTCGGAGATGAGGGGTGGGTCTTGGGCGACGCGCTGAAGAAAAGAAAACTAGGGGTGGTAGCTTGGGAGACGTGAGAGGATGAGGAAGGAGCGAGTCGGATTTAGAAATGAAAATAAAAGAGGAAGCAACTCAATTACATCGTTCCTCTCCCTATGGTCGAGCTTACTAAAGGATTCGGTTTCATAACCATGGCAATGTACGAGATCTTGTAGATAAAAAATATAGGATGGATTGCATCTGCTTCTGGTAGTCCTCTGTTTTTTATGGTATCCCTTATTTTACAACGGTACAAGATTATACGGAAATGGAACCCATAAATATATGGGTTTATAATAAACTCCATAAGAATGAGGGTTTTTTAAAGAAAAAATAATTAAAATAATTAAAATAAAATATAAAATAAAATAAAATACTTTACTTTATTTTATTATATCTTATCTCGTATTATTTTATTCTTTCCCCTTCCAAATTCTGTTTTTAAATCTCTCTTTCCCTTACCATTCCTAATTCCAAAAAGAATTTAACTAATCTCCTTCAAAATGACTTTAATTTTTTACAACAATTTTCAACTTTAAATAATTAAATTCCAGCAGTTACACTTAAAAGTCCAAAATTTCAAAAACGCCCTCAATTAAAGGAAATTAATGAAATTATGTTACTAACAAAATTTTGGGTGTTACAATATTACTCTACTTTTTCCACTATGAGTCATTCAACAAGTATATCCAAGTCTCATCATGGACAATCAACATCAACAACACACAACAAAAAACTCATAAAAAAATCTTTCAAAACTCAATCAAAATTTTTAAAATTTTCTTCAAATTTTCAAAATAACATGGAGAGCAAGATAAACCCAAATAAACATGCATAGAAGGATAAAGAAGCAAACAAAAAAGTATGAAGGACACTGTTCACACGAGATTTCTGGAAAAATGTATTTCGTGGAGTTGAACTCGAGTCCATGTTGATGTTGAAGTTGATTTGATGCGATGTGGTTTGATCTCTAATACTTGATCCTCTGATTCTCTCTCAGTTAGGTGAATGTACTTGACTTGGAGAAGAAAAGCATCAAATGTTCTTGAAGTAGAAGTCTTGAAGTAGAAGTCTTGGAAGAGTCTTTGTGTCTTCAAGGGTCTTCTGTCTTATAGAAGTGTAGCTTCAGGAGTCTTGAGAGTCTTCTGATTGTTGATGAATTCTCTCTGGCCCCTACAAATGAAGAGATCTTCTCTATTTATAAAGTTCTCAGGCAGGCTTCGTGGGCTTGGTTGGTCTATGGGTCTGGCCCTTGGGCTCAATTAGTTGGTTTTGGGTCTAATATGAGATTTAGGTCCAATTCAACTTTTTTTTTTATTTGGACTTTAAACCCAAATAATAATATCAAATTGGGCCAACTTAATCTCATCTGATTCAACCGCGTGACGTCATCGAAACTGGTCTTCAATTCAATTCGGAACATGTGTCAACTTCTAATTGGACCCAAAGTTAATGATTTAGAAATTCATCATTAATTTAGCAAACGACGTGGTGACTTGTGATTGGTCCAAAATTTTATCCTTCAACAGACACTTCCCTTACCCCAAACTTAGAAATTTGCATTGCCTTCAATGCAGGAAAAGAATAAAGTATAGAGAAACAAGCCTGAGAGCGTACAGGAGTCCACCAAACAGGCTAGTGGAAATAGTACTTTGTGTTGCAAATAGACTTTGAAAAATAAAATATGAGAACATATGAGTGACTCTTTGATTTTTTTTTTTTAAAAAAAAAAAAAAACTGAAGCAAAAACAGAAAAGTAAATAAAGTAGTAAAATATTGGATTGTCTTCCAACAAGCGCTTAGTTTAACATCTCTTAGCTAGACCCAACCCATTCATCACGTCGGATCCCATGATGGTTTAAATCTCCCATTCATGCTTCCACATCCCGAGATCAAAGTATTATATCCATGCCTAAAAGAAAACTCATGCTTAACAAGATTCTCATCTTTGCTATCTATCCTATGACATGTACTTACCTCATTAAAGCTCTTGAGTGATGGATAGATGCCAAAAGGTATCTTGCCCGTATTGACTCTAAAAGTTAACTTACCTTCCTCAACAACAATGTTTGCTCTCCCTGTGGCTAAGAAAGGTCTACCCAAGATGATGGGAATCTCAAAATCCTCCTCCATGTCCAGAACCACAAAGTCCACAGAAAAAATAAATTGGCCCACTTTAACAAGAATACCTTCAACAATACCTCATGGATATGCTGAAGATCTATCAGCCATCTGTAAGAAAATTGTGGTAGGCTTCACCTCCTTCAATCCTAGGTTCCTATAAACAGACAGAGGCATAAGATTAATAGAAGCACCTAAATCACATAAGACTTTTTTAACAGACAGAGAGCCAATAGTGCAAAAACTCTATGGATCTTTTAATTTTGGAGGAAGTTTCTTCTACAATATGGCACTGCATTCCTCTGTCAAACCAATCATCTTATACTGTTCGAATTTCTTTTTCGTTGAAAAAATGTCCTTCATGAGTTTGCCATAATTATATATATGTGCTAAAGCTTCAATGAAAGGAATGTTAATATGAAATTTCTTGAAAATATATAGAAACTTAAAAAATTGCTCATCTAGCTTCTTTTTCTAAAACCTCTGAGGATAAGGAATATTATTAGGCACAAAAGATATAGGTGAAGAAAACTTGAGGTATCGTTCAGGTTCACTTACCTTTTCTTTTAGTTGTTCTTCCTTAGCAACTTCCTTAGGTTCTTGCATTTCACTAGATTCATTATTAAGCTCTTCCACTTCTTTTTCAAGTGGATCATCATCATCATCATCATCTATTAAACGAGTGGCTAGCTTTTTCCCACTCCTCAATGTCAAGGCTTTACATTCCTCTTTTGGATTCTTCTCAAGACAGTTGGGGAATTTACCTTTTCGCATTTTCTGAAGAGAATGGCAATTTGATTAAGATGCACTTCCATGTTCTGAATTGCCTTCTCATGAGCTTGAATTGTAGTCTTCAAATTTGTAGTTCTTTCTCTAGACTCCTTGACAAATTCCAACATTGTCTCCTCTAGAAAAGATTTCCTCTTAACATTTAATGGTCCTACACCGGAAAATCTAGGTGGTGCCTGTAAAACATTTTTATTATTAGCATAGGAAAAATTTTCATGGTTTCTTACTCTAGGATGATAGTGAGTAGGAATTTATTAGTGGCCCATAATGTCCTCTATCAGCATAATTGGTTGTCTCACTCTCTTATCCACCCCAAACTTGTTGAGATTCTATTGATAGTGAATTTGATGATTGTTCTCCTGCAACCAATTTAGACAAAGTGTTAGTAATTATAGTCAATTGAGCTTGAATAGCACTTACCTCATCAATTCCATACACTCCGGCAGTTTTGGTGGTGGAATCTTCACTTGACCAATTATAACTTGTACTGGCCATGTCCTTCAAGATAGCATAAGCCTTACTAGCAATTTTCCCAAGATCGATCCCCAGCAAAAGCATCTATAATGGATTTAGCATTTCCATTCAACCCATTGTAGAAGAATTGAATTTACAACTAGATGAGGTATCCGTGCTATTAGCATCTCCTCAATAATTCTTTGTATCTCTCCCAACAATGATAGAGTTGTTCATCAGGCTTTTGAGAGAAAGCTATAATCTCATATCTCAATCTGGAAGATTTGGTTGATGGAAAATACTTGTTAACAAAGACTTGAGCTAGTTCATCCCATGTTCCAATGCTCTCCGATGGAATTGATTCAAGCCAATCCTTAGCTCAATCCTACAAAGAAAAAGGAAATTTCAAGGAATGGTCTTAGATGCTTGTGAGGATCTTCAATAGGACGTCCTCTAAAAGTAATGTCCTTCGCTATTTGAATCAACCCAGGTTTCAACTCAAAATGTTTTGCATTTATAGATGCATTCATGATCTTGGACTGACCTATGGGAAAGAGTAGTTGGAAATAATCCTTAGTGGCGTTCTCCGCTTCTTCGACCATCACTTTTTCCACTTCTTGCTTGATTCCAAGATTTCTCCTAAATGTATGTTCAATCTCAGGTTCAAAAGGCAAAAAGAGGTTTGTCCTTATCACGGGGCATGTATAGAGAAAAACTCCAACAAAATTAGCACAAAAATAAGGTTTAATCTAAAATTTTCCCAATTCTTAAGTAGTAAGAAAAAAATTGTTATGTTGATCCCTGACAACAGCACCAAAAACTTAATGTGCAATGTGTATGCACAAGCGAACACGGTCAAGTTATGATATATTAAAATGACTTAAGAGGCCAAGTATCGTCCTCAGGGATAAAACAAACAAATTTCACTTAACTATTTCGAGCCGTATTGATTTTTGCTAGGAAATTGGAAAGTCAAATTGAGTGATTTTTATTTAATTTTCAGCAAGCAAGACAAAGAAATGAAAATTTAGATTTAAAGAGTGTTCTAGGGTGTAGGTTTTCATTACATATTTCATTGAGTAATATTTAGGTCAATCATGGAAGTAAGCGCACCGTTTATCTAAGTTTAGAAACTAAGTTCCAAATTATTGTCTTTCAAAAGAAATTCTGTCTCATGCAATTCTAATCGATAACTAATGTCGTGATATCAAATTATAACCCATGGCATCAAACATTATTGTCATCAACTTTTATTACTCCCCTAACTATTACGTGATAGGTTAATAGTAATTTAATGTTACAAGTCCGATTAAATTTACAATCTATCGAATTAAACATTCAATCTAATATTTATTGATGACCAATCAAAGTCAATTAAAATAGTAATATTAAAAGATAAATAACTAAGCAATTCTATGAAATCCCTAAACATTAACTCAAATTCATATGTAAATCCAACAACACCCTAAAACAAAGAGTCTAGCTACTCGTGGTTCCCAAAAACATATTCTCATACAAAATTGAGGGTATTTAAGTAGAGAAAAAGATAGAATAAGAGAAAACCATGTTTGGAGTACTTCTCCTCTGGTGGAAATCACCAATCTTCTTTCTGTTAGCACGTCAAAAAGTCAAACATCTCATAATCGGTCTCCAATCTTTTCTCTTCGATGAGAACTCTCTTTTTTTTTGTCTCAAAATTAGGTTTGAATGTCTCATCTCTAGGTCAGAATACTCCTCTCTGTGTTCATAGTCATCTAAATAATCATAGGGTTGAAATTTGGCAAAAAAAAACCTTGTCAAAATTATCAAATTTGTCAAATAAAGAAAGTTAGCACTGCAACGTCTTGATAGCAGCGTTGCAACGCTGCTTGAAAAGTGCCAGAAGTTGCAACATTGGTCTAAAGCATTACAACGCTGCATCTAATATTATAGTTACTGCCTTTTTTGCATCAACTCTCGCTTCATGTTGTAGTGTTGCAACACTACATCAAGCATTGTAACGCACCCCTGTTTTTTGGAATATTTCATTTTTCCTCTCTTTTCTTCACTCCCTTTGGTCCCTTGCTTGGTTTTGACTCCTTTAAGCCTAATTTGGTCTTTTTTTTTTTTTTTTTTTTACTTATTTTGATTATAATTCACATCTCGATCATAAATCCTGAAAATCGCTAGCAAACACATCAAATCTAATAAAAAAATATTAAAAACAATCCTAAATCTAAGGCAAATAATGTACATTTTGTGTGCATTTTAGCCTCACCTTAAGAGGGGTATTTGCCCCAATATGATAATTAAAACTTTATTTCGAAGTGTGATAGTAAGTAACACATGAGAATTATGAAGATCGAGATTAAAATGCCTTTAAACAATATTTTAGCTCAACAATGAAGTTCCACAGAAAGGGATAAAATGGTTGATATTTGATTTTTTTCTATATACTCAGTGAAAGCAGTGAAAACATTTTTTCTTCTTTTCTTTTTTATTTTTTTTACACATTTCCTCCAAATGACAAACATCCCATGGTCGCTCAAGATTCTTGCTAAGTTTTTTTTTACTAACAAGAATGATAGAGTGAATTTAAAGTACTTCACTTTAAAAAATATTTAACATGAGAAAGAAGTATGTAGTTTCATTTTATTTCCAACGAAGCAAATTTCCAAAGAAGTCATTTTTTAAGAAAATGTTATGATATGAATGATGCTTGAATGCACATGCATAATGAAACCTTAACTTTTTTTTTTTTAGCTAAGCCTTGGTTTGATATTACTCTATTGATTATTGGATTTTTATAAAGAATTCAAAGGAATCAACTTTATTAAAATCAGAAGAGAGAATAAAATATCTACATTTACTTTCATAACCAAGTATACCAACTACTTCTACTTAAAAAGAAGGAAACCCCTAAATTCTACTGTTCGCGCCTTGAAAAATTTAGCCAACCTATTTTGATTAGAGTCTCCACTTTATATTTAAGGCTAAGATAGTGTTTTGTTGAATGTTCTATAGCTCCTATATGGTACTCACAATGGGTGTTTGGGTCATACCAAATTGGATAGGGTGGTCGCTATGGCTTTATAGACAAGGTGATTTTGAAACAATTGGGGTAAAAACTCGGTATAGGTTATTGGGGATTGGATCATAGCTTTTTTCTTTTTTGTCTCCTGGCTTCATGACTATGTAGAGCAATTCGCCTCTTTGATTTTGAGTTATGTTGCACAACATGTGGGCACCTAGGAATATATGCATTAAACTTCATCTTAGGATTTGAAACTAATACGGAGGTTCTATCTATTTTCTTTGTTGAATCCTTGTTGTTTTTAGGGATTGATTGAATTGTGACCTTTTTTAAAGTTGTTGACAGTTCCATAGTTATATCTCTCCTTTTTAGGTCCTTTATGCTCTTCTCCATTTCATGAATGTTCAATTTGTCTCAATCTATGTTTTTGTTATGCTCACATCCTTGGAAACAAATTTCTTCAGAATGTCAAGCTTCTCGTAGGAAATAACTTTTTCAGGATAGTCTTTTTGTTTGCTTTTGTTAGATCCTCCTTATGTAATGAGAATCCAAGTTGATAGTTTGTAGTTTTTGCAATATTCTAAACAACATCAAGGATTTTTACTACTTGACCTTGAATCTTGTCAATATCTGTGCGTTAATTTATGATGCGATGATGTGTGTATGCGATAATGTGCAGATGCGATGGTCATACAAGTTTTCCTAACAAAGCCCAAGTATAAGCCTTCTTAGGTTCCTGGTAAGTCCAGGGTCGAACACAGGGACTACTAAATAGATATACGACAGACTCTTTGATTCTATTGCAATGGTGAAAAAGAAGTAGATGGTGTTTTGATTTAGATTTTCCTATGCGACGGAGTTGAACGCGGAGTGATGAAAGCGTAGAGTTACAATAAGTATGCGATGAAAGGGTTAAGAAGGGGTTTAGCTAAAATTTTCCAAGATTGTGTACAATATATGCGATCATGCTATACATAAATATCAGTACTACATTTCTCAATGCAAAATGCCACATTTCCTATTTCTAGGACGCATGCGATGTGTATAAGAAACAGCAAATAGAACTTATTTCTAAGTTTCTACTCTTGCTTATACAATCTAATCCGACTCTCTCAAGTCTAGATTCTATCTTTAGACTACTCTCTCAAGTACATCCAAATGAAGAATGACGCATACATAAGACAAGATGATCGCATAAAATGCATAGCTTAGGTCATGCTAGCTAAGTACTTCTCAACCCATACAGAAATTTAGCTACTCATGCATGGTGTGGAGAGATTGAACATAAGTAGAGATGAAGTTTCCATTTTCTGCAAATAAAGTATTGAGTACAAAATAGCAAATGGATTTGAGAAATAACAAGTCCGGTAAGCAATGTCTTGCTTCCCGTGGCCTTTTATACTGCTCTTTATCACTTCAACTCTGTTCTAGTTGTGGATTCTTACTCTCGCAAGGGTTGGTCTTCTCTCCTTTGTATTGCATTCCGGCAGTCTCTCGCTCTGTCCGGGAGCGATATCTCTCATCTTCGCCTCGTCTCCTTGCTCTCTCCGTCTTCTATGTATATATGTCGTTCCCTCTCTGGTGGCATTCGATATTTATAGATTTCAAGGTGAAGCAACTTTTCATACTAATGATTGCAATGATGGGCGGCAATAATTTCCCTACTCTGTTGCGCCGTTTAAAAGTCACCGAAAGTTCAATGTACTTGCTATAGTATGATTTTTAACGGCTTGTCAACTGAATTCGAAATCGATCGTTATTAGCTTTACGTCCCATCATGATTTATTATGTTGTCGTCTTGATGCAAGGTCTTTATGCGATCACTTTTTGAGAAACTTCTCACGATTGCAACTTTAAGCGCGCTATCGCATTGTGCCCTTGGATTGCAATTTCATTTGCGCCATCGCATTGTGCCATTGGATTGTAATTTCATATGCGCCATCGCATTGTACCTGCACAAAATAGATAAATTAACTGCTTTTATGCGATGAGCATTAACAATCGCAATTCCTTTCAGTTTGGCGTTTTCAGACATGATATTGCCTATTTTACCATCGCTTTCTCTCATTGTTTTACTAATTTGAGCTGTAATAACTTGTATTTCTACCAGTTATCAATATTTTGTCTTATTCTCATTATCTTCGAATTTTGAAATCTTAAGATTTGCTCTTGAGTTTAGGCTTAACTTTTCAAGCTCCACATTTTGAATCATTGTGACTTGCTCTTGAATCTGGTCAATGGCTCATCTCATATTTTTTAACTCATCATTTTGTTCTTCCACGACTTTGCTTTTTACCATATAAGAATAGAACATGTGATTGTTAAACTATTTTCTTTTAAACGAAGAAGAACATGTGATGGTTTATATATATAATGAAAATTAAACGTATTAAAGATGTAATGAAGAATGCAATAAATTTTGAATTATTTTTTAGTTCATGTACACATATACATGATGATATGATGATGAAGATTATTATTATTATTATTATTTTTGAAATTTTCTACAAAAGGAGATGACTATGCATATAAATAATGCAAATGTCTTCTCATATTTTGACTTCAAACACTAATAATAATGCAAATGGGGAGTTATAAAATTAACATCATATTAATAAAATAATATTAATAACATAACATTAATAATATAACATATGGGTGATTAATTAACCATTAACTAATAAATCATATATTACGCATCATATTAAAATACAACTCTCCCTTATAACCTATAGTTTTAATATGAATTTCATTCATATCAATTTCAACCTATAGTATTTATATGAATTTTATTCATATAAATAATATATGAACCTTATTCAAACACATATTGTATAGTTTTAATTATAAATCATATTTATAGTTAACTACGTGCTATAATGTATCATATACATTATAATATATATTAATCACATTAATATAATCAATACCTTTAATTCCCTTAAATAATTTGAACAATTCAAATTCAAATTATTCCAAAAACAAGTATAACTTGTTTTATCTTTAGTGAGCTAGTAAAGGGATCTTATGGATCTACAGTTTAGAAGCACCAATGATATGAAATTAATTAATTGAACTTTTTAATTGAATTAATCAATATTCATTGATTGTCGGTCACTCCACTAAAGACCGACAGCTGCACTCTTCGCACTGTAGATATATTTCTGTGTCCATGAAAATAACCAATCAATAATGAGTTCACTCTTCACGAATCGCTCGTAACTACAACTGTGTCAAATTACTGTTTTATCCCTATAGTTACATTTAACTTCTCAAGTACCACCAATCCCTCTAATGAACAATTAGTTATAGTCTAATTATAAACTAAACCCTTCTCTAGCTAGTGAGAGGGTGAGACGCCTCATTTTTCAAGACCCAAAATCAACTCTTAAGGGAGCAATTCATCTGCTTACCCGATGGACGGGAAAGAGAGAATTCCATCTTGTGTAGTTGTGTTCCCAACTTCCTATTCGGATAAATCCTCAAAATGGTAGACATATTGAGTTGACAGATCTGGCCACTCTCACCCATATAGATCAAAGGACTGCCCTCATAGAGAGGAAATCACAACTCATTCAGGATTAAGGTCAAGTTACTTATGGTTATCCTAGTGAAATGTAAGTCTATTCAAGTAACGGTGTTATAAAGAGAGCTAATCATTTCAATGTTCGATTCTATACAAACTCTTTGTATAGAATACTCTCACTCACATGTCTCCACATGAATGATCAGGATCATATCATTTGTAACACTTTACAATTATTGTAAAAATTACAAAGTGAATCGTATCTATAGTGTCGTCTGGATAAGGTATCCCGTCTCATCCATATACTACAGACCGTTCAGATTATTACTTAAACATGATTCATTCGTATGTCAACTACATACATGTTTTAAGCTACATGAAATAACCTTGGATCTTAGTTTATTGGATTTGGGTTAAAACATACTAAATGTCAAATAAAATAACACTTTATTTTATTAAATAAATAATTTTCGTACCAAATAAATTATTAACTACGAAACCCATGAGATTTAAGGCATTAATTCTAATAATAGCAAATTTAGATCCAACTCTTAGAGTCTACTGGTTATCGACTATATCACTAATAGTAGTCTGTCATTAATAGATTTTGGTACATTTGCAATTCTTTAAAAATGTTTTTTACACTTAATTATTAATTCTAAAAGTGTTGTCCATTGCAACTACCCTATTATTTTATAGTATTAATAGAATTCGATTTAAAACTCAATTTGCTTTCTTTCTCTTATTCTGCAACCTATTATTTTTTTAGTGCAATTAAAATTTTATTAAAATTATAAAGAAAAAAACTGAAAATATGATTAATTTGAGGTCTTAAGTTTATATATTTTATAATGAAAAAGGTAGCTAACCTATATATGGGAATTTTGGAATAAAAGTGTAAAGAATGGAATAAAAGGACAAACTTTTCTAAAAAGAAATAAATAAAAGAACAAACTAATAACACCAAATTACAACAAATGTCATGGCTAGCTAATTAATCTGTCTATGCATTATGTTGTCAATATATATATTCACACACTATGAGCTACAAAATTACTATACATATACAGTAAATGAGAATACAGTTCTGAAAAAAAAAAAGATAACTAATGAAAATCTGTTGATCAATTCACATCCAAAAATTGTCTACATATGAACATTTCTCTTGACATGATATCAATGGCTGAAAGTCTAGCTTTCTTTTTTTTATCAAAAAAAGAAAGAAAAAAGAAAAAAGAAAGAAAGAAAAAGAGAGAGAACTCTTGATTTGTTGATGGGTTATTTACAAATCTCAAGTTCTAAATAAAATTCATCATCCAACATTTTTCACTTCCCATTTTCTCTACTATCGGCAGGAGATGAAGAAGGACTCTTGGAGGTGGAGCATGTTAATGACTTAGCTGCTTGTGCTCCTCCAACTAAGCTAGAAATAGGAGCACCCATCTCCCCGCCATTTCCACCGCCGATAATCGAGCTCAAGGCAGCTGCCAATGCCGATTGGAAACTTGGGTCCGACGTAATTGCCTTAGTTGCTGCGGCTATCGTGTCCGGTAGCGGCGGCTGTGTCGGCGGAGTTGAAGATTTGGAAAATTGTTGAAGATAGGTTTGATAAATGTTAGTGTGGAGAGGGAGTTGTTTAGCAAAATCTGATGCCATTCCTATCATTGCATTATTTTTGCTTATATTACTATAAGGTTGATAGCCACTATTATTATTGTTGTTGTTCCAAGACATGAAGTTGGGCTGAGAAGAGCCAAAATCAAGGCTTGTGAAAGGATATTTTGGGGGATAATTATTATTAATAGTGGAAGGAATATTCTTATGGAAAGGAGAGGAGGAGGAAGTTGAAGGAGGGTTTGAAGTGAGGTCTAAAGTGATTGTGGGATGGTTGAGGGAAGATAGCATTGAAGAGTTTGGCAAGTAGAATTGCTTTGAATTGGTGTTGTTAGAGAGATACATGTTCATTCCATGAAGATTTGCTGCGGCGGCAGTAGTGGCGAATGAAGGGTTAAGACCGGGTTGAGAGGTGGAGGAGGAAGGGCCCGAGAGGAGCATCGAGGCCGCGGCGGAGGTGGTGGAAGCCATGGCCATGGCTGAAACAGGTAGAGGATGGTTGTGAGTTCCTTCATAGGTGGTGATTAGTATGGAAATATCATCCACACTCCTTTGCACCTGCAGATACACATATATATGTATAAAATAATATTAAAATAAATAGTTACTTGATTTGATTTTTATTTGTTCAATTGATTTTGACAAAATTTTGGATTGATTTCACAAAAACTTTAGGTTTGAAGCTCTACCACCTGTTTGATTTTGATTTCCTTTTTAAATGAAAATAGAATCATTACAATTGACAGAGTTAATAAGTGTATAGCAACATTTTTAAAAAAGTGCACACATATAGCAAAACCTATAAATGATTGACTCTATCGCTGATAAACTTTTATCAGTGATAAACTTCCTATCATGTAATAGACTTTAAATTTTATTATATTTGTAAATTTTTATGTAGTGTACTATATTTGTTAGTGTTTTGAGCCTGATTACTATATTTATAATTATCACTTAAAAATACTTTTTGTTTATACTTTTGTAAGAAGATGTCTTTCATCATACAAAATAAACATGTTAATAATTTTATTTATAATCGAACAAACCTAAATTTATAAATACCTTACAAAATAGGATTTAACTTTGGATTTTTTTTTTAAATACAAAAATATGGGTATAGAAATTTGACTTTTAAATCTAAAAAAAATGAGTATATGCCAATTAATGCAAAAAAAACTAATCAAGTTATGATAATTAGGTTGAGATTAGGCAAAACTTTTGTAACATTTCAAAGGACGTTATTACTATTGTACATGCAAAACATGGTCAAACTAATTAACATGCATATTCCAAAAAAAAAAAAAAAAAAAAAAAAAAAAAAAAAAAAAAAAAAAAACTCAATTAGATAAAAGAAAATAATAATAATAAAAAAATTACCTGTTTCCTTACTGGACATGTGGGTGCACCAGTGCAACGATAATAAGCTCTAGGGCAAGGATTTCCTTTTGCAATCTTTTGTCCATATTTTCTCCATTGACATCCATCGTTCATCTGCATACCACTTTATCGTTCTTCAATCCAAAATCACCTTTAAATAATTATATATAAATACTCGACCGTTTGCTTATATCCGAATCAAAATCAAGGAATGAAAATGAAAATTGCAGGACCCATTTTATTCTTTTTCTATATTAAATAAAATGTGGGGGTCCACTCCAAATTTGACAATTCTATTTTGTTTCATTTTAAAACTTTTTTTGAAGCACTTCTTATCTATTTTAGAAACTCTTCAAACTCATTGTTTTTCATCCAACACAAACATTATTACCCTTTTTATAAACATGCCCAACAAGTGTATATATATATATATATAGTGTTATAAACATATTATCTTTTATAAACATGGCTAACAAGTAAACTCAACTAACAATAACATAACATAAAAAAGTTAGATGTTTGATTCTTCCACCCCATGTATGGCAAAAAAAAAAAGTTAATATATATATATATATATACAGTGACTAACCGTTGGAGTATCACACCGAGCTCTCACACAAACTCTAGCTTTCTTGGGAGGATTTTGCTGAGAAACCTCATCTTCTCCGATGGCGGGTGGGGGCAAACCGTCGGGCTTCGACATTTTACCCGGCGGCCAAGTATGTCCGGCTTCTTCCTCTTTAGGTTCACTATTGGTTGGACTTTGAATATGGTGATGATCCATCGATGGGGTTTGAATAATATAATCTTGTTTGAGGTCTAAGATGTTTTGATGATGATCATGATGATCTAATTTAGTTAGTGAGGAGGAAGAAGTGTTGATCTTGTTTTGATGGGTTGAGAATCTTCCTAATGTGAGTGAAACCATATCATCAACTTCTTCAACTTCATGATCATTATTTATTGTACTTCCACTTGTTTGTGTTGATTTTTTTCCTTCTCTAATTTGATGATTCGTCATCTCATGGAACTTCCTTTTCAATGTTTCGTAATCTTTAATTATTTCATCCAAATACCTTTTTAGCCTCTCGTTTTCTTCCCTTACTTCCCTCATTTCAACTTTTGTCCTTTTAATTCTTTCTTCAGGGTGTTGATTATCCTGTACATTTACATCATAAAATCACATTACATATCATTTATAATACCGTTCTATAGATGCAATGCATTTAAAGTATTAAGCTAAATTTATGACCAAATAAGAAAAATTCATCCCTTAAGATTAAGAGAGAGCTCTCATAAACAAATTAAAGTTCTCTATTTAAATAGGATTTCAAAAACTTTATATTTCGACCCTAAAGTAGTTATTTATGGTCAAAAAAATGACAAATAATTTAGTTAAACCTAAAATACTAATTTAACACTTATAAGGCCTTTTTTTTTTATTAACCTTTCATTTTTATTTTTTGTTTTTGAAAATTAAATCTATTTTCTATTATTTTCTTATAATGATTTGCATGTTTCTTAAGTACAAGAGTTAATTTTTTTAGTCAAATTTCAAAAATGAAAACAAGTTTATAAAAACTAATTTCTTTTTTATTTTTCACAATTTGACTTGTTGTTTGAAAATATTGGTAACTAGTCGATAACAAAACAAAAATTTGAAGGTGAAAAAGGTATTTATATATTTAATTTTCAAAAACTAAAAATTTAAAAACCAAATGAAACTATCAAAAGGTATCTTAGGCTCCGTTGTTTGGTAACTATTTAGTTTTTTTTTTTTTTTTTTTAAATTAGGCCTATAGACACTACTTCCTACTTCCAAATTTACTCTTTTGTTATCTACTTTTACTAGTAGTTTAGAAAATCAAGCCAAATTTTAAAAACTAAAAAAATAATTTTTAAAACCTTGTTTTTATTTTTGGATTTCGGCTAATAATTCAACATTGAACTTAAAAGATGCAAATCATTATAAGAGAGGAAGAGGAAATAAACTTAATTTTAAAAAAGTAAAAAGTAAAATGGTTACCAAACAAAGTCTTAGTTTTTTTTTATTTTTAGTTTTTAAAAATAAAGTCTGTAAACACTTATTTCATCTCTTAAGTTCTTGCTTTTTTAACTAATTTTTGCCAATGTTTTTAAGAATCAAACCAACTTTCGAAAACTAAAAAAAGGTTTTTGTTTTTGAAATTTGGATGAGTATTCAATTCTTGTACATAACAAAAATGTACATCATTATAAGAAATTAAGACGAAATAATAAACTTAAATTTCAAATTTCAAAAGCGAAAAACAAAATGGTTACCAAATAGAGTCTAATTAATCTAAATTAACATCTCCTAAAGTGAGCTTAGCTTAATTACCATACAATTCTTTTCTTGAGGTTAGAAGTTCAATTCTCAACCCCACAATTACTATACTAAAAAAATCTAAATTAACAACCAAACTTCTATTGACTACATTATACAAACAATCTACAAATTAAAACTCCCCATTTATAATTTTCCACACTGATACAAAGCATGACATGTGAGATTAAGCAAAGAAAACTACAGAGTTGCCTTTTTAGTACCTCTTCCTTCCAAGTTGAATTAGAAGCTGATGGGACTGAGAGAGTTTCCATGGAGGGCTTTTCCATGTCACCCATAAAAGGGACCTATATGCAATTCATCAACCCAATTACCATTAATAATTAAGTACACAAAAGAAGAAACTTCTTCAAAGTAATTAAGGAGAAACACAAATCCAGCTAGCTAGGGTTTATTATATCTTTTTCCCATTAGTCAACTTACAAACTTTTCAAATTGACAATGGATTATTAATACGACTACATTAAATTACATCGATTATAATTAAAGAGCAATTTACTAGATAAACGATCGAAATTCAGTGCACGTTTAATTTTTTGGAATAAAATCCTTAAGGTTAACAAACAGCAAATTAACCCATTATTGTAATATGGACAAATTGTTCAATATGAATACATTTTGAACAAGTCCAATGTATTTATTTATTTATTTATTTTTCTGTCAGATTTGGTTCGATTTTAACGACCAACTCTTTGTAAAAAATTAATGGAATTGATAACTAATTAAACTACATGTAAATTGATCTTCACAAAGTAAAATATGCCATTTCATAACAGAAACAAAGACACAAAAGATTCCTAATTTCCAGATTTTTTTTTTAAGAAAATCATATTTTCAACTAAAAAACATGAAGAAATTTTGATTCATTTTTTCCATTAAACATCAACAAGAAATCTCCAAAAACACAATAACCCCACAAAATTTTTTGATCTTATAATTCCAAAGAGATAGATGAAGAAAATCGAAAAGGAAAAGTTTTTTATTAATCCCCCAAAAAAAAGAAAAAGTGGGTATAAAAGATAAACTAATTACCTTGAGAAGAACATCTTGTTTGGGATTGGGAGCAGCTTCTTCATCTTCTCCTCCACTTGATTGAACTCTATCATTTATGGCTGGCAAAGCTTTTTCAGCCTCCATGAAATTACCCTCTTTACTTTTCTTTTCTTTTCTCTCTCTCTGCCTTCAAAAACTTGTCCTCATAATTATAATAGAAATTTATAGATCAAAAGAGATAACAAAGCAGCAGTGTTTGACCACTCTTTCCCTCTCCCCTTTGTTTCTAAGAAAAGTACAAAAATACGATATTTAAAAAAAATAAAATAAAAAAAAAAAGGACTCAGATTCAACTCTTTAATTAAATTACTTATCTCTCATATCCAACACAAATTCAAACTCACAAACTTCTACAACTTAACATTAATATAAAAATAAAAATAAAAAAATAAAAAAATAAAAAACTCTTTTAATTTTCACTTCATTTATATTTTCATGTAGAGAGTGGGTTATGGCGCAATGGCCGGAGGAAGAGAGAATTTATATGTTAAAAAAAATTGATATATATATATGGAAGATGTGTGGATAATTAAATTAGGGTATTTTGAATAATAATTATTATTGTTAATTTAATAAATGTCACATGGGGATTGGTTGAAAGGTCAAAGTTTAAGTTTAACGTGTGCTGCCATGGATGACATTAATTAGTTCTCTCTTTTCTTATCCCTTTGTTATCTTAAACTATACCTCTCTCTTTCTTTTTTTGTCTAAAGGTCAAAACATTTGAGTCTTTGCAAATAAAAATGAACTTCTCATTGTTGGTCTATGCTTTTGACCTTTTTTTAATAAACGTCATATATTCCAATTATATTCATCATTTTAATTAACTTAGTTTCCAAATCATAATACCATTTTCCGAAATTGAAGTCCACCCAACTGATCACAACCATATAAATATCTCAATCTTCTTTATCTTCCGCTTTAAGTTTCCTAATATATATATATATATATATATATGATAATTGCATTGGATAACACTTTTAAAGATAATAATTAAGTGTATATCAAACATCAATCTATCTATGATAGACTCTATAAACTTTTACTAGTGATATAACCTATCACTGATAGATCCCTATCGAAAATATAGTTTATCACATAGATTATAAAAGAAAAATCTAAATTTTGCTACATATGCAAATTTTTTTTAATCATGCTATATTTTCAAATACTTTATCGAGCCTAGGGTAATTATTGCATGTTAAAAGGTTAAAAGGGTCACTCTCAAGTACTATAAAATAAGCTTATGATTTTGGTTTTAAATTGTTCTGGTATAAATAATTTATGTGCTTTGATGTACTAATTCTAATTTAAATTATTTATTTGTATTCTCTAGTCTCAAACGAAGAAAAGGGTGTGAGTGACATAAATTAAGCTTTCAAACGTGTGCTGTAATTTTTTGTGGATTTTCTTTGATGTTTTTCATGTAATTTTTTTGTATTTTTTAATTGTTCATTTCTACATTTTTTTTCTTTTTTTTTTACCTATTAGTAGGTTAGAAATGGAAGGTTTTTTTTTTCAAGAATTATTCAGACGAAAAATAGGCGTACAGTGGAGTTTCTACGAATTTTCAATGACTTGAAGATAATAATAATAAAAGTTGATGGTTGAACTTGAATAAATAAATAACTGTGCATATATATGGGAGAGGTGATGCAGATGATCCGACCCGATCCGACCCGGTCAAGGAGGGCAACCAAGTTTGCCGTATAGTTTGCTGGCTAACCTCGGGATCAAGGCCGTTGACTTGCAATTATTATGGATGGATATATATAAATTAGAACTTGTGGCTTTAAATTGAAATATTAAAATTAAATTCATATATATTATAAATATTATTATCAAATATCCGTTAGATGTTCATACTTATTGTGCACTGACTATTTGTCATACCCTCATTTTCTAAAGTGTTATCATGTGTCTCAATATTTGTAATTGTAATCTACCTCCTACTTATTAAATTATCGACATTTCGTAGATTTTGGAATACACACATTCAACATCTAAAAAGATTTGAGAAAATATAGAAATCCATCATTTTTATTTTATTTACTTTTGTTATTTATTTATTTTATATATTTATATATTATGCTTAATTTATTTTATTACTATATTATATTATATTTATTTTAATATTATATTTTTGTTGGTACACCTTTGTATTCTTTAATTTCACAGCAATATATAATATAAATCAATTTCTTTTTGCAAGAACATATATTAATGAATATCCTTTAACAAGTCTCCTTCTGTTTTTTTTTCTTTTTTGAAAAAAAAAACAAGTGTTGCTTTTATATCTATAGTAAATAATAATATTTTTCTCTAATTATGGCACTTTTCTTTGATATCAATTTTGAGCAATTAGATTGGCACATAATCTCATTCTCTCCAATTATTTATATAAAAATAAATTAATCAAATTTTAAAAATTAAAACAAATTGCCACATGTTAATTTTTTTTTATTGAGTGCAACAAGGGCTACACAATACATGAGTATGGCCACGATGCACCCAAGTTTTTCTCACCAATTTTTTTATAATTCTTTTAATATGTAGGAGTTTTTTCTTACATTATGTAAATGGAAAAAAATTAAGGAAATTGTGACAATTTTTTAAAGTTTAAAGTTTAAAATTGTAATGCAAACTTCAATTGGATGAAATTAAAAAGTAATACAACTTATCAAAGTTTATGCATGAATAAAAATTGATTTTTCTTTAATAGTTATTTCAGATTTTGTTAGAATGTCTTCTATTTGTTATTTGGTGCTTTGAATGACTAAGTATGGGTCTCACTGAATTTTTATTTGTATTTATGTTATTTATGATTTTACCTCTAAGATTTAGAAGAGTGTGTTTTATATAAACTTTCTAACTCTATTGTGTCTTGGTAATTTCTAATATGATATTTCTCTCTAATATAATAAGCTAATCACTCCCTCTATTTATAGGTTGTGGTTAACACACTATTAATGAATTATGTAAATCTCTGTATCGATTTCTCTACTATATATGTTTTCTATTTTTCTTAGATCGTCTATTTCATTAAAAAAAAAAAAAAAAAAAAACTTCTCCTTTTTACATCAAGATTAGATAAAAGATTAGCATATTTGAGTCATAAAAATATTTCCTATTTTGGCCATCTCTTGACATCATTTCATCGACTTCTGGTCAAATATAACTCATAAATTGTCTACGTTTAACGAAATAATTCAAGTTAATTAAAATTTAAATATAGAGTTTATCTTTCCATTAGTTGATTGACTAATACTACACTCAATTGAGTTGTTTTCCTTCTTTTATCCCTTTTCCTTTCGTTCTACAATCAATTGACATTACTACAAATATAAAGAATTCAAAACTTCATACATGAAAAAGATATATATATATATATATATACATCTTCAGAGTTTAACAACACTCAACTCGAAACATACATCCATAGAAAATGAGTATTTTCACCAAGAAGTAATTACCACAAAATAGGAGAAATTAATCTCAAATTTATTGTCAAAACCAAAGAGGTTGAACAAAAGATAGCTCTCAACCATAAATATATTATATCAAGACATATTCTAAGTAAAAGTGTTGGCTTCAAAATCCATTAGTCATCGATTCAATTTTTCTTTCTTTATGTGAAGGTAAAAATTCAAACCTTTTGAGATTAAAAAAAAAAAAAGTTGAAATAGCCGAAATTGTGGGCGAGTCTAATTACTTAGCATAAATATGATGTGTGTTTAGTAAACTATATAAATTGTTAAATAGCAACATGGCCTATATCATTGCGTATTTGACTTGAGCAAATATGAGTTTATGTTTGAAGTGTTGGACACTATAATTGACCACATCAATTACGTATGGGGAGGGGTTTGGTATATATGCTAGCCTAATAATTTATGAGGAAATTGTGAACTAATTTAATTTTGAATAATAATTTATACAATAACTAACCAGAAAAACTATAAAAGACCTTTCATAGTCTTTCTCGAAGGTCCTGACAACCCATGTTATTAAAAGTCTGGGACTTTTTATAACCTTTTTATAAAGCTATATTAGATGCTATAATAGAGTATGGAGATATAGCATGTATACATGACTATGAAAACATTCAATAGCATTAGTCATTAAAGTTATCTTTAACATATAATAGCTTGCTCTCAATGCTATTTTTATCATATAATAGTCTTTTCTTAATGCTTTATTTGACATATGATAACTTTTTTTAAGGCTATTATAACATATATATAGCTTTAGTCTTATGTTATAACAAACAATGTTGATATTATGTCCACATTACAAACACTTGTTTCAAGTTAAATAGACATATAAAGTAATTCACAATGTATGCATTAAATACAATGACTTCCTTTCATTATTGAAATTTAGTAATCAATTTACATTAGAAACCAAAAAAATATCCAATAATACAAAAAATATATCAAATATAATTTTCAACCATACAAGGTTCACAAAATACAAAATTCATCAAGTTTTGAGGATTATAATATCATGGAATTGAGCTTCCATCTTTGATCTTCATCTACCTACATAAAAAGTGAATTAGCATCAGATTGGTTCCCAAAACCACAATTAAATGTCAAAACTATATAAAATGTATATAATTGTCATTTTGGCTCTCAAAACAACCTAAAGAATGTG
Organism: Benincasa hispida; assembly: GCF_009727055.1. Classification (NCBI taxonomy): domain Eukaryota; kingdom Viridiplantae; phylum Streptophyta; class Magnoliopsida; order Cucurbitales; family Cucurbitaceae; genus Benincasa; species Benincasa hispida. The sequence continues at coordinate 6,660,240 of NC_052350.1, forward strand.
GTTCATTAATAATCGACAAAGTTACATAAACACAATTATTAAACATTTAATTACCTCTAAATTCATGAGTTTGTCATTCATTTTAGCTATTCTCAATGTAACAAATATATACAAGCATTGGTCAGAAATGATAAGTTGACATTAAACTTCATAGATCATTGAAATAATAAATGCCACTAATTAGACAATAATAATACAAGCAATGGTCATGAACTCTAAACATATAAAAATAGTAGTAAAATATAAACAAAGGCACCATGAATAAATATGTTAAAAACAAATTCAGAACAATATGTAAAATATGGAGATGATTTACAATTCTAATAATAGATTGAAATCAACAATAGAGTAAAGTGTAACTTATTTACCCATTAAGAAGAAATAAAAAAATAAGCATGACAAACATGGAAATAAAAAATAAGCATGACAAACATGCTAAAATAATACTTTCTATTTGTGGTTCATTGACAAAAAGATTCCAAACTTGTCTATAGTCACGAACCTACAAATAATACTCGTGGTAAAAATAGAGTAATAAATAATTGAAGGCGAGAAGAGAAAGAGTGTAGAACAAGATAGAAGAAAAGGAAATTGTTATTTAAAAAAAAATAAGAATGAGATAATTCAAAATGTTCTAAAAAATGTTTTAAACTGAAATTTGAGCATTTGTATGTTATTACCCCCTTTAAAAGTCTCTCCTGTTTGAATCAGTATAGAACGTCTTATTCGCAACCACATTTGTTGTCAATCTTGTGATGGCTTCCTTTCTCACACTATCATCCATTGGAATATTGGACCAAGCTTAAGAGTAGGAAATCACTAGAACTATTATCAACAAATTCTGTACTTTTGCACCAATAAAAGGCATTGAAAATAGATAAATCAAGAACATCTCTAAGGGATCTTTCTTTTCCATTGAAAATCCTAGAATTCCTCTCATCCCAAAATCTTCTAAAAAAAATTTGTTTTGTTAATGTTATCCCATAAGAGCCCTTTCGTTGCCTTAAAAAAATTACGATTTGAAAATTAGTAAAGGAATGAAGATTATAATTATTAAGCATAGGTTGAATGCATAGGCATGATTGATGAACATTTTAAAATAGATTATCTACTAAGAAATCTTTCAAATCCATGCATTAATTAACATTCATATAAAGTTCTAAAAATATATAAACATACAACTTCTCACAACTTTTATTACAAAGAAGTCTAGAAATATTTATTGCTTTCAAGAAACTAAGCAACAAAAAATCGATTAATTCAGCACTACAACAACTCACTAAAGATGCAACTGAATTCCTACATATTTGGGTAACAATATCGACAAAAGATAGTATATCAAGGCCAATCAGCTGCAGTGAAAAAAAATCCATGTCCTAAGTAACTAATTACAACACTTATTCATACACAAACATAAATCAAAATCAGAATATGTGAAATCTAAAAACTTAAACAAACTTGTCTTAAATAAATATAAACTCCTTTAATTAATAAGTCAAAAGCAAATCACGTATCTCACTCTTTCAAAATTAAGAATAATTTGTATACCACCATCTTGACCTATAAAAAAACTACTAAACTGAAGGGAGAAGAAAAAAAATAATGTTAAAATCAAGAATCTAAATTCCATAACACAAGATAACAAAATAATCAATAATAGTTTTTTCGGATGAACGAACTTATTAAAACGAAAGAGGTAAAGAAATACACGATAGACGTAAAATAACAATACATAAGAGAAAACGTTGCATCTATTTATACAAACATTTTTTTGCGGGCGAGCATCGAGTGGGTTTTGTTTTACGGTAGATCTGGGCGAGTATCGAGTTCTTCACAGTGGGGGAGCTCTGGACCGGATTAAGACTTGGATTGAGTTCTGGACCAGATCAAGACTTAGATTGAGTTCGATCGAGGATCGAGTTCTGGACCAGATCGAGTTCTTCACAGTAGGGATCGAGGAATCGAGTTCTGGATCAAATCGAGGATCGAGTTCTAGCATAAAATCTTTAGCCTAGAATTTACAAAATCATCAACCATCAGAGGAAACAAAACCCAATACATAATTTCATTCCATTTAGCTAGCTCAATCTCCTTCAAATACAGAAACTATAATCGAATAGCAACCAGACACAAACAATAATCAATTGTCAATAGAAAAACGCAAAAAGGAAAATTCAAAATCAAATAAAAAATAAAATGAAAATGGATCTTAAGGATGAGTAAGAGAGGAGGAAAATCACACTCATCAAAGTTACTGCAACCAACGGAGACGATAGAAAATCAGCCGTCGACGGTGGAATGTGGGTGCACATTTTAGGGCATCGCGCGGAGTTGAGAATGATAAAGAGAGGAATGAGAACGATTAGGGTTTCAAGTGCTGAAAGTTGTGATTTGAGAAAATAAGGTTGAGATTTGAGAGAAAGAAGCTTGGGATTTTGTGTGGGAGACAAAGAAAGGAAAGAAGAGGAATAGAGAAAAGAAAAATATGGGTTTTGCGTGTTTTGAAGAGAGGTGAAGTGTGCGGCCCCAAAATTTTGCGTGTTTGGACGGATAAACTACGAAATTTTGAGTGCACCCCAAAATTCGATTTTTAACATTTTCTTTTTTTTTTTTCTTTTTTTTTAGAGTTTCTATAGCTTATTTTTAAAAAGACTATATCCAAATGCTAAGTCATATTTGTTGTAGTGATTATTATTTTATTAATTGAACATCCCTATTTTAAATCCAAAAGAAATTGTTCACTTTCTTTTGATCTAGTTTTAACTAAACAAAAAGATGAACAAATTAGTTAAGACTTTTAGAAAGATGTTTTTCTATCAATTGCTGGATCACTTAAGATCACCAAACTCACAAAACCTTAAATGAAAATTTGAGAACAAAGAAAATCTAAAAAATGGAAAAGAAAAAAAGGAGAGAGAAAGAAGTAAACAATGTTTACTAAAAGGAAAAAGATTAAAATATTCTTTCGATGATGTAATTTGAGGTTTGTTCAATTCCAGGTGATGTTTGGTTCATCAACATGAGTTGAGTTGAGTTAGTATAATATATCAACTCATTGTTTGGCCCACCAACTTTAAATGTTGGTGGAGTTGAGTTAGTATAATTTACTAACTCACCCCAACTCATCCCAACTCTTAATTTTTTCAATGTTTTTAATGGCTCTATCTATTGGCCGTCACACTCCAGGAACTAACTCCAGACTCTGACAACCACTTCTGATAACAAGTCCAATGACTAACTCTGGGCTCCAACAAACACCTCTGATGACAACTCTAACAACAAAATCCGAGCTCTAACAACCACTTCGGGACCAACTCCGGGCTAAGATAACCACCTTCGATGATAAACCCCAGTGACCAACTCTAAGCTCCGAAAACCTTTGCGTGACTAACTCCGATAACCAATTTCAAGCTCTGACAACCACCTCTAGTGACCCAACTCCGATGACCACCTTCGCACTACCAACTCCGATGACCAATTTCAGACTTTGACAACAAACTTCAATGACCAACTCCTATAACCATCTTCATAGGCTTCAACAATCACCTCCAATTACAAACTCCAACGAAAATCACCTTCAATGACTATCTTTGAGCGAGCAACTCCGATGACCAACTCGGGGCTTCAACAACTACCTCCAATGAAAAACTTTGATAATCAACTCTAATATTACCTTCATACAACTAACTTCGGGTTTCGACAACCATCTCCGACTACAAACACTGGCAAAACTCATCTTCGATGACCACCTTCGCTCCACCAACTCCAGGCTTCAAAAATCACCTCTGATGACAAACTTCAACGACCAACTCTAATACCATCTTCATACGACTAACTTCAAGCTCCGAAAACCACATTCGACTACAAACTTCAGCAAAAATCATCTTCGATAATCAACTTCGACGACCACTTCTGACTACTATAAGACTAAGGACTGTTAAAGTGTGTTGTAGGGTGGTTGATTATATAAAAAATAGTATTTTGTCTACATTAAGTGCAATATTTATACGTGAAAATTGTAAATATATATATATATATTATTGAATTCACATATCAAATGAATGTTAAAATATCTAGACAAAAAATATGTATGTAGTTGAAAAGTAGTAATATATATATATATATATAAAAGGCCATAAAATAATTTTTTTTTATGGAACATTTTCCAGCAAGAATTAGTAAATAATAGAGATTCATTCTTTGTTGATCCCCCAAATTAAGAGAAATTTAAAGTGAAATTGCTGAAGATATGTGGTGACATTTCATTGGTTGCTAAGATGATAAGAGGGAATTAATTAAAAAAATTCATGACAGAGTAAAAATATAAAGCAACAACCGGAAGAATAAGAAAAAGAAGATGATAATGAAATTTATGGAGAAAAATTAGGAATCAAAAGTTTGACTTCTCTTTGGTTTCTAATTTTATTTAACCATAAAAGCAATAAATGTAAAGGGTTAACTGTTGCTCATTACCCAGAAAAAAAAAGAAAATTTTTAAAAATTAAATGAAAAAAATTGCAATCCATATTTTGTTGAAACAAAGACGGGTAAAATTATCGAATAAAAAGTTTCAAAACAAAAATAGTAATTATAAAAGCATATTATTTAAAGTTCAAAAAACTGTATCAAATACCCCAAACATATGAACTCAACTCCCAAAACATAGACATATAAACTCAGACCAAATAACTCTGCACCACTTCACAGACATATGAACTCCAGACATTCTATCTCAACTCAACGTCCCAAACAACCCCTTAATGAATATACTTTCAAATGCTTCATTTTGGTTCTACTTTTAATAATCTTAAATCTAGTCCCTCGATGTTATTTTTTTAAATCAAAATTGACTAAATAATAATAATATAATGTGTCGATGTGTTTTTAAAATTTAGCGTGAAAATGCTAATAAATAAGAGTTGTTTTCAAATAAAAAAACATAAGTCAGCTTATTTACAAATATGACAAAATGTCATTGTCTATCAACGATTGACAATGATAAACATCTATCAATATTTATCACTAACATTGATAGATATCTATCAATATCTATCACTATCTATCACTAATAGATAGTGACATTTACTATATTTAAAAATATTTTCAGAAGTTTTTTCATTTAAAACAATTACCCAATAAATAACAATGTTGTTTTTCAAGAAATCAACAACAAACAAGTAGTTGTACTAAAAAACACAACAATAACAAATAAAGTAGTAGAGGTTGAATTTAAGATTTTTTTTTAAAGTACATAACTTAAAATTCGATATTTAAAAATATATGGACTAAAATTAAATAAATTTAAAAAACGTATGGGACTAAAATAGTTTTTTTTTTTAATTATTATTATTAAAAAAAAATGGATTTGAGGAGTAGACTTTGATGGTATGAAGATGGTTTTCAACGTTGTTTTCATGTGTAATGAGGAAGCCACTTGTTGAATAAGAAAAAGACGGCAGCTTTTGACCCTTTTATTTATTTCTTTTATTTTATTGTTTTATAACTAGACTTACGAGGACCCTTTCGTAAAATGCACAATTTTTTTTTTAAAAAAAAATAACTCCTAAAAATATTATGTATTAAATTTGAAAATAAACGGAGCATTTAGGATAAAAAGTTGATTATTATAGTTTTAGGTTATTATAGCTGGATTATAATAATTTATATTCGAGATGTGAATTATTTTAGTTTAAATTATAATAGTATGTGTTTAAGATGTGAACTATTTTAGTTTGAGAAGAAAATAACAAACACTATAGCAAAAAATAAAAAAAATTATGAATCTAAATTAGTAAAAATTGTAGCAAATAAGATTTTAAAATAGTACTAATTGTAGTTAATTGGGAACTACAAAACAGTATTAACTCTAACAAGAGGTAGTTATTATAATTTTATGATAGTCATTGTTCCAAACACACCCTAAATTACAATCCAACAAAAATTGAATTAATTTTGTATTTCTTGTCGTCTATTTTGTAAGTCATTATTACTCGTAAATTCAATTTTGATGCATTAATATGATCCTTAAATGCATTTAAATTCTCTTTTCAATTAATTAAGAAATAATTATTGTAAACTTTTCTTTTATGAAGTACGATCTAAGCTATCTTATCAACACTTTTGATCGATATGTATAACCCAAAATTAAAACAGATTAATCGTAATACTTTTTTTTTTCTTTCCATTTTCTCCTTTTTTTTTTAACAATATGTGAAGTAGTAAATCAATCTCTGGCTTCAAAATTGATAATACAAGTACTATTCAATTAAATTATGTTTTTTTTATTGTTCCCTCTTGTTGGAGATTTGTTGATTGACTTTATATTTTTCTAAGATGTTTGATGGTTTCTGCAATTGTCTCAAATATAGTTTTAACATCTGTTTCAGACAAGAGGTTATTTTCTTATAGAATATTTTTTTCTTATTTGAAAATATCAAACTGTATCATTCCATCTGATATTTTCTTTTATTGATGCACGACTTTTTTTTTTCTAAATAGAGATTTGTTTACTTTCTTGGATTCGATTATTAAAGGAGAATTATGCTGATCATTTAGGGTTGCTGCTTTTATTAATTGAGTAAGTCGTTTTCTGTTTTGTGGCTGAATTGTTCATCTTGGTGTTCTTACTCTTTGCTCACTATATTCTGCAATGCAAGTTCTTCATCCTTTGTGTGCAACGTCGTTGTGTGAATCGTTCAAGAATGTAAAGATTATTCTGTCTTAGGGGGAGCCTAAGACACAAATGAAGAGAAGGGATTCTCAGGCTTAGGAAAAGCTTAAGACTCGATTTCGGAGAAAGAGTTCTCCATCTTAGGGGGATCCTAAGATTCATCAGTGAAGGGAGTTCGCTGACTTGAAGTGAAGATAATTATGTTGAGAGGAGTCTCATACACTATTAGAAGCCGGAGTATTCAACACTAATATTATTAAACTTAGGGGGAGCTTAAGTGCATTTGAGAAGGAATCTCACATATCTAGGGGAGTCTAGGTGATCAGTGAGTTGAGCTTTACATGAGTCACTGTAGTAGTAATCATATTTGTAGATAAGTACTATATTGTAATTGTTTGACTCTTTAATATTAGTGGATTATTCTTCCTAAGCACACTATCCCCAGACGTAGGTGGATTATTGCCAAACTGGGTTGCCAAATTTTGTGTGCCTTTACTTGTTTTCATAATGTTAGTATTTTTGTTATTATAGTATTTGTTAGTATTTTTCATTTAATATTCGTATATCAAGTGACGAGTCATCCTATCGCTTTTTCACCTCTCCTAATTAGAACTTAATAATATTTTGATTCGATAAATTTTGTCATTTAATTTTGTTTTGATTAAGTAGAAAAAAAAATTCATGTTTTGAAAGTAAAAATCGTATCTCTAATTATCATATTCAGTTGTTTTTTATCTCATATTGTTTGATTTTGACAAAATATGGTAAGAATATCTGTCTTCCATCGAAAAAGTTCAAACAAAAATTGGGTTCCAAATACTAATAAAATGAGCTTATAATTTTGGTCTAATCATTCCCAATTTAAAGTACGTCTAAGTCTGCACATTATTTCTGCTTACTCCTCCAAAAGATTTTTTACAACACATCATATCGTTGTTTCTATTAAGACCAAAAACAAGTCAACTAAAATATTTCAAATCTCCTTTAAATTATTTCAAAGTTACGACTTTAATCTATTTGTACAGACTTTTATTTTTATTTTATTTTATTTTTGCTCTTTCCCTAATCTCGAGTGAGAATTTATAAATTGACCACAAATTTTGTAAATTTTAAATCTTTTTATATATATTCTTGATCATTTTATAAACAATTCTACTGTATTTAAATTATTGCCATATTCTTTCTTAATCAAAAGTCATATATATTCGTTGAATTTGGATAGAGAAACAAGTGTTTTCTCATAATTTTCTTTCAATGCCAATTTAGTCAAAATTCATTATGCAATTGAGTTGAGCTGACTAATACTTTTTCTTTGTAGTCAAAATTCATCAAGTGGATTTCATCAAAATATTTGACGATTAATTGTCTCATAGCAAAAAAATCCACAGAAGCGATAAACTCCAAGTCATCTTAGTTATAAACAGTATAAATTTAGGTGTATTAATTTTAATTAATTTTTTTTTAATTTTCTTGTTGAGGTAGTAAAAAAATGGTGCGAGTGCTACATAAACTTCTCAAGAGTGTGGTTTTATAGTTGAGATTAAGAAAAAAAAATTTATGTAATTATTATTAAAAAAAATGGCATAGTGAGAAGTTCTTTCTGGCGTATACTGTTGTTTTATTTTGACCTCTCAAATTAGGAAGGAAAAAAAAGATGAAAAACAAATAATAGTAAAGTAATTGTCATACATTGAAAAACTAAATCTGAGATGACTACTATCGGATAATATCGATAAGACCTTGTAATAAACCGGCGCGCATACAAATGGTTTTTGCGTGTGGGTCTTTGTCATCTCAACTCTCCACTTGAAATTTGGGCTTTTTGTGGGCCTGGGCCATGCCGATTATAGAATTGGAAATAAGCTGAAGCCCAGCCCATCTTTTTAATTTGTAATTAAGGGATAACAATACGTAACACCGTGACAAACACCCTACATTTCAATTATGTCAACCTTTTCTATTATTTACACAAATATCTAAGTGGATTCATTAATTACACAAAAATTAGAATCCAATTATCTTTTAATCTTCAACCTACAATTATACTCTTTGTGTTGGGTGGCTGGAGAGAGAAATTACATTTATGACATATTTTTTCATATTTATGAATTATCTTCGATGTTCGAGAGAGAAAATGTATTTATTATATTCTATTAATTATTTAATATTTCTTCTCATTTTTAATTAAGAGAGAAAATTCATTTAATATAATTTTATTTTTCATGTAACACATTTTGACATATTAAGCAACTGGTTTTTTTGACGAGTTCCTAGTTATTTTAGATATACCTTAGAATATGTTTTAGATATTTGAAAATGTTTAACCAATATATGAATATACCACAGTCTATAAATCAAAGGTTGACTCAGTATTCAACATAAATCCCAATATATATCATAAATTTCTTTTACATCATAGTATGCATAATCTCAATAAATCAAAATTTAATAACAACTTCCTAACAGGGATGTAATTCAAAATTAATTTAACAATTTCAATATACCACAGTACATAAATCACTCAATGTTCAACATAATTCATAGTATATATCAAAAATTCCATTTTTATCATATTATATATCATAAATTTCATTTAATTAGTTAGAAATCCCAATTAATTCTATTTAAGCTTTAAATATATTTATTATACATTATTAATTAGTTGAGATTTTTTTCCCATTTAAAATTAATGTGATTTTCTGTCCCCAAGTTTGACTTTAAACACACACACAAATAAATATACATACAAACATACACATATATATATATTACACACACATACATACATATATACACACACACACATATATATCTACATACATACATACATACATACATACATACATATATATACACACATACATACATATAACATACATATATACATACATACATACACACACATACATACATACATACATATACACACACATACATTCATATATTCAAATATGTACAAGGCAAATAATGGGCCTGGAGAGGAGAGTTCCCATATTCGAATACCGCGAAATGAGAGGTCAGTCTGAGATCGAAGACTCATCAAGCCAACACACTCTGGTCTCAATTGTGGGTATCCCTACAAATACTAAATGAAAGGAAGAAAAGCACTCCCTTATTGACGAAGGGGCTTATGGAATGGTAAATTTCCATTACGGGAGCGGGGTTTGACCCAATTTTTAATTTTGACAGAATGAAAAATTTACATAACAAAAATTCATAATTTAGAAAATTATAGTATACATGGAAGAAGAAGAAAATGAAATTAAGGTTTAGAAATCAAGAAACTTACCCTTGAAGAACCATTATTCACAAATTTCCTCTTCTTCGATCACGAACAATCACGATCCAAGATGGCAAAGACCACAAAAGTTTCCTCTATATTCTCCTTAAGGTAGGGTGAGAATATTAGGAGTGTGTGGGCTCTAATAATTTTAGGAAGAAGGATTGAAGATTTTTTTTAGAGAGAAATTTCTCAGGGGAAAACAAAATCACACCTTCTTCCTTCTCTGTGAAGAAGAAGACAATAAAGATGATTCTGCCCATCAAGCATGTCTGTCCAATGGGAGAGAAAAGAGGGGAGGGAGTTGTAACTCCCCCAAAATTAAATTCAAAATTAAATTTTTAATTTTTAACATATAATATAGATATTAAACCTATATAACATATGACATATAGTTTTTATATTGTATCAAATACAATATAACCTATAGTTTTTACTTCTTACATACGTGCATAGTATTTAATATAAATCACATTTATACTAAATTTAATTATATGAATCTCATCCATATAATTAATATTTGAATCATATTCAAATATTTATTTACTCTCAAATAAACTTTATATTATTATGTATGAAATACAATATATTAATTATATCATATATAATTAAGTTAAATTAATTATATCATATAATTAATTCTCTCAATTAATTTGAACAATTCAAATTAATCCAAAATTGATTCTCAATAATCCCTGTTGAACTACAGAGGGGACCTTATGGACTTGTAGATTGAAGCCCCAATAGTTCTTGAATAATTAATTAAACTTCTTTAGTTAAATTATTCAACATCCATTAACTGTCAGTCACTCCATTAAAGACCGACAACTGCACTTTTCGCACTACAGATATATTTCTGTGTCCATTAGATTTAACCAGTCAACAGCGCGATGACCCTTCATAAAATGCTCGTAAGTACAGCTAGGCCAAAATTACCGTTTTACTCCTGTAGATACATCTAACTTTTTAAGTATCATTGATCCTTCTAATGAACAATAAGTCATAGTCTAACTATGACCAAACCACTCTCGGCCCAAGAGAGGGTGTGGCGCCACATTGTTCAAACCCCAAAATCAGCCCTTAAGGGAGCAATTTATCTACTTATCCAGATGTTAGGGAATGAGTGAATTTCGTCTTATGTAGCTGTGTTCCAGCTCCTCAATCAGATGAATCACCAAAATGGTAGGCTTATTGAATTGGCGATCTGGTCACTCACATCCATACAGATCAAAGGATTGCCTTTATAGGCAGGAGTTCACAACTCACCCAAGATTCAGGTCATGTCACCTATGGTCATCATGTTGAAATGTAAGTCTCTATTATAAATGATGTTATATAATGAGACTTGTCATTTCGTGGTCCGGTCTTATACAAACTCCTTTGTATAGAACACCCCCGCTCATATGTCTCTACATAAATGATCAGGATCACATCATTTGTAGCACTTACAACAATTGTAACATCTATAAAGCGGATCGCATTCGTAGTGTCACCAGGATAAGGTACCCAACCTTATCCATCTACTACAGACCATTTAGGTTATCACTGAAACATAATCCACTTGTATGTCTCTACATATATATTTAAGCTACAAATGATAACCTTAGATGTTAGTTTATTAGTTTGTGGGTTAATGCTACTAAATGTCAAATAAAACATTTCATATTTTATTAAATAAATAAAATATTTGTACATTACAATTACAAACTAGATGACCCACGGGATTTAAGGCATCAACCTCAACAATCTTCCACTTGTCCTAAAACTAGTGGGATATGCAATATAAAAGTCATACTAATATACAAGTACACAAAACAATAAATTAGGGCATAAAATGCACCTAGTACAAAATCGCCCACTTGTCCTAGACTAAATGTGGCATGTCCCATAGACCCATACTCTACAGGTGACCCTCAAACACTTTATCCATGAGGGCCTTTATAAATAGATCAGCAACGTTGTGCTCCGAAGCTATCTGCATGACGATAATGTCCCCTCGATGCATAATCTCTCGGATGAGATGATACTTTCGCTCTATGTGCTTCCCGCGTTTGTGACTCCTAGGCTCTCGAGAATTAGCCATAGTATCACTATTATCACAATAATGGGTGATGGGCTTAAACATGTCTAAAATCACTTATAGATCAGTCAGGAATTTTCTGAGCCACATAACTTCCTTAGCTGACTCACAAGCTGCTACGTACTCAGCCTCCATAGTGAAGTCAGCAATGCACCCCTGCTTGGTGTCCCTCTAGGCTACTGTCCCTCCGTTAAGAGTAAACATTGATCTTGATGTGGATTTCCTCGAATCTTTATCAGTCTAAAAATCAGAGTCCTATTGGGAATGTCCTAAACTCGCAGTTCGTAAATGTTGCTAATATATTCTATTTATCAATAAAAATGTTGTTGAGTTTTTTACTCAATAAATTATTATTGATATTGCATCCTTTTATGAAACAATAAATGAATCCATGGCTATAACATGAATACTTTTACTTTATATGACAACAAAAAAATTGATCAAGTTTTAGTATGGAGACAAAATGGTCTATAAGTATACAGATGAGACTGAGTACCTCATCCTGATGATACTATTGGATGCGATCCATTTTGTATATTGATACAAATGATGTGATCCAAAAATCATTCATGTAGAGACATGTGAGTGGAGGCATCCTGTGCAATGAGTTTGCATAAGACCGGACCTCAAAATAGTCACTTTTCTTTATAACAACCGTTTACTGTTAAAATTGACTATATCAAACTCAATAACCTAGTGTAACTCGATCTTAATCCTGAGCTAACTATGAACTCCTGTTTATTCAGGATTATTCTTTGTTCTGCATAGGTGAGAGTAGTCCAACAGCACTGCTCAACAAGCCACCCATTTTGGGGATAAGAATGGATAGATAGTTGGGGACATAGCTTTGCAATATGGAACCCACTTCTACCCGATTGAGAGTTAGTAGATGAGTTGTTCTTTTAAGCGTTGATGCCTTGTCTTGAACAATGAGGCCCCACCCTCTCATGGAAGAGAGGGTTATGATTTATAGGTTAGACTATAAATCAATTGTTCAATTAAGGATCAGTGGGAGCTTAAGGAGCAAGATGTATTTACAGGGGTAAAACGATAATCTTTGACCCAACTGTAAATACGAACGATTTGTGAAGGATTGACTTATTGATTATGGTTAAAATGGACAAAAATATATCTATAATGAGGAGAGTGCAACTATCGAGCTATAGTAGAATGTCTTGGTAGTTAACGAATAGTGATTAATTCGGTTTAAAGAGTTTAACCAATAAATTACAAATCGTTGAAGCTCATGATTTGTAGGTCCATAAGATCCCTTTACTAGCTCATAATTTGGATTAGTAAATTGTGTAATCTTGATGAGATTTAAAATTAGGGTTTAGAATTTGAAATGTTCAAATTCAATTAGAGTTTCTATTTATTGTATTCGATACAATTGAATAATACAATAGAAATGTTTAATTTTATCGAAATTAAACGAAATTGGATAATCAATTAATGTTTAAACTATGATTTAAATATTAATTATATAAAATTAATTTCATTATAGTGAAATTGGTCTTTTATTAATTTAATATTAGATATTAAATTAATAAAATTAATTAAAAGGTTTAATGAATTAGTTTTATTTAAAATTAATTAATTGAATTAATTTTATAAAACTAATAAATACAAATAATTGGTTTATTTTGAAATTAGTTTTAGAAATTATTTTTTGAAAACTAAATTTTGAAAACAAAAACAAATTTGAATATTCAAAGTGGAGATTTCCAACACCATGGTGCAAAGCACCTTATTCATCCAAATTCCATTTTCTCCATGAAGAAGGTACTGGCCTTCATGCAAGCTTTGAATCTGCATGATGAAAGTCTTATAAATTAAAGTATTGGGCTGAATAATGAGATTAAGCTTTCAAGAACTCTAAAGAAACCGAAACCCTTCAAACCTTTTTCATATCATCATAAAATCCAACTCAATTTAATGTTTCCACCACACAATCCTTGCAAGAGAATAGTAGAGAAGATTTTCGTGGCGGTCTACTTGTAGATTGAAGTACATTTACATGAAACTCAGCTGATGTTAAAGAGGTTTCATCAAAGGTACTGTGTTCAGCAAACCTTCTTCTGTAATAGTTATTTTGAAGCATGTTTTAAACTTAAATTAAGTATAATTAGAGTGCTTATTGATTCTGATTTTCTCCGGTGCATGTTAATATACTCTATCAATTGGTATCAGAGCATGATTTAAGCACTCACTTTTCGTTGATTTGAGTTTGGTGGGTGTTCTTCATAAATTGTATGAAAATGGTGTACTGATATGGTTTTTTAGTGTTTTGGCATTTGAATCTTTTCAATTATGTTGTAACTCTTGTAATTGGCTCTTTTTTTATGGGCCTTAATGCGTGTTTAAGTATCTATAATTTGTTTGGAGTCGTTAGAGTTACAATTAGGTTGTAATTGAAGAAAGAAGTGAAGAGGGTCGAGTAGTAGGAACTGAAAAATTCAAATTTCTGCCAGATACTCGATGCTTGATGGAATACTCGATGGCATACTTGATGATATTTCATGAAATACTCGAAGCATGATGCCATACTCGATGGTACTCGATGTGTTTACTCAATGATATTTCATGAAATACTCAATGCATGATACCATACACGATGGTACTCGATGCGTTCACTCAGATGATATTTCATGAAATACTCGCTGCTCGATGCATGATGCTTTACTCGATGGTCGATGGCGTCTACTCGATGGTATTTTGTGAAATATTTGATGTTCGATGATGCTTGATGTCATACTAAATGCACACTAGTATAGTCGATGTTGGGTGGTATGCTCAATGGTATTCATTGCTTGCTGATACTCGATGGATTTTACCCAGTTCAAGGAAGTTCGAGCGGTCCAGAAGGTTTTTGAAGTCGATTTTGTTGATTTATGTAATAGCTAAGCTTTTGTTTTCTTGGAATTTAATCCCAACTCATAGCACCTGGAACATCACAACAAAACGATATTACAAAAAGGAGAAATGGAACATTGTTAGATATGGTTCAATCAATGATGAGTTTTGCTTAGTTACTTCAATCCTTTTAGGGGTATGCAGTACAGACTGCGATATATATTCTGAACATGGTTCCCTCAAAAAGTGTTTCTGAAATACCGTATGAGTTATAGAAAGGACGTAAAGGTGGGTTACATTACTTTCAGGTCTGGGAATGTCCGACACATGTGTTGGTACAAAACCCTAAGAAATTAGGACGTTCAAAATTATGCCTCTTTGTTGGTTTCCCAAAAGAAACAAAATGAGGATTGTTCTATGATCCCCAAGAAGATAAATTATTTATTTCAACAAATGCTACATTCTTAGAAGAAAATCATATTAGAGAAATGACCAAAGATACTACAGATAAATCAACAAAAGTTGTTGATGAATTTTGTTCATCAACAACGGTTGTTGTCCCATTACATTCTTCTCAAGAGTTGAGAATGCCTCGACGTAGTGGGAGGATTATTCATCAACTTGAACACTATATGGATTTAATAGAAACTCAAGACATCATACTTGATGATGGTCTAGAGGATCCATTGACCTCTAAACAGGCAATGGAAGATGTTGATAGGGAACAATAGATAAAAGCCATGGACGTAGAAATGGAGTCCATGTACTTCAATTCTGTCTGGAATCTTGTAGATCAACCACCTGAGGTTAAACCTATAAAGCCAGACTCGTGGAAAAAGGTTTTACCCAAAGGGAGGGGGTTGACTATGAATAAACCTTCTCTCCTGTTGCCATGATAAAATCAATAAGAATACTCTTATCCATTGCCACATATTATGACTATGAAATATGGCAAATAAATGTCAAAACAACTTTTTTGAATGACTATCTTGATGAAAGTATTTTTATGTTTAAACCAAAAGGGTTCATTAAGCAGGGTCAAGAACAAAAGGTTTGTAAGCTTAAGAGATCCATTTCTGGGTTGAAGCAAGCTTCTAGATCCTAGAATATAAGATTTGACACTGCGATCGAATCTTATGGCTTTGAATAGAATGTGAACGAACCTTGTGTATACCAGAAGATAGTCAACAAAACTGTAGCATTCTTGGTACTTTGTGTTGATGATATCTTAATCATTGGGAATGAGACAAGTTACCTTGCTAACGTAAAGAGATGGTTAGCATCACATTCCAAATGAAAGATTTGGGAAATGCTCAATATGTTCATGGGATTCAGATTTTTCGAAATCGAAAGAACAGAACCTTAACACTATCTTAGACATCTTATATTGACAAAATGTTGTCAAGATATAGCATACAAAATTCCAAAAAGAGTATGTTACCTTTTAGACATGGAATTCATATGTCAAAGGAATAGTGTCCTAAGACACCTCAAGAAATTGAGGAAATGAAAAGAATTCCATATGCATCGGCAGTTGAGAGTCTGATGTACGCTATGTTGTGTACAGTCCTGATATATGCTTTGCAGTTGGAATCATCAGCAGGTTCCAATCTAACCCAGGACACAGTCATTAGACAACTGTAAAAAACATCCTCAAGTATGTCAGAAGAATGAGGAACTATATGCTTGTGTATGGACCTAGGGATTTGATCCTTACAAGATACACTAATTTAGATTGACATAGATTTTAGGAAATCTACTTCAAGATCAGTTTTTACTTTTAATGGAGGACCTACAATGTGGGGAAGCATTAAACAAAGTTGTATAGCTGATTCCACGATGGAAGCAGATATGTAGCTGCATGCGAAACAGTTAAAGAAGCAGTGTGGCTGCGGAAGTTCATGATAGATTTGGAAGTGGTTCCAAATATGTACCTACCCATTACTTTGTATTGTGACAACAGCGTGCATTTGCTAATTCTAAGGAACTTAGGAGTCACAAACATAGAAAATATATCGAAAAAAAGTACTATCTCATCAGAGAGATCGTACACCGAGGAGATGTGATAGTCACGTAGATAGCCTCAGAAGACAATTTTGCTGATCCATTTATGAAGGCCCTCTCGACTAAAGTGTTCAAGGGCCACCTGGTTAGACTGGGACCACGAGCAACATAATCTAGGGCAAGTGGGAGAATGTCAAAGGATATTTTGGATGCCCTAGTTTATTGTATTTTTCTCTCTTTATTTCTCAACATTGTAAGCATTATATATTTATATGTTTGTCTCACTGGAGTGTTAGCCCAAGTGGGAGATTGTTGGAAATGTCCTAAACTCGCAGTTCGTAAATGTTGTTAATATATTCTATTTATCAATAAAAATGTTGTTGAGTTTTCTATTCAATAAATTATTATTGATATTGCATCCTTTTATGAAAATCCAATAAACGAATCCATGGCTATAACATGAATACTTTAACTTTATGTGGCGACATAAAAATGGATCAATTTTAGTATGTAGCCAAAGTGGTATATAAGTAAATGGATGAGATTGGGTACCTCATCTTGGTGACACTATTGGGTGCGACCCATTTTGTATACTGATACAAATGATGTGATCCAAAAATCATTCATATAGAGACATGTGAGTGGGGGCATCCTGTGAAATGAGTTTGCATAAGATTGGACCTCGAAATAGCCACTTTTCTTTGTAACAACCGTTTATTGTTAAAACTGACTATCTCAAACTCAATGACCTAGGGTAACTCAATCTTAAATCTGAGCTAACTATGAACTCATGTTTATTAGGGATTATCCTTTGATCTGCATAGGTGAGAGTAGTCCAACAACACTGCTTAATAAACCTCCCATTTTGGGGATAAGACCAGATAGATAGCTGGGGATATAACTTTCAATATGGAATTCACTCCTACTCGATTTAAGGTTAGTAGATGGGTTGTTCTCTTAAGCGCTGATGCATTGTCTTGAACAATAGGGCCCCACCCTCTCATGGAAGAGAGGGTTTTGATCTATAAGTTGGACTATAAATCAATTGTTCAATGGAGGATCTGTGGGAGCTTAAGAAGCAAGATGTATTTACAAGGGTAAAACGATAATATTTGACCCAATTGTAAATATGAACGACCTGTGAAGGATTGACTTACTGATTATGGTTAAATTGGATAGAAATATATCTACAATAAGGAGAGTGCAACTATCGAGCTATAGTGGAATGTCTTGGTAGTTAACGAATAATGATTAATTTGGTTTAAAGAGTTTACTAATTAATTACAAATCGTTGGAGCTCAAGATCTGTAGGTCCATAAGATCCCTCTAATTTGGATTAGTAAATTAAGTAATCTTGATGAGATTTGAAATTAGGGTTTAGAATTTGAAATGTTCAAATTCAATTAGGGTTCTATTTATTGTATTCGATACAATTGAATAATACAATAAAAATGTTTGATTTTATCGAAATTAAAAGAAATTGGAGAATCAATTAATATTTAAAATATGATTTAAATATTAATTGTATAAAATTAATTTCATTATAATGGAATCGGTCTTTTATTAATTTAATATTAGATATTAAATTAACAAAATTAATTAAAAGGTTTAATTAATTAGTTTTATTTAAAATTAATTAATTGAATTAGTTTTATAAAATTAATAAATACAAATAAATTGGTTTATTTGGAAATTAGTTTTAGAAATCATTTTTTGAAAACTAAATTTTGAAAACAAAAACAAATTTGAATATTCAAAGTGGAGATTTCCAAAAGTTGGAAATCTCCAACTTTGGTGCAAATCACCTTATTCATCCAAATTCCATTTTCTCCATGAAGAAGAAGTTGACCTTCATGCAAGCTTTGAATCTGCATAATAAAAGCTTTATAAATTAAAGTGTTGGGCTGAATAATAAGATTAAGCTTTCAAGAATTTCTTCAAGAACTCTGCAGAAATCGAAACCCTTCAAACCCTTTTCATATCATCATAAAATCCAGCTCAATTTAATGTTTCCACCACACAATCCTTGCAAGAGAATAGTAGAGAAGATCTTTTTGGTGGTTTACTTATAGAATGAAGCACATTTACGTGGAACTTAGTTGGTGTTGAAGAGGATTCATCAAAGGTATTATGTTCAACAAACCCTCTTCTGTAATAGTTACTTTGAAGCATGTTTTCAACTCAAATTAAGTATAATTAGAGTGCTTATTGATTCTGATTTTCTCCACTGCATGTTAATATACTCTATCAAGTCTGTTTATCCTATAAGAATAAGATCCTTAGTTACATACACGAGCATGTA
The DNA here is from genome assembly GCF_009727055.1 of Benincasa hispida. Classification (NCBI taxonomy): domain Eukaryota; kingdom Viridiplantae; phylum Streptophyta; class Magnoliopsida; order Cucurbitales; family Cucurbitaceae; genus Benincasa; species Benincasa hispida. The sequence continues at coordinate 6,679,429 of NC_052350.1, forward strand.
GGTGTTCGTTATCCGTAGATACTTGAGGATGTTTTTAATGACGGTCCAGTGATAAAATCCTCGATTAGACTGATATCTACTGACTATCCCACCGTATAGCAGATGTCAGGTCTAGTACATAACATTGCATACATCAGGCTACCAACAGCCGATGTAAAGCAGATCCGTCTCATTTCCTCAACTTCTTGAGATGTCTTAGGACACTATTCCTTAGACAAAATAACTTCATGCCTGAAAGGGAGTAGACCCCTCTTGGAGTTCTGCATCGAAAACTTAACAAGTATCTTGTCAATATATAATGCTTGAGATAGGGCTAGCGATTTGTTCTTTCGATCTCCAAAGATCTGAATGCCCAGAACAAATTGCACCTATCCCAAATCTTTCGTTTGGAATTGGGTCGCTAACCAATTCTTAATTTCAGTCAGTAGACCTACATCATTCCGAATAAGTAGGATATCGTCTACATACAACACTAGAAAAGCTACCGAACTATTGATGATTTTCTTGTAAACACAAGGTTCATCAACACTTTGATCAAAGCCATAAGATTTGATCGCAGTATCATCAAATCTTATATTTCACGATTGAGAAGCTTGTTTCAATCCATAAATGGACCGATTAAGCTTGTAAACCTTTTTCTCTTGACCTTAAGTTATGAATTCCCCAGGTTGCTACATATAAATGGTCTCCTAGAGATTGCCATTTAGTAAGCAATCTTAACGTCCATTTGCGAAATCTCATAGTCATAATATGAGGCAATGGACAGGATGATCCGAATCGACTTTAACATGGCAATAGGTGAGAAGTTCTCCTCATTGTCGACTCCCTCAACTTGAGTATAACCCTTCCCATAAGCCTAGCCTTAAAGCTTTTTGCACCTTCCTATCACCACCTCATTTTCTCTTGTAGATCCACTTGCAACTTATAGGTTTAACCCCATTAGGTTGATCTACAAGATCCCAAACCGAATTAAATACATATACTCCATTTCGAGATCCATTTCTTTTATCCACTCATCTTTGTCAACATCCTCCATTTCCTTCTTGTAAAACAATGGATCCTCAACATCTCCATTAGCTACGGTAGCTAGGGTTTCTGTTAAAGCCATATAACGAATAGGTGGGTTTGCAACCCTTCTACTACGTCGAGGCTCCCTCAACAATCGAGGTGGATTTGACCTACTAGATGATCCAACTTCAACAAATCTTGTTGAGGTATTGGGTTATTCAATAACTCTTGTTGAATGTTCAGTAGTTTCGTTGGAAAGTTCACTCAACATAATCTTACTATGCACTTTATGCTCCCTTATGTGGTCCTTTTTTTAAAAGATAGCGTTTGTCGACACAAACACCTTATTATCCTTAGGATCATAAAAGTAACCACCTCTCTTTCCTTTAAGGTAACCTATAAATAAATACAATTTTGAACGAGATTCCAATTTCTTAGGATTTTCCTCAAGCATATGTGTTGGGCAATCCCAGATCCTGAAATGGCATAAACTACCTTTACGATCGTTCCATAATTCCAAAGGTTTTCAAGTAACACTTTTGGATGGAACAAAATTCAAAATGTAAGCTGTAGTCTGTACTGCATAACCCCAAAACGAGTTCGGTAAGGAAGCATAACTCATCATAGACCAAACCATGTCCAACATGGTTTGATTTCTCCTTTCTGATACACCATTCTGTTAAGGTGTGCCAGGTGCCGAGAGTTGGGATACAAATCCATGTTCTAGTCTTGGAATTTTAGATCCAAATACTTTCCACCTCGATCAGATTGAAATGTTTTACTGATTTTATTTAATGCGTTTTCAACTTCAACCTTGTACCCTTTGAACTTTTTAAGGGCTTTAGACTTATGTTGCATTAAATAATTATACTCATATTTAGAATAATCATTAGTAAAAGAGATGAAATATTCAAACCCTTCTCTTGTTTAACATTCATCAGACAACGGAGGTCCAAAAGTATAAGTTATAAGGGTTCTTTGTGTTTGGGTTGGTACCCTAAATCTCGTAAGGTTCTGTAGTTTGTAATTGTATTGTACAAATATTTTATTTATTTAATAGAATATGAGATGTTTTATTTGACATTTAGTAGCATTAAATCCATAAACCAATAAATCAACATCCAAGGTTATCTTCTGTAGCTTAAACATGTATGTAGAGACATACAGGTGGATCATATTTAACTGATAACCTAAATGGTTTGTAGTAGATGGATAAGGCTGGATACCTTATCCTAGTGACACTACGAGTACGACCTGCTTTGTAGATGTTACAATTGTTGTTAAGTGCTACAAATGATCTGATCCTGATCATTCATGTGAAGACATGTAAGCAGTGATATTTTATATAAAGGAGTTTGTATAAGACTGGACCACGAAATGACTAGTTTCATTATATAACGTCGTTCATAATAGAGACTTACATTTCACCAAGATGACCTTAGGTGACATGACCTAAATCCTGAGTGAGTTGTGAACTTCTGCCTATAACGACAGTCCTTTGATTTGTATGGGTGAAAATGGCTAGATCACCAACTCAACAAGCCTACCATGTTGGGCATTCGTCTGATTAGGGAACTGGAAACACAGCTACACAAGACGGAATTCACTTCTTCCCCGATATAGGGATAAGTAGATAAATTGCTCTCTTAAGGGCTGATTCCAAGGTTTGAACAATGTGGCATCACACCCTCTCCTGACCCAAGAAGGGTTTAGTTATAGTTGGACTATGATTTATTGTTCATTAGAGGGATGAGTGGTACTTAAGGAGTTAGGTGTAACTATAGGGGCAAAACGATAATTTTGGCCTAGTTGTACTTACGAGCAATTTGTGAAGGGTCATCACACTGTTGATTGGTTATATCCAATAGACATAGAAATATAAATGTAGTGCGAAGAGTGCAACTGTCGGTCTTTAGTGGAGTGTCCGACAGTTAATGGATATTGAGTAAATTAATTAAAGAGTTTAATTAATTATTCAAGTACCGTTGGAGCTTCAAACTACAGGTCCATGAGGTCCCCTTTGTAACTCAACGGAGATTTATGAGAATCAATTTTGGATTATTTGAATTGTTCAAATTAATTTAGGGAATTAATTATATGTGATATAATTATTTTAATTTAATTATATATGATATAATTATTATAATGTATTTGAACCATTGTAATATTAGTTTATTTTAGAGAAAATAATTCTTTGAATATAATTCAAATATTAATTATGTGAATTGGATTCATATAATTAAATTTAATATAAATGAGATTTATATTAAATGTCGTTGTTGAGAGAATTAAACTATTTGTTATATTGTATTGGATACAATATTAAACTATAGCTTATATGTTATATTTATATAACATATAGTTTAAAATATATTATATGATAAAGTGGTTATAATATAAATATATATTAGTATTTTTATTAAAATTAATTCTATTTATTAATTGTATTTTTTTTAAAAAAATAATTTTAGGGAGGAAGTTGTAACTACCTCCCCTTTTTCTCTCTACTATGTTAGTGGGAACAGAGGGGTTGAATTGCTTCGTCTTCATCTTCTTCCTCCTTGAGTTTGGTTACAGGAAGAGTTCTGTAAAAAATTTTGATCTCTCACAATATCTTAACTCTTTTAATTCTTTCCCTCACCAAAAAAGTCAAAGCTCACACACTCCTGGATTCTCATCCCACAGTATACAGCGGAATTCAAGTAGTGATGTCCATTATGGGGTATCAAGTTCGTGATTTTGCAGAGAGGCTAAACATGAAGAAATCAGATTTTCAAGGGTGAGTTCCTAATATCCTTTTCTTAATTTCTTTAAGTATGTTGTATTTTTAAATTTGATGCATAATTTTTGTTTCTTCTGTAAAATTATGGTTTCTGTAAAATTTGGGATTTGGATCTGATCCCGTTTTCGTTCAAGGACATTCATTGGTTCCTTTCAATTGGTATCAGAGCTAGATTTTTTGGCCCAAAATTTTCCAAATTTTCGGAACTATTTTTACAATTTATTAGTGGGATTTAAGTATTCTGTAATTGTAAATCCCTAACCCTATTTTCCATACTTAAGTATGTTAATTAGTGTATTAATTAAGTTTAAGTATAAGTTAATATTATGTATGCAGGGAAAAGCTTGAGGATGAGTAAGAAGAAGAAAACATTCTAAGTATTGAGGATGGTGCACTTGGGTAGAAAAGTGTTTCGGCATGGAATGAAAAAATTTGGCTAAGTGTGGAAACTGTGTGTTGAAGAGGCATGCGACAACCTAAGCATCTTAAGATTAATGTGGGTGCACATGGAAGAAAAGGAATGCCTTGGACGTGTGGTTATGACTATGCATTAGTTAGGCAAGGGCTACGAGTAAGGGAAGCCAAACGATGACCTTGGGGAAGGTGCTGGGTGTAGGACGCATTGAGGCATGCACTGACCACGTAGATGTGTGCGCCAGGTGTGCCTTGCGATGGTAAAGAGTTTGATGGGCCATATGTTGGTTTAAAGGGAGTTCTCAGCTTAGCCACCGACTTGAGTGGGCCAACTATCAAGGTTAGGAGAGTTAAAACTTAATTAGTGGGCTAGCTGGCACAATGGCCTTAAGCTGAAGCATGTAGTCTCAGTTATATAAAGAAGGGCCTCAGTTCAAGGGGTTGGTTTGAGGAAACTATTCATGCTATTGAGGTGATTCTAGAGCCATTCGAACGTTGATTGAGATTGTTGAAGCTCCAAGGCCGTTGAAAGAAAAATCCTAAGGATTCGAGTCAAAATTTGAAGAAAACTTCAAGAAGGTCATGTTCTTAGATAAATCTGAGCCAGAGATGAAGATTGAAGGTTTTCAGCTAGACCATGAGGAATTTAGAGCTCAAATTTTAAGGCAAGCAAGTTGAGACGTTTTTAAACAAGTTTGTAGAAGGAAAGTTTCCAAGATAAGATATGAAAAAGAAGTTATTCGAGCTCAAATATAAATCTGGAATTTTTGGTTTGAATAAGTAGAAAGCTGCTTAGGATGAGCAAGCAAGCTGCATGAACGACCAGGTGTTAGTGCTAGTGGACGCGAGCACAAAAAGCTAAGTTATGTGTCGGGGGATGCGTTAGGCCCTGCGACAGGTTGAGCGTAAGGCGTGCGCTGGGCTGTGCACAAGGGCGTGCGACATAAGCTTGAGGCCGTGAGCATAAGGTTGCACTGAATGTGCGTTGGCGCACGACTAAGTGAGTGCATAAGGTATGCATTGGCGCATGGGTGATGCTAGTTGGCCGCATGGTTAGCCATAAGCAACCAAGAATTTTTCTAAGTGTTGAATGCATAAAGGAGGTATGCGTTGAAGCTAAAATGTGATGTTTCAAGATTAAATGTTAAGCTTTTTTATGAGAGATTGATGGTGGCGTAAGCGCACACGTCAAATATAATATAGTAAAATGGTCAAGAGACCAAGTATCATCCTCTGAGGAATTGGTTTGACTCTTTTAGTTATTTAGAGACTCTTCTGATTTTATTTAGGGGACCGGACTGTGATGAGAATCTAACTAATCTAATCCTAAAAAAACAAGAAAAGATAAAACTGAGGTGAAACTAGACAAAGACACGTTCTAGGGTATGATTTAGTTAAACGGATTAACCAAATTAATTATTTTGACCTTAGATTGATTCATGAAAATTATAGATCTAAGAGTCTTTTATCCAGGTATCCTCTCTTGATCTCAACTCTTTTTAACTACTAACCATCGACCTGAATCTCTTCTATCGCTTTACTAGCCATAACATTAAGTTCCTTTGTCAACAATCTCTATTAATCTCCTAACACTCTTGTGCATACTCGATTAATAGTTTAACATGCTAGATCCAACTCAACACCTTCTCTTTTAAGACATACATTAAGTATAAAACATTCAATTAGTGATCAGTTAATCAAAAGCGTTAAGAACAAACATGCTAAAATAATTATGCATAAATTCAATTCAAGAAATAACCAAATCAGTTTTCACGATCCATAAAACTTGATTAACACCCTAGAAACACAAATCAGTCACTCATGGTTACAACACAAACATAAACCATTCATGAGGTTTCCAAACACAAAGGGACAGAAAATAAAAGAGGGAAGAAATTGCAAGTCGTGTTCTTGACTCTCATCCTCGAATCCAGAATTGCAACCCAACGATCTCTTCAAATCTTCGATCCTTTGAAGCTCTGAGATGCTACCTCTATCCAGAATTACACTCCCCAAGGAGGCCTCATTGAAATATTGCTTTATGCTTTCTAAATAGCCTAAAAAGTGCCTCATTTGGCCTCCTTCCAATCATTTCGGCCATAAATTGCTTATATAGGCAGTAGTCGCAGTGTTGCAATGCTCCAACCAGCGTTGCAACGTTGACGGTGAATCCACGCCTTTTCTAGTCGTAGTGTCGCCAACGTTGCAACACTTCCCTGCTTTTCAATCTTCTCTGCCTTGCAGCATCACGGGGCAGCGTTGCAACACTTGTTCAACGCTACCCTGCCTCCGATTTTTGCATTTTCTTTCCTTTTTCTCCTTTGATAGTTAACCTAGGTCAAAACTTTGACCTTCTTAGGGGTATTTTGGTCATTAATCTTCCAAAATTGTTTGTTCTCATCCAATTGCTTGATTTCCTACAATTAAACAATAAAAGCATTAAAGATCTTAAATTAAGCATACAACTAACTAAATTCTAAGCCCAAAAAATGCATTTTTTGGATGCGTTTCAGAGATAGTCTCACAAGGAGACCAATGACATTAGCTAAATATGTAATTCATTTTCACAGGGTTAGGAGAAGTCTATCAACCCTAGGAGGCTGTGAGTGCCAAACTAAATATTTTCTTAAATATTTAGTAAATGCATGATTTATTCAAAAGGATAGTTTCATACTAGCTTTAATGAAAGACGTGTTAAAATGATAATTTCCAAGCAAACTAAGTTTAAAAAGGCTATTAACGTATGCTAAGCTTAAAAGAATTATTATAAAAGCATGTTCAAGTATTTATATATTTTATGATACAAGCATGTGTTGGGAGTTTATGGCTATGTATTATAGATGTTTAAGCATATGTTTTATGTTACTATACTTTTATGTATACATGTTTTCAATGAGTAAGTTTTATGATGAACCTGATACTAAAGGATAGTGAAATTCAAAAGGTATCCAGGCCATAGTACCTAAAGTATGACAATACTTAGTTATTACCACATGTACGTAGGTAGAGTAGACGTTGGTAGTGTTGAGGTCATTCCACACCAACTAAGGATGGACATTGAGGGATTGAGCAAAAGGGTTCTCTCTCAACTAAGGATACAAATGTTAGATGTTTAATAATAGTTTCATGTTTAAAAGTTTTAAGTATGAGTTTGCTTGGTAAATTTTATGTTTAAAGCATGATGTTTATGATTATCTGGTCACTCACAGGACTAGTAGTTGACTCGTTTTAATTATTCTCTCCTCTCCAGATAGTGGTCAATTTCCCAGAAGTTAACTGAACTACTGCTCTACCACTCAAGGACCCAGTTAAAGAGAAGTTTAGGTGTTTACTTGTAAATGTCTGTACATATGTATGTTCATGCTAGAGACTAGTATTAATTGTTGGAATCCGCTGAACTCTGATTCTGTATATATGATATGATTATGTTGTTGTTGAACCACGAAGGTTGTATAATTTGTTTGAAGTTCTAGAAGCTTATTGAATGTTAAGTAATATTTCTAGGGTTTTCTAACTAGGTTAAGGAAGTCAGCTAGGCAGTAAGTGCCACAAAGTGTTGTAACTATTGTCATCACATTCACTTCCAGATTAAGAGGGTAATCTGGGAGGGGAGTGTGATAGTAATTTTCATGTGATGAATGTTTAAGAATGTGTTGGTTTAAAATTATTGGATGTTTTCGGGATTGGTTGCTTTGCTTTATCGCTTTATTTTACAATTTAATTTGTAAGGGCCCATGTTTTGGGGCAAATAATTGCAATTGAGTCTGTACTTTTGTGTTCTTGAGTCGTTCGTGGCTATTTCAGTTGTGATCTGGAGAAATTAAGACCGAATTCGATGAAGAAACGAAGGAGAAGACAGTTGTACATTGGAGACTATACCACAGCATTACAACGCTGCGAAGAAGAATAACGCTTTGTTCTTTCCGTAGCGTTGTAAAGCTGAGCACAGCATTGCAACGCTCCAAGATGGAAAGAACAAATCGGTTCTTTTCCAGTTCGATTCATGGCTCGTTTGGTTCTCTTGTAGTTCAGTTAATTCAAGTGGTTCAGGTCTGGTGTGTAGGCTGGATGGTTCGATTCGAGCAGTTCAAGGCTCGATTCGCTTGTTTTGAACCAGTTGATTGTTTATTTATGTAATAGATAGTTACTTTGATTAATTAAATTAATATAAGTGTTATATTAATTTAATTAATTGTTTAAGTGTCCAATCCCGGTCCTATAACTTTTTTTTTTATTAATTATGTATTTGATATATGATATTTATTCAAATATATATGTCATATTGTATGTCATATAGTATTAAATCCCACCATAGGTTATGCATTTAATGTCATGCATAATTTATATTATAAGTGTTATAATATATATAATTGCATGATTTGATTAATATAGTATGCTTATGCATCATATAGTATAAATGTTATAATATATGCATGCATGTATTAATAACATATACATGCGTCAACTATATTATAAAAGTTATAATATAGTGAATGGATGTATGTTTGGATGTATGTTATTATTTATTTCATTACTTTAGTATATAAATGTTATGTATGTTAGTAATGAAATAGAATTGCATGAAGCATGTCACTACTTTAGGGTATTTTATAATGTTATAATATTACCTAAGTATCCTTTCACATGCAATGTATTGTTTTAATTAAATTCATTTTTTTTATAAAAGTTATAATTAAATAAATTTAGTAATTAAAATCAATAATTCAGAATTGCATGCAACCTTAGGTTAAAATCATCTTTTAAAATAGTTTTAAAATATGATTCATATAGATCTAAGATCACTTTTCTAATGAGATTAGAAATTTAAGTTTAATTTTTTAATCGGTTTAATAGGATTAAATTGATTCTTAATTAAAAGATTAAATTTGTAACAATTGTATCTATAAGGGTCCTTTTGTCTAAGGTTTGTTCTGTCTAGGTTGAGTATTTAAGTTGATGGAAACGTAACACCCCTACTTGGGAACTTACCTGGAAAGATGAATTAGATAGATTTGTTACAAGCATGTAATGTTTGATTGAAGTTTATTAAAATGTTTAATAAACATTAATCAAAGTTAGCTATCCAAAGTAAGTGCTACTTTTAGACAAATTAAACAAACACTTAGTTAAAATCAATAGCCGATGTTTCCTAAGTTAAGTAACCCTAAGTAAAACGCTTAGTGGGATGGAAATGGGGTATATGATACTTCATTTTTTCTTTACACATTTCTCCCTAAATGTCCACACCATGAGATCTATACTCAGCCTCGAAGAACCTTGAGTGTCCACCTACGGATGTTGTTTGTATAGATCAATACCAAGGTGAATGGAGTAAGCATCTATAATAAATGAGAGGGGGACAAATGTCAACTAATCCCTCGGTCTCTCTCATATATTAGTTTGAAGTAAAGTTTCATGCTCGGCCTCGAGTCACCTTGAGTGTTCTCCTACAGATGGCATTTTGCATGACGTTTTATTCAAACTCCAAAAATGGATAACAGTTACTTTAGTTTTTGCCCCAATTGATTTTTCCCTACAGTTGACTCATTGGGCAGAACTCTTGAATCTAAAATGAAGGGTTATACTTACACAAAATGTTAAGCGGGTTTAACTATTTCTAGACCGAACAATGGTGACTAATAGTTACAGTAACAAGGAGTTGTTCTGTCTATTGGTTGAGAGATAGTCTCATCTCAGTGAAAGGGCACCTGATCACCGCTTTTGTCCTGTCTCACCGAAGTATCATTGCAAAATAGATGTCACCTAGGGTGCATTAGACTATTTTGCTAAAATTGATTGGTTTTTCTAAATGGTTTAATGCAAGATATACTGATATAAATAATTTTTATTGTTACAGCAATTTATTATTATTTCCACAAATTTAACTCTGCTCATCGTTGACAAACTAACGGGCGAAAATTATACAACCTGAAAAAACACAATCAATATTATATAATCATCGACGACCTCTACTTTGTCCTAAGAAGGATTGTCCTCTTATTCTTGCTCTAAATGCCACTCGAAATGTTCGAGTGGCACTCAAGCGTTAGACACGAGCAAACGAGAAGGCACGAGTGTATATCTTGGCAAGCTTTTTAAAAGTCTAGGCCAAGAAGCATGAGCCCATAATCACTGCCCGTGAAGTCATGAAGTCTCTGTGAGGGATATTCGGACAACCGTCCGCACAACTCAGGCACGATGCTCTTAAACACATCTTCAATGTCTGTATGCAAGAAGGGGCATCTGTTAGAGAACATGTTCTCAACATGATGGTCCACTTCAACGTGGTGGAGATGAATGGGTCTGTCATTAATGAAGCCAGTCAGGTTAGCTTTATTTTAGAATCTTTACTTGAAAGTTTCCTTCAGTTCCATAGCAATGCTGTTATGAATAAGATTGACTATAATCTGACCACCTTACTTAATGAGCTTCAGACTTTATAGTCCTTGATTAAAAGCAAGGAACAAAAGGGAGAGACAAATATTGCCTCATCCTTAAAGAAGTTCTACAGAGGGTCATCCTCTGGAACTAAGTCTATGCCTTCCTCTTTCAGCACTAAAAAGTGGAAGAAGAAGAAAGGTGGAAAGGGGAAAGCTAACCCACCAATTGCTACTCAGAAAGATAAGAAGGCCAAGGCTGCAAAGGAAATCTGTTTCCATTGCAACCATAAGGGACATTGGAAGAGAAACTGTCCCAAATACTTGACAGAAAAGAAGAAAGCCAAGCAAGGTAAATATGATTTACTTATATTAGAGACATGTTTAGTGGAGAATAATGATTCTGCCTAGATAATTGATTCAGGCACCATTAACCATGTTTGTTCTTCATTTCAGAGAGTTAATCCCTAGTGGCAACTAGAAGCTGGGGAGATGATGATGCATGTTGGAACTGGACATGTCATATCAACTGTGGCAGTGGGAGGACTCCAGCTGACTTTACAGAATAAATATGTTTTACTTGAAAATGTATACATTATTCCTATTTTGAAAAGGAACTTAATTTTTGTAAAGTGTTTGTTAGAAAAAAATTATTATATTCAATTCTTTGTAAATAAAGTGTTTATTTCAAAGAATGGTATTAATATTTGTTCTGCTAAGATGGAAAACAATCTTTATGTGCTAAGACCGTTAGCAACTAAAAACCTCCTTAACACTAAAATGTTTAAAACTGCAGTAACTCAAAATAAAAGGCTTAAAATTTCTCCTAAAGAAAATGCTCAACTTTGGTACTTAATATTAGGGCACATCAATCTCAATAGGATTGAGAGATTGGTAAAGAATGGACTTCTAAGTGAGTTAGAAGAAAACTCTTTACCTGTGTATGAGCCATGCCTTGATGGCAAAATCACTAAAAAATCTTTTATTGGAAAAGATCATAGGACCAAAGAACCCTTAGAGCTTGTACATTCAGACATCTCTGGTTCAATGAATGTAAAAGCAAGAGGAGGTTTTGAATATTTCATCACCTTTACTGATGATTATTCAAGGTATGAGTATGTTTATTTAATGCAAAATAAGTCTGAATCCGTTGAAAAGTTCAAAGAGTTTAAGACTAAAGTTGAAAATGCATTAAATGGAACAATTAAGACATTTTGATCTGATCGAGGTGGAGAGTTTTTGGATCTTACATTCCAAACTATTTGATAGAGCATGTAATTGTATCACAACTCTTAGCACCTGGTACACCTCAGCAAAATAGTGTATCAGAAAAGAGAAATCGAACCCTGATAGACATGGTTTGGTCTATGATGAGTTATGCTTCCTTACCTTATTCATTTTAGGGTTTTGTAGTACAGACTGTAGCATATATTTTGAACTGTGTTCCATCCAAGAGTGTTATGAGAATACCTTTAAAGTTATGGAATGGTCGTAAAGCTAGTTTACGTCATTTCAGAATCTGGGGTTGTCCAGCACATGTGCCTGAGACAAATCCTAAGAAACCAAAACCTTCTTCAAAGCTGTGCTTATTTGTAGGCTATTCCAAAGGAATGAGAGGTGGTTACTTCTTTGACCCTAAGGAAAATAAAGTGTTTTTGTCGACAAACGCTACTTTTCTAGAAGAAGCTCGCATAAGGGAGCACAAACCCCGCAGTAAGATTGTGTTGAATGAAATTTCCAAAAAAAACTACTGAAACGTCAACAAGAGTTGTTGAAGAACCCAACATATCAACAAGAGTGATTGAAGTTGGATTATCAAGTAGGTCAAATCCACCTCAAGTATTGAGGGAACCTCGACATAGTGGGAGAAATTGTAAACCCACCTGTTCGTTATATGGTTTAACAAAAATCCTAGCTATGGTAGCTGATGGAGATGTTGAGGATCCATTGTCTTACAAGAAGACAATGAAAGATGTTGACAAAGATGAGTGGATCAAAGCTATGGATCTTGAAATGGAGTTTATGTACTTCAATTCGATTTGAGATATTGTAGATCAAACTGATGGGGTAAAACCTATAAGTTGCAAATGGATCTACAAGAGAAAATGGGGTATTGATAGGAAGATGCAAACCTTCAAAGCTAGACTTGTGGCAAAGGGTTTTACCCAGGTTGAGGGAGTTGAATATGAGGAGACTTTCTCACCTGTTGCCATGTTAAAATCTATCCGAATTCTCCTGTTCGTTGCCTCATATTATGACTATGAGATCTGTCAAATGGACGTCAAAACTACCTTTCTGAATGGTAATCTTGAGGAAACAATTTATTTGCAGCAACCTAAAGGATTCATAATCCAAGGTCAAGAACAAAAGGTTTGTAGGCTTAACCAATCGTTCTATGGATTAAAGCAAGCTTCTCGATCTTGGAATATAAGATTTTATACTACGATTAAATGTTATAGCTTTGATCAGAATGTTGATGACCCTTGTGTCACACCCTCTCCCAAATTACCCTCTTAACCTAAAAGGGAATAGACGGCAGCAGTTACCGACCCTCTCATTGGCACTTACTGCCTAACTTACATTTAAAACCTGCTTTAAAACCTTGATATTTACAACCTCAGAGCTTAACATACTAAATGTACTAAATAGATTAGCCAAAACTTAACATTCTTACATCAACAGGGTTCCATAGCTACTATTCACATTCACAACTATGTACACTATAAAATCCAGTGAGCCCATGACACTAAACTTAGTCCCTATATGCACAAAACATGTGTACTAGTATTTACAGAACAAATACCTAGTCTTCCTTTATCCTTGAGTCTTGAGTGGCAGAGCAACAACAAAATTAGCTTTTGGGGAGTTTGACCCCTACCTGGGGAGGGAAAAACATTTAAAAAATAGGGTGAGCTACTAGCCCAGTGAATGACTTAATAAAAACATAAATCCCATGCTTATACTGAAAGCTAGAAAACTGAATACTAAAACTAGAAACTTGCCAAGCAAACATGAATATAAAACTTTTAAAATCATTGTATCTAAAAACATAGTTGAACTAATTCCTAGTTGAGAGAGGATCTTTTTGCTCAATCTCTCAACATCGGATATTCTTATTTAAAAGAGAATCTTTTTGCTCAATTTCTCAAACATAAGCCTGGGCTGGGGTGAGAACCCTTTTGTTCAACACCTTTCAACCAATGCTGGGAAAGAACCCTCGTGGTTCGATCCTTACTGAACTAATTAACTGTCATACGTGCATGTAGAGCAAACTAGATCCTGAAGTCAAGGAACATAATTGTAGCAGGGTACCGCTGCTTATTACTAAAACTAGGTGAACTATTCCGATACTTCTTTGAGTACTTTGGTATCAAAATTATAGCATAACTGAAAACTAGGTAGTATAAATCAGAAACCTTCTCCTCGTACTTCAGTACTGAGTTGAACATACCTTATAATAAAAGAATTTCATAAAACAAGCTTACTAAAAACTTGATCTCTTAAAACATAGCTTTCATAAGAACATTATTTGCTAACGTACGCTTGTAAACATTAAAAGCATATAAGCTTTAGAACATCATAAAAAATACATGTAGCTTTAAGCATGCCATAGAAGCTTCCTTTGAAACTAGCACGGTTCAACAAATGTACTAAAACATACTTCATAGACTTGTAATTAGCATGCGTTTACATCATTAGGGAAAATGTGTTGCTTGGAAACTTAATGTCAAACAACTAGTATAAAGGTAAACCTTCAGTGAAGCATGGATTACTAAAGCATTTGTAAAACATTTATAAATCATTTATAGTCACTCACGGTTCTTGGGCAATCCTTTAATGGTTGATACGCTTCCTCTATTGATATCAATCCTGAAAACATAACATTATTCTTTAGCTTCTAGTAATGGTCTCCTAAAATGTTTTCAAACCAACGCACCTTACTATGCATTCAAAATTTAGCAAATTCCTTAGAGCTTTAGGTCCTTGCTATACGGCCACCTTACTATGTGTTCAAGCCTCAATGGATGCCCTCTCTGCCAACGCATAAAATTTAACACAGTGGTGCTCAGCCTAGCCTCTGCTCCTGTGCCAATTTTAGCTGCTTGCTTATTCAACTCAAGCAGCTGCCTACTCATTCAAAGAATTCCAAAATAACTCAATTTCTAGAGCTTATATCAAGAAACTTCCTTGTACAAACTTGTTCAAAATGTCTTAGGAAACTTACCTTAAAATTTTAGCCCAGAAATCTCCATGGTTTAGTCGGAAACCTCAAATCTTTAACAGTGGCCTTGGATTTACCCAAGAGCTTGTCCTTTCTTCAATTCTTCAATTTTTTCCAGCTCGTTCCTGGTGGATTCTTTTTCTGACAGCCCTACACCATCAACTAAGCTTCTTCAGCTTTCAGATGGCCTTGGAATTTCTTCAATTTCTCGAATAGTTTGCTCAAATCGAGCTCTGAAAATGAGCCTTCCTTTTTATACCTGAATCTGTTGATCATGCAAGGCTTAACAAGTTGCCAGCTCCAACTTTAAGTATGCTTAACCCTTAAGATCAGGACAGCTGGCTTCCATAAACGGTGGTTAATGTTAATTAGCTTCCCTTGCTTTCAACGCAAGCCTTGCCTTCAACTAGCTTCGACGCACAACAACGCTTACGCATGCCAACTTCAACGCATGTCTTAGGGACAACACCTGTGCCTTGGCCTCTTGGCTTCAATCACCATTGCATCGCCAACCCTTAACTTTGCAAGGCCTGACCAATGCAAGCCTTACTCATCGCACACTAAGCTTGATCATCGCGTAACACCAAGCAGTCGCCCAAGGCAATGCTTACTCAATGCCTATGGTTTGTCTTTTCGTGCGCCCCTCATCGCATGCTAACCTCCAAGGACTTTGTCAACGCGCGCTGCTCTCACGCACAGCCCACGATCATCGCATCCCTTGCATGCATACACTAAGCTCAACGCCTAGCCTTGCACCAACGCCCAGCATACCTTGCCCATAAACTCACTAACCTCGCAAGCCCCCCGACTGCGGCATGCCTTGTCAACACATAGGGTTGTAACTGCTCAACAAGACTACCGTTAACCACGCTTGGCCTCCACAAGAGCTCAGCTAACCTTTAAAAGCAAGACTAACACATAAGAACTTGTCTCCAACGCCCAACACAAGGCCAATGCATAGGCTACATCCTAACAACACTTAGCCAAATTTTCCCTTGCTAGGTTCTCACCATTTCACCTGAAAGCCAAACTCGCACCCTAAAACATTTTTCACCTTGTTTAACCCATTTCCCTACAATTACATATTAATTCTAATATTAAACCACTCATCATACTAATCGCAAAATTAAACATACACAAGTTGGGAAATTAGGGTTTAGGGTTTACACCTTGTGTATACAAGAGGATCATCAATAATTCAGTAGCTTTTCTAGTGTTATATGTAGACAATATCCTACTCATTGGGAATGATGTAGGTCTACTAACTGTTAAGAACTGGCTAGCGATGCAATTCCAAATGAAAGATTTAGGAGAGGCTCATTTTGTTCTGAGAATTTAGATCTTTAGAGATCGAAAGAACAAATCACTAGCTCTGTCTCAGGCATCGTGCATTGAAAAGATACTTGTCAAATTTTTTATGCAAAACTCTAAGAGAGGTTTACTCCCTTTCAGACATGGAGTTATAGAATCAACCTCTTGAGATTTCTTAATAGTGTCCTAAGACATTTCAAAAGATTGATGAAATGAGATGGATCCCCTATGCATCGGTTGTTGGCAGCCTGATGTATTCGATGTTATATACAATACTTGACATTTGCTATGCAGTGGAGATATTTAGTAGATATCAGTCTCCAGGATTTGATCACTTGATCATTGTTAAGAACATCCTCAAGTATCTATGGAGAACCAGAGACTACATGCTCATGTTTGGTTCTAAGGATTTGATCCTTACAGGATACATGGACTCTAATTTCCAGACTAATAAGAATTCTAGAAAATTGATGATCAGTGTTCATTCTTAACGGAGGAGCAGTAGTCTGGAGGAGCACCAAGCAAGGGTGCATTGCTGACTCCACCATAGAGGTTGAGTATGTAGCAACTTATGAAGTTGATAAGGAAGTTGTACGGTCAGGAAGTTTATGACTGATCTGGAAGTGGTTCCAGACATGTCAAAGCCCATCACTCTTTGTTGTGATAATAGTGGTGTTGTGGCTAATTCCCGAGAGTCTCAGAGTTACAAATGCGAGAAGCACATAGAGCGAAAGTATCATCTCATCCGAGAGACTGTGCATCGAGGGGATGTGATCGTCACGCAGATAGCTTTGGAACACAATGTTGTTAATCCATTTACAAAGGCCCTCATAGGTAAGGTATTTAAGGGTCACCTGCAGAGTATGGGTCTATGGGACAGGCCACATATAGTCTAGGGCAAGTGAGAGATTTTGTATTAGGCGCGTATTATGCCCTAGTTCATTATTTTGTATACTTGTATATTAGTGTGACTCTTGTATATTATACACCCCACTAGCTTTGGGACAAGTGGGAGATTGTTGGATTTGGTGTCTTAAATCTCATAGGGTTCTATAGTTTGTGATTGTGTTGTACAAACATTTTCTTTATTTAATAAAATATGAAATGTTTTATTTGACATTTAGTAGCATTAAACCCACAAACCAATAAACCAACATCCAAGGTTATCTCCTGTGCTTAAACATGTATGTAGAGACATACAGGTGGATCATATTTAAGTTATAACCTAAATATTAAGTAGTAGATGGATAAGGCTGGATACCTTATTCTTGTGACACTACGAGTATGGTCCGCTTTGTAGATGTTACAATTGTTATAAAGTGCTAAAAATGATCTGTTCCTGATCATTCATGTGGAGACATGTGAGCAAGGATATTCTATAAAAAGGGGTTTGTAAGATCGGACCACGAAATGACTAGACTCATTATATAACTTCGTTTATACTAGAGACTTACATTTCATCAAGATAACCATAGGTGACATGACCTAAATCCTAAGTGAGTTGTGAACTTTTGCCTATGAAGGTGGTCCTTTGATTTGTATGGGTGGTAGTGGTTAGATCGTCGATGTAACAAGGCTACCATTTTAGGGATTCGTCTGATTGGGGAGCTGGAAACACAGCTACACGAGACAGAATTCACTCATTCCCAGACATAGGGGTATGTAGATAAATTGCCTCTTAAGAGTTGATTCTGGGGCTTGAACAATGTGGCTTCACACTCTCTCCTGGCCTGAGAAAGGTTTAGTCATAGTTAGACTATGTTTTATTGTTCATTGGAGAGATCAGTGATACTTAAGAAATTAGATGTAACTATAGGGGCAAAACGGTAATTTTGGCCTAGCTATACTTACGAGCATTTTTTGAAGGGTCATCGCATTGTTGATTGGTTATATCAAATGGACATAGAAATATATCTGTAGTGCGAAGAGTGCAGCTGTCGGTCTTTAGTGAAGTGTTGTACAGTTAATGGATATTGAGTAAATTAAAGAGTTTAATTAATTATTCAAGTATCATCAGAGCTTCAAGCTATAGATTCATAAGATCCCCTCTATAGCTCAACGAGGATTTATGAGAATCAATTTTGGATTAATTTGAATTGTTCAAATTAATTGAGGGAATTAACTATATGTGATATAATTAATTTAATTTAATTATATATGATATAATTAATATAATATATTTGATACATTATAATATAAAGTTTATTTGAGAGGAAATAAATATTTGAATATGAATTAAATATTAATCATGTGAATTAGATTCATATAAGCAAATCTAATATAAATGGGATTTATATTAAATATCGTTGTTGAGAGAATTAAACTATAGGTTATATTGTATTGGATACAATGTTAAACTATAGGTTATATGTTATATTTGATATAATATATAGTTTAATATTTTATATGATAAAGTGGTTATCATATAAATATATATTAATGTTTTTATTAAAAATAATTTTATTTTTTAAAAAAATAATTTTAAGGAGGGAGTTGTAACTCGCTCCCATTTTTTTCTCTACTACGTTAGTGGGAATAGAGGGATTGAATTGCTTCTTCTTCATCTTCTTCCTCCTTGGGTTTAGTTACGAAAAGAGATCTGTAAAAATTTTTGATCTCCCACAATCTCTCAACTCTCTTCATTTCTTACCTCACAAAAAAGCCAGAGTCCACATACTCCTGGATTCTCATCCCAGAGAATATAAAGAAATTCAAGTGGTGGTGTCCATTGTAAGGTTTTAAGTTCGTAATTTTGCAGAGAGGATAAATGTGAAGAAATCGGATCTTCGAGGGTGAGTTCCTAATATCCTTTTCTCAATTTCTTTAAGCATGTTGTATTTTTAAATTTGATGCAAAATTTTTGTTTCTTTTGTAAATTTATGGTTTCTATAAAATTTGGGATTTGGGTCCGATCTCGTTTCCGTTCAAGGACCTTCATTGGTTCCTTTCACTTTGGCCCTATGATCTTTTCCAGTAAAAGATCTTTTAGTCATTTTGC
Organism: Benincasa hispida; assembly: GCF_009727055.1. Lineage (NCBI taxonomy): Eukaryota > Viridiplantae > Streptophyta > Magnoliopsida > Cucurbitales > Cucurbitaceae > Benincasa > Benincasa hispida. The sequence continues at coordinate 6,698,541 of NC_052350.1, forward strand.
CTTCAAGGCGTGACTCACACACAAGTAAAGAATTTTCTTCTAACTTGCTTAAAAGTCCATTTTTGACTATCTCTCAATCCTATTGATATTTAGTGTCCTAATCTTAGGTGCGAAAGATGGACATTTTATTTAGGAGAAATTCTAAGTCTTTTATTATGAGTTATCGCAGTTTTAAACATTTCAGTATTAAGGACTGCTTTAGTTGCTAACGGTCTTAACACATATATATTATCTTCTAGTTTAGCAAAAAAAAAAGTTTTGTACCATTCTTAGAAATAAATGTTTTATTCATAGAAAAATTTACATAATATTTTTGTTCAATCAAACATTTTACAGAAATTAAGTAACTCTTTACATCAAGAACAATAAATACATTTTCTAATAAAATATATCTATTTTGTAAAGTAAATTGGAGTCCTCACATTGCCACAGTTGAAACGATGTACCTAGTTTCAACACGCATCGTCATCTCCCCAACCTCTAGTTGCCGCCAGAAACTAATTACCTAAAATGAAAAACGAAATAGTTAGTGGCCCTGAATCTATTATCAAGGTTGAATCATCATTCTCCATAAACAAGTCTCCAAAACAAGTAAACAATATTTACCTTCCTTGACCTTCTTTTCTGCCAAGTATTTGGGATAATTCCTCTTTCAGTGTCCCTCATGGTTACAATGGAAACAGATTCCATTTGCAGCCTTGACCTTCTTGCCCTTCTGGTAAGCAGCTGATGGGTTAGCTTTCCCCTTTCTACCTTTCTTCTTCCACTTTTTGGTGCAGGAAGAAGAAAGCACAAATTTAGTTCCAGAGGTTGAACCTCTGTAGAACTTCTTAGAGGATGAAACAACATTTGCCTCACCCTTTTGTTCCTTAGATTCCATCAAGGATTGGATTGGAATGTCTGTAGCTCGTTGTGCAAGGTGGTCAGGTTGTAGTCAATCGTGTTCATAACAACATTGCTAAGGAACTGTAGGAAAATTTCAGGTAAAGATTCCAAGATGAAGCTAACCTGACTGACTTCATCGATGACAAACCCATTCATCTCCGCCACATTGAAGTGGACCATCATGTTGAGAAAGTGTTCTCTAATAGATGCCTCTTCTTGCATTCTAACATTGAAGATGTTTTTCAAAGCATCATGACTGAGTTGTGTGGACAGTTGTTCGAACATCCCCCATAGGGACTCTATGATCTTATGGGCAGTGACCATGGGCTCATGCTTCTTGGTCAAGACTTCAGAAAGGCTTGCCAAGATGTATGCTTGGGCCTTTTCATTTGCCCATATCCTACGCCAAGATGTAGTTCATAGTAAGTGGGTGAAAGGTATATGTTAATATATCCTACGGCCTCCTCCATTAGTCTGAACTATGAGATTCCTATGTTGCGCCTACTGGTTAGCTTTAAACGGCCTTTGCTAGTCATTTAGCGACGGCTATCCCTATGGAAGGTTGTAACATAGGATTCGAAACAACCCAGGCTTTAGTAAAATGAATAGGGTCTTATAGTTTCGTCTTGGATATTGTCTTCTATTTTGGAGGCAAGTTCATACCGTTCCATAAGATCTGAAAATGGCGGGTCACACTTATAAGAATTACTAAGTTGTTAGTAAAGATCTTGATCGAAAACGATAACTAAACGACTATAGGAATAAGAGTTATTCCGGAGAAAGTGTTTGGTCAAAATTGTAAATTGAAATTATTGTTTTTACCAAAAATTCTTATAGCTTTTTAGTGTTTGGTCAAAATTGTTTGTTTTAGTGAAGGAGTATCTGACTGCCCCACGGTAGCACATATTCTTACTCACTAAAATATCATTGTAAATAAATAATGGTTATGGGTACATTATTACTTTTTGCTAAAACTTAATTTTTAGATATTAGTTACAATTTACTAATTAGAATTTGTTTGAATTTTATCAGCATGTCGAATTCTTATGTAATACTCGCTTTCGATGTACATAACATTAAAATCAAATCAACAAACAAATTACTAGCAGATGATTATACCAAAAGAGTTTTTACAGAGGATTGTTCTCTATCTCCTAACTCATCTGAAATTATGAATTATGTAGATGAGGTTGTTGAATTCGATCAATAAGATAAATATGATTTACTTGTCATCGAAGCATATTTAGTGGAAAACGATAAAATCTAGATAATTGATTCAGGTACCGCTAAACACGTATGTACTATCTCATAGGAAACAAGTTCCTAGAGACAGTTGACAGAAGGTGAAACAATCTTTAGGGTAAGGATCAGGGAGATTGTTTCAACCAGAGCAGTGAGAGATATGAAGTTATTTATAGAAGATAATACATTTATTTGAAAAATGTATATTATATTCCTTCTATGAAAAGGAATCTAATATCTGTCTCTTGTTTGCTAGAACAAAATCTTAAAGTTTATTTTAAAAATGATGAAGTATTCATCAAAATGGGAAATAAATAGATTTACTCTGCAAAATTAGAAAATAACTTGTACATGTTAAAACCAACTAAGGTCAAAGCTATTTTGAACATAGAGATGTTTAAAACTGTTGGGACTCATAAGAAGAGGAAGATTTCTCCAAATTCCTATGTTTGGCACTTGAGACTGGGTCACATAAATCTCAACAGGATTGAGAGATTGGTTAAGAACGGTCATCTAAATAAGTTGGAAGACAGTTCTTTACCACCTTGTGAGTCATGTCTCAAGGGTAAAATAACAAAAAGATCTTTTTCAGAAAAAGGTCTTCGAGCCAAAGAACCCCTAGAGCTGATTCACTCAGACCTTTGTGTTCCTTTAAATGTTAGAGCAAGAGGAGGGTATGAATATTTCATCAGTTTTATAGATGATTATTCCAGATATGGGTATATTTACCTAATGCACCAAAAGTCTTAAACTTTTGAAAAATTCAAAGAGTATAAGGATGAGGTTAAAACCCAATTAAGTAAAAAGATTAAAACACCTCGATAGGATCGAGGTAGTGAGTATATGGGCATAGAATTCCAGAACTATTTGCTAGAACATGGAATTCAATCTCAACTCACAGCCCCTAACCTTAACAGAACGATGTGACAGAAAGGAGAAATAAAACATTGTTGGACATGGTTCATTCCATGATGAGTTACGCTCAGTTACCAAATTCTTTTTGGGGACACACAGTTAGGACTGCAGTGTATATTTTGAACATAGTTCTCTAAAAAAGCATATCTGAAACACCTTACGAGCTCTGGATGGGACGTAAAGGAAATTTACATCACTTTAGGATTTGGGTTGTCTAGCACATGTGTTGGTGCAAAATCCTAAAAAGTAGGAACACCGTTCAAAAGTATGCCTATTTGTAGGCTATCCAAAAGAAACAAAAAGTGATCTCTTTTATGATCCTCAAGAAGATAAATTATTTGTATCAACAAATGCAACTATCTTAGAGGAAGATTATATAAATAACCATCAACCTCGCAGTAAGCTAGTAATAGAGAAAATGTCCAGAGAAACGACAAATGAATTAACAAGAGTTGTTGATCGAGCAGGTCCTTCAACAAGAGTTATTGATAGAGCAGGTCCATCAACAAGAGTTGTTGATGAAACTGATACTCCACATCCTTCTCAAGAGTTGAGAATGCCTTGTCGTAGTGGGAGGGTTGTGCAACAGCCTGATCGGTACATGGGTTTAACTGAAACTCAAGTCATCATACCAGATGATGGTTTAGAGGATCCATTGTCTTTTAATCAAGCAATGAACGATGTGGACAAAGACCAATGCATTAAAGCCATGGACCTTGAAATGGAATCTATGTATTTCAATTATGTCTAGGATCTTGTAGATCAACTAAAAGGGGTAAAACCCATCGGTTGCAAATGGATCTACAAGAAAAAACGAGACCAAGCTGTTAAGGTACAAACCTTCAAAACTAGACTTGTAGCAAAAGGGTTTACCTAAAGAGAGGGGTTAGATTTTGAAGAAACCTTCTCTCCAGTTGCCATGATAAAGTCTATTAGAATACTCTTGTCCATAGCCACATTTTATGATTATGAAGTATGGCATATGGATGTCAAGACAGCTTTTCTAAATGACTATCTTGAAAAGAGTATCTATATGTCTCAACCAAAAGGATTTATACAGTAGGGTCAAGAGCAAAAGGTTTGCAAGCTTAATCGATCCATTTATGGATTAAAACAAGCTTCTAGATCCTGGAATATGAGATTTGATGCTGCGATCAAATCTTATGACTTTGAACAAAATTTTGACGAAGTATACAAGAAAATCGTCAACAAAATTGTCGCTTTTCTGGTGTTGTATGTTGATGATATTCTACTAATTGGGAATGAGGTAGAATATCTAGCCGACATTAAGAGATGGCTGGCTTCACAATTCCAAATGGAAGATTTGGGAGAAGCACAGTATATTCTTGGAATCCAAATAGTTCGGAATCGCAAGAACAGAACATTGGCATTATCTCAAGCATCTTATATAGACAAGACGTTGTCTAGGTATAAAATGCAAAATTCCAAAAAAGGGTCTTTACCTTTTAGGCATGGAATTTACTTGTCTAAGAAACAAAGTCCTAAGACACATCAAGAGGTTGAGGAAATGAATCGAATTCCATATGCATCTGCAGTTGGGAGTCTGATGTATGCAATGTTGTGTACTCGTCCCGACATATGCTATGCCGTAGGAATTGTCAGTAGATTTCAGTCCAATCCTGGTCATGACCATTGGACTGCTGTTAGAAACATTATCAAGTATCTTCGGAGAGCGAGAAATTATATGCTTGTGTATGGTCCTAAGGATCTGATCCTTATTGGATACACTGATTCTGACTTTCAGACTAATATTGATTCGAGGAATCAACTTCGAGGTCAATATTCATTATAAACGGAGGAGCAATTGTGTGGAGAAGCATCAAGCAGAGTTGTATTGTGAACTCCACAATGGAAGCTGAGTATGTAGCTGCAAGTGAAGCAGCAAAAGAAGCAATATGGCTCAGAAAGTTCCTGATAGATCTGGAAGTAGTTCCTAATGTGCACCTGCCTGTCACTCTCTATTGTGACAACAATGGAGCAGTTGAAAATTCAAAGGAACCACTAAGCCATAAAAGTGGAAAGCATATCGAACAGAAGTACCATCTCATCAGGGAGATTGTACACAGAGGAGACGCTATCGTCACTCAGATTGCTTCCCAAGAAAACTTAGCTTATCCTTTTACGAAGGCCCTCTCGGCTAAAGTGTTTGAGAGACACCTAGTAGGACTAGGTCTACGAGTTTTGTATCACTAGGGCAAGTGGGAGAATTTGTGGGTATTGTAATGCCCTAGTTTATTGTATTTGTACATTTTATTCTCTCCATGTAAACTCAACAATGTATATATTTTTATATATTGGTCTACTGGAGTTTTAGTTCAAGTGGGAGCATTGTTGGGTTTTATGTCCTAAAAACTCGCAGTTTGTAAAATAATAAACATCTTCTATAATCAATATACTTGTTATTAATTTTATTAAATGTACGAAAGTCTAAATCCAATAAACTAAGACCTATGACTATTGTATGAGTACTTGAACTTTATGTGGAGACATAAAAGTGGATGAGGTTCAAGTAAATAGTCAAAATGATCTATGGTACATGAATAAGGTTGGGTACCTTACTCTGGTAATAGCATTAGATGCGGCCTATTCTATAGTTGTTAGAAAGAGTTGTAAAGTGCTACATACGATGTGATCCTAATTCGTACATGTTATGACATGAGAAGGGGGCGTCCTATGCAATGAGTTTGCATAAGATCAGAACCAAGAAATAAGTCAATCTTACTTTATAATGCTGTTTACTATTTAAGACTGACTATTTCACCTAAATGACATAAGTAACTCAATCTTAGTCCTGAACTAACTATGAACTCCTGTTTATTCGGGATTGCCCTTAGATTTGCATAATTGAGGGTTGGCTGAAATGCGCCGACTCAATAAGACTCCTATTTCAGGGGTAAGACCGAATAGATATCTGGGGACATAAGGTGCAAGACGGAGTTCACACCTACCCGATTTAGGGATATGAGAAATGTTGTTCTCTCAAGAACTGAATTCAGGTCTTGAACAAGGGGCCCCACCCTCTCACTGGGTTGAGAGAGTTTGGTTTAGTGATTGGATCACAAACTAGTTGTTCATTAGAGGATCAATAGGGACTTGAGGAATAAAACGTAATCTCGGGGGTAAAATAGATATTGACCCAACCGTTATTACGAACAACCTGTGAAGGGTCGACTTGCTGATTATGGTTAAATCATGTGGACATAATATATCTACAGTGAGGGAAGTGCAACTATGGGCTTTAGTGGAGTGACCCATTAGTTAACGAATGGGGATTAATTTGGTCTAATTAGTTTAGCCAATTAATCTTGGATCGTTGGAGTCCATGATCCTGTAAGTCCACGAAGTCCCCTTATTAGCTTATAATGGACTAGCCTAGAATAGTGTGATAAGTTAATTTGAATCATTCAAATTAGAATAAGGGAATTAGTAATTACATGGATATAATTACATGTTTAATTTGAGAATTAAACGGAATAAGAGAATTTAATATATTAAATATGATTTAAATATATAAAGATGGATAGTGTTAAATTAATAAATATTGAATTAAATTAATTAATGTTTTTATTAATAATTAATTTATAAAATTAAAATTAAAATTTTCATTTTTAAAATCAAAATGATTTTATAAAATTGATTTTGATTTTATCATAAAAATTGGAAAAGTGAAACCAAAAACACAAAAATGGAAAAAGTTGTTTTCCATTTTCCATTTCCATAGTTGCTTACACTATGAAGCATTTTCTTTGCCTTGTCTTCTCCAAGCATGAGCTGCAACTCATGCAAGTCTCTCCTTTGCATGTTGATCTGCAATATAATGAAGAGATTGGAGTGAAAATCGGGCATGCAATCTATAGAGAATTTTAGAGAAAATTCGGTTTGAAGAAAGAGTTCTTCAACTAGATTTCTACAGTGAGCATTTCTCCTTCATCCCTTGATTAAAGCTTGTTTTGAGTCCCACAACTCAATCTAGAGTAGCTAACGAATAGTGGGGAAGATCTTGAGGTGGTCTGCAACAAGATTTGGAGAAGATAGCAGCTAGAGAAGGAGCTTTGAAGAAGTTCTACAAGAGGTATGTCTTGAAACTTACTTGTTTACAGCAAGAGCATGCTTTATATTTTGCCAAAATTAGTGAATTTAAGTGCTTAGATGATTCTTATGCTTCCGCTGTTGTTGATACAATCCTGCAGTTGCAATGCTACTATACAGTAGTCATTGTACAGGTGCAAAATTCATCGATCCTTCTCCAATTTTGGCCTCGTTTTCTCTAGAAATCCATTAGAAAACTCACGACAACTCAAGACATTCAAATTAAAGACTCTATTGCAAATTATGCTAAATAAAAAAGGGCTCTTAAAAACCAATTTTGTAAAATAAAGCTATAAAAACTATGATCCAATCCCTAAAAAATCCAATAATTGCAAACAAAAAAAAAATATTCCATTCATCACATGTATCAATTTACATAATGCAACCAACCATAGATCTGTAAATGCATTCTTGAGAATTAAAAATTAAAAAAAAATTGAGACCAAAACCTGGCTCTAATACCAATTGAAGGAACAGTGAAGTTCCAATACGGAAGTGAGGATCGACCTAATTTTTTATTTTCATAGAATGAAAAAGTTACATAACAAAAATGAATAATCCAAAAAAATTACAGCATGCATGGAAGAAGGAGAAAATGAAATTAGGGTTTAGAAATCAAGAAATTTACCTTTGAAGAACCGTTCTTCACAAATTTCCTCCTCTTCGATCACGAACAATCATGATCCAAGATGGCCACCACCACAAAAGTTTCCTCTGTATTCTCCTTAGAATAGAGTGAGAATATCAGGAGTGTGTGGGTTTTGAAAATTTTAGAAAGAGGGATTGAAAATTTTTTTAGAGAGAAATTTCTCAGGGGAAAACAAAATCACACCTTCTTCCTCCTCTATGAAGAAGAAAACAATAAAGATGATTATGCCCATCAATACATGTTTGTCTAACGAGAAAGAAAAGAGGGTAGAGAGTTATAACTCCCCCAAAATTAAATTCAAAATTAGATTTTTAATTTTTAACAAATATAATAAAAATTAATCATTATATTTATATGATAACTAACTTATCATATAATATATATATTAAACCATATGTTACATCGTATGTAACACATAGCCTATAGTTTTCATATTGTATAAAATACAATAGAACCTATAGTTTTTATTTCTCTCATACGTGCATAGTATTTAATACAAACCACATTTATACTAAATTTAATTATATGAATCTCATCCATATAATTAATTTGAATTATATTCAAATATTTATTTCCTCTCAAATAAACTTTATATTATAATGTATCCAATAAATTAAATATCATCTATAATTAAGTTAAATTAATTATATCACATATAATTAATTCCCTCAATTAATTTGAACAATTCAAATTAATCCAAAATTAATTCTCAATAATTCTTGTTGAGCTACAGAGGGAACCTTATAGACCTATAGATTGAAGCTCCAATGGTTCTTGAATAATTAATTAAACTCCTTTAATTAAATTACTCAACATCTATTTGTTGGATTTTATGTTCTAAAACTCGTAGTTTGTAATATCATATTCTTGTTCAATAAAGTTGTTATTGAAAATCTTTAGTAAATTTAAAATCTATATTCATGAATCCAATAAACTAAGGTTCCGATGCTATTAAGTTTAAGTTTGAACTTTATGTAGTGACATAAATGTGGATCAAGTTCAAAGATATAGCCAAAATGGTCTATAGTATATGAATAAGGTTGGGCACCTTATTTTGGGGACACTATGGATGCGGCCCATTTTGTAGTTAGTACAAAAGATGTGATCCTAAACCGTTCATGTGGAGACATGAAAATGGGGGCATCCTATGTAAAGAGTTTACATAAGACTGAACCATGAAATAGTCACTTTTTACGTTCTAAATGTCGTTTAATGTATAAAACTGACTATTTCGTTAATTGATGACCTAGGTAACTTAATCTTAATCCTGAGCTAACTATGAATTTCTGTTCACTCGAAATTATCCTTAGATCTACATAGGTGAGGGCAGCTCATTATCGCTAGCCCAATAAGCCTCCCATTTCAGGGGTAAGATCAGGTGGATAGCTGAGAACATAGGGTGCAAGATGGAATTCGTTCCTACCCGTTATAGGGATAGTAGATAGGTTGTTCCCTTTAGTACTAAATCCAGGTCTTGAACAAAGGGCCCCACCCTCTCCTTAGCCAGAGAGAGGTTCAGCTAATAGTTTGGACCTTAAACCAATTATTCATTAGAGGATCAATGGAAATTAAGGAATAAGATGTAGTCTCGGGGGTAAAACGATTTTTGTGACCCAGCCGAGATTACGAACAACCTGTGAAGGATTAACTTACTAATTATGGTTATATCATATGGACACAAATATATCTATAGTGAGGGGAGTGCAACTACAGGACTATAGTGGAATGACCCGTGAGTTAACAAATGTTGATTAGTTTCATCTAAAGAGTTTAGCCAAGTAATCTCGGATCGTTGGAGCCCATAAGCTATAGGTCCATTAGGTTCCCCTACTAGCTCATATGGAATAAACTTAGAACAGTATGATAAAATAATTTGAATTGTTCGAATTAGGTGAAGAGAGAGAAACCGACCAGTATATGTGATATAGTGGTCGATTTTTTTTTTCAATTTAGAGATACAACTTTAATATTTAAATATGATTTAAATATCAAGAATATGAATACGTTCATATTCGGAAGCTTGAAAATAATGGAAATGGTAAAAGATGTAAAAAGTCAAAGAGTTGACTTTTGACTTTAAAAAGTCAAACTTTGACCGACCTTATATTCAAATGTGATTTAAATTTCGAGAAAATAAATGCAAATTCATGCTTGGAAGGTCAAAATTAGTCAACATGGAAAAATTATAAAAAGTCAAAATGTTGACTTTGACAAAATGACTATTTTGACCTTTGACTAAAGTTAGTGGGAAAATCCAAACTTTTGTTGGATAATTCCACTAATAAAATAGTGGGCTAAGTGTTGGCTTATAGTGGAGACATTAAGTCCACTATAGGTGTTGGGTTTTTATGAATTGGTTTCATGCAATTTTTGTATGGCTCTTTTCTATAAATATGGGCTTTCAATTTGGATTAAAACTTTTGACATTTTGCAAAAATTAGTTTTAAAAAATTGGGCTGAAAAAAAATCCAAACCCAACCCAAAATTCATTCTTCTATTTTCATCTATTTCTCTTTCTCAGGTTCTTCATCCATCGGGTCCCACAACACGGTTCTGAGTCTAGAGGATAGTAGTTCAGCTCTAGTGGTTATCTGATTCGTGTTCGAGCGGAGATAGAAGAGTTTCGGGAGCTTCAAAGGTAAGATTTCAAAAAAAAATCCTAATTAATTGATTTAGGGTTGTATGTTTAATTTATGCAATTAGAGTAAAATTGTTCCTCATTTCCACTGCACATGCCTATTTTTCCATCACCATTAACTGTTGGTCACTCCACTAAAGACCGATAGTTACACTCTTCGCACTACAAATATATTTCTGTGTCGATTGGATTTAACCAGTCAACAATGCAATGACCCTTCACAAAATGCTCGCAAGTATAGCTGGACCAAAATTACCATTTTGCCCCTATAGTTACATCTAACTTCTTAAGTACCACTAATCCCTCTAATGAATAATAAGTCATAGTCCAACTATGACCAAACCCTTATGGGGCCAAGAAAGGGTGTGGTGCCACATTCTTCAAGCCCCAGAATCAGCCCTTAAGAGAGCAATTTAATTATTTATCCTGGCATTAAGAAAGTAGTAAATTTTGTCTTATGTAACTGTATTCCTAACTTCCCAATCAGATGAATCCCCAAAATGATAGGTATATTGAGTCGATGAACTAGCCACTCTCACCCATGCAAATCAAAGTAATGCTTTCATAGACAAGAGTTCACAACTTATAGGATTAAGGTCATGTCACCTATGGTCATCCTGGTGAAATGTAAGTCTCTATTATTTACGGTGTTATATAATGAGACTATTTATTTCATGGTCCGGTCTTATACAAACCCTTTCGTATAGAACATTCCTGCTCACATGTATCTACATGAATAATTAGGATCATATCATTTGTAGAACTTAACAACAATTATAACATCTACAAAGTAGGTTGTATTCGTAGTGTCACTAGGATAAGGTACCCAACCTTATCCATCTACTATAGACCGTTCAAATTATCAATTGAACACAATTCACCTGTATGTCTCTACATACATATTTAAGCTATAGAAGATAACCTTGGATGTTTATTTATTGGTTTTGTGGGTTATGCTACTAAATGTCGAATAAAATGTCCATCCATAATTATTGAACTGAAAAAAGAAATCTTTATTCTAATTATATTTTCATTTTTAAAAGGTAAATTCGAATTGAATTGTAAGAAAATTCATGGGGATCTGTTAAGATATAATTATATGTTTACATATTCTAAAACCTATTTACAATTGTTTTCTAACAGGAAATAAAACAAGGTTTTAACATAGGTCATGATATACATTTCTTTGTGTAAAATTTTGAGAAGTTGAATGTCTTGCCTGTTGTATGTGGGTATACAACTTTACATTCTAAAAAAAATTAATTAACTATATATATCTGAATCAAAAATACATTTACAGTCATGAACAGCGGAACAAGATTATTCCAAATCACAATCATGAATGAACAATACATTTACAGTCGACTTCAAACAAGCGGTTATACAAATAATTAAAGAAATTACAGCATGTAAAACTCAAATGCACAAAGGAAAAAGTTGTACGAATAATCGCAGATGCGTCTTCACGCTCCCTTGCGCACGACGGCTCGAACAACAACAACCTCGAGCGCTCGATCTACACGACTGCAACACAGCAATGAACACTGCACGAACACTTCGCGCTCGACCTCAACGATCACCTTGGCCACTAACTCCTCCGCAACAGCGCAAACGGCCTCCAGAAAACCTCAACGGTGTCGAGTTGAGTCTAACATCACCAACAAGACTACCTTGGTATTCTTGGTGTGAGAATCCAGAGGGTGGGCTATGTTCGGACTTGGTATGAGGCAGACGAAAGAGGAAACATTGATCACGTACACGACTGGACAAGTGGGAGATGGTGGAGACCTATCATATAGGTTGATGTCCATTCGTTTAGATAAAGCTAAGCGATCGTCTAGCAAAAGCTATGTGATCGTTTAGCTCGGTCTGTCGCCTACAAACACTACATGATCATTTACTTAGGGCAAGCGATCGTCTAGCAAAACTATGCGATCGTTTAGTAAATATTGTACGATCGTTTAGCTCGCCCAGCCGTCATTTAGTAAATCCGTATTTACTTGACGACTACGTGAGTTTCTTTTATGCGAGAGAGAAAACTCAAAAAGAAAAAATTTACGAAAACTTTTCAGTGTTTGTAAATCATCTTTTCAAAATAGGAAAACCACTTTCCTTTTAAACTGGTGGTTACCATGAATCCAATAACCACCCACTAATTTGATTATTTAAAGAAAAAGAATTAATTATCTAATAATTAATATTATTATAAATATAAATGATAACCAACTTATCATACTCTATTTATAACCTATAGTTTTAATATTTCATCTCATGAAACATATAAATCATAGTTCTTTTTCTATTCCATGGTATTTAATGTAAATCTCATTTACATCAATCCTCCACTAGATATATCTCATACATCGTACCGATTATATTATATATAACCAAAAAACCTCTTATCAATTTAAACATTTCAAATCAACACCAAGAACTGATCCTCAACTGAATCCATTGAGCTACCAAGGGGACCTCATGGATCTGTAGCTCGAACCTCCAACGGTACGTGATTAACTTATTAAACTCTTTAGTCACGGGATCCATCATCCGTTAACTGCCAGGCATTCCACTAAAGACCGACAGCTGAACTCTCCTTACCACAGATATATTATGTGTCCATCTTAACCAATCAGCAGTGCGACAACCCTTCACAGATCGCTCGTAAGTACAGCTAGGCCAATAACCGTTATGCCCCTATAATTACATTTGTCTCATTAAGTACCATTGATCCCTCTAATGAACATAAGTCATAGTTCTACTATGACTGAGTCTTCTCTCCAAAGAGAAGTTGTGGCCACTATGTAAACCCTAGAATCAGCCTTTAAGAGAGCAATCTCTCAACTTATCCTTACTTCGAGAAAGGAGTGAATTCCATCTTGTGGATTGAGTTCCCAGCTCCCAGATCAGACAAGTCCCAAAAAGGTAGGTGTATTGAGTTGGCAATCTAGCCAATTTCACCCATACTAATCAAAGAATCGCCCTCAAAGGTAGGAGTTCTCAAAACACTCAGGATTGAGGTCATGTCACCTATGGTCGTTTAGGTGAGATGTAAGCCTCTAATATCAACAGCATTATATACATAGTCTAGTCATCTCGTGGTCCAGGTCTTATACAAACTCTTTGTATAGGACACCCCTGCTTGCACGTCTCCACATGAATGGGCAGGATCTACCATTTGTAATAGTTTACAGCACTTGCAAACCTCTACAAAGCGGACCGTATCCGTAGTGTCACCAGGATCACGTATCCCACCTTAATCCTTATACTAGAGACCTATTTATTTTATCACTTAAGGCATGATCCACTTGTATATCACGTATACATGCTTAAGTTCACACAAGATAACCAAGGAGCTTTGTTTATTGGATATGAGTAAATGCCAGAATTAAATAACAATTATTTTATTCATTAAACAATGTGCATCTTTACAAAACAACGAGACTCCGGAAGAATTTGGACACCAATCCCAACAATCTTTCACTTGTCCTAATGACTCATGAGACTAATGTACAATATACAATAAACTAGGGCGTACCCCAATATCATCTCCCACTTGCCCTAGACAAGATGTTGCATGTCCTGTAGACCTAGACTTTCCAGGTGACTCTCGAACACGTTAGTCGTGAAGGCTTTTGTAAAGGGATCAGTAATGTTGTGCTCAGATGCGATCTTCATGACTATCACATCACCGTGATGCACAATCTCCCTGATCAGGTGATATTTCTGTTCTATGTGCTTACCCCGACGATGACTCTGAGGCTCCTTCGAATTTGCTATAGCCCTGTTATTATCACCATACAGTGTGATAGGCAAATCCATATTTAGAACAACTTCCAAATCTGAAAGGCACTTTCTCAGCTAAACAGCCTCCTTAGCTGCTTCACAAGCCGCTACGTATTCAGCTTCTATAGTGGAGTCCGCGCTGCATCCTTACTTGATGCTTCGCCGACTACAACCCCTTCATTCAGAGTAAACATTGACCCCGATGTCGATTTGCGAGAATCTCTATCAGTCTGAAATTCAGTGTCCGTGTATCCTATAAGGATTAGATCCTTATCTCCATACACAAGCATGTAGTTCCTCGTTCTCCGAAGATACTTGAGGATCGTCTTGACCACCATCCAATGATCAAATCCTGGATTGGACTGATACCGACTGACAATCCCTACTGCATAGCAAATGTCGGGTTGAGTATACACATTGCATACATCAAGCTTCCTACAGCAGAAGCATAGGGAATCTGTCTTGTCTTCTCAACCTCTTGAGGTGTCTAGGACGTTGATCCTTAGACAAAACGATTCCATGCCTGAAAGGTAACAAACCTCTCTTGGAATCCTGCATTCTATACCTGATCAATATTTGATCAATGTATGATGCCTGAGACAGGGCTAACCGTTTGTTCTTGCAATCCCAAATGATCTGAATCCCAAAAACATACTATGTCTCACCTAAATCTTTCATTTGGAACTGGGCAGCTAGTCAACTCTTAATGTCAGTCAGATACCCTACATCATTCCCAATGAGTAGGATATCATCCACATACAGTACCAGGAAAGCTATTGAGCTGTTGATGATCTTCTTGTAAACACAAAGCTCATCAACGTTCTGGTCAAAGTCAAATGACTTGACAACAGTGTCAAATATGATGTTCCAAGATCTAAATGCTTGTTTTAGCCCATAAATGGACCTATTAAGCTTGCAAACTCTTTGCTCTTGATCTGGAACTATGAACCCTTCTAGTTGAGTCATATAAATGGTCTCCTCAAGACTACCATTAAGAAAGGCAGTTTGACGTCCATTTGCCATATTTCATAATCATAAAATGTGGCTATGGACAGGAGAATCCTGATAAACTTGAGCATGAAAACAGGTGAGAATCCTGATAGACTCTTTGCCACGAGTCTAGCTTTAAAGGTTTGCACCTTTCCATCTACACCACTCTTTCGCTTAAAGATCCACTTACACCTAATAGGTCTTACCCCATCAGGTGGATCAACAAGCTCCCAAACGTTATTGAAGTACATAGACTCCATTTCCTAGTTCATGCCCTTAACCCATTCATCTTTGTCAAGATCCTCCATTGCTTTCTTAAAAGATAACGGATCCTCGACCCCATCATTCGTAATGACGTTTTGGGCTTCCGTCAAACCCATGTAGTGATTCAGTGAGTTCATAACTTTCCCACTACGTCGAGGGAGTCTCAACTTTTGAGTTGGTTGACTAAACGTTATGCTACTAAATGTCGAATAAAATATCTCAGATTTTATGAAATAAATAAACTGTTTGTACACTACAATTACAAACTATAGGACCAATGAGATTTAGGGCATCAATCCCAACAATATATACATATATACACACATATATATACGTATATTAGGGTTGATAATGGGGCCGAGGTAGGGCAAGGGAAGGTCCCTCGTCCCCGACCTCGTGGGAAAAATTCACTCCCATCTTCGCCCTTGTCCCACCTTTTAAAGGCGAGGGTGGGGCAGGGATTCCTCATCGGAAAAACGGGGTCCTTAAACACACACACACAGATTCCCCAATGGGGAAATGGGGTCCTTAAACACACACACGAAGTCGTCTAATTTTGATACGTCAAATGCGTTGAATGAAAATAGAATAATATTAAATGCATTTTCTTTCTCCAATTGAAAATTAGGAGAAATCTCAAATAATTAATAGAATATAATAAATACATTTTCTCTCTTTAATATAAAAAATGTTTCGTAAATATGGAAATGTATATAAAAAATGTATTTTTTCTCTCCAACTTTTTCTCTCCAGCTGCCCACCATAAGGGGTATTTTTGTCCAAAAATAACATTAAATCCCTTAAATAAACATATCGAATGTTTAGACATTTATGAAAATAAGTTTTCAAAAGGGATCAAATCTATAATAATGTCTAAAATTAAATATAGTGTCCTTTGTTCCTTTTTTTTTTCTTTTTAATTGAGTAATGTATGGAGTGAAGAAATTTCTAAGCTATGATATTCTCTTTGAACATATGTTGTAACTAGTTGACCAATATTTATGTTAGCATGTTGCATTTTATTGAAAATCCAAATTCAATTTTGAACTAAAAAGGGGTATGATGTTCAAATCTCCTACTCTTATACTCATAGATTCGTGTTGAACTAAATAATAATAATAATAATAAACAAATAAACAAAATTTAAATTTTTCTTAATAATTAATTGTTTGATATATGTTTCGATTCTAAAATTATTTTTCCTTGTTTTATCCAGCAACCTAAGATTAGTTAAATCTTAATAATGAACAAAACTGTTATTTCTTATATAAAAAATGTATTATTAACTAGGTTATTAGTTTTTGTTAGTTTGTAAGAAATGTAGTTATTATTACCAATGGATCAATGCATCATATTTATTCATTCGAAGGATTCAAATCTTTACCTTTTAATGGATGCCTCACGGTATTTTTCTTAAACTTTCGACTTTATATGACATTTATATTTATATATTATTTCGTAGTTATTTTAATATCCATTATTATGGAGCTGATCGAGGCCGACCCTAAGCACATTAGAGGTAGCGATCTCTACCAGCCTCATCCTAATTTATAGAAGGTTGTGAGAACCTTAAATGTTCAAGGCTGAGGTCGAGACTCAACTTTATTATGGAAAGTTGAATTGATTGGGATCTAGAGATAGCCCAAGATTGAGGTTGAGGCCAAGGCTGAGGAGCACCACTAGAAACCAAAAATCAATTAGAACCTCAAAAGATAAGGGATAACCAAAAGACAGAGATATGAAGTTTGATTAAAGAAAAGCTACCACCCAAGGTTGACCAACACAAGATGAGACCAAGGTTAACCTTCCAAGGCCAAGGTCAAGTCGACTAACCAAGCTTCAGGCCAACTTCATCTGAGGAGGAATTGTTTTCTTCAAGATATTAAAATTTCATACATGTCCAAGCATTTTTTTTAAGTAAAATGTTTTTTTAGTAGGGCCTACATAGAGGATATGCTTTCGTATTAAACAAAAAGCAGATTTACAGGGCATATGCTTCCCTATCAAACAAAAAGCAGAAATTACAAGAGCATGCTTCCCTATCAAACAAAAAGTTAGAGTTACAGGGAATATGCTTTTCTATTGAACAAGATCTCCAAGGCAAGCATCAAATTAATTTCATTAGATGACTTCAAATCTGACAAAAAACTGGGGGCTTCCAAGGCAAATAAGCTAAATCCAGCCAAAGAATGATAAAAAGAAGCAATGACAGACCACTGGACAAATATATATGGACGGTTGAGGCAGAGCTCAGTTGATGATGACCACCTGATAGCTGAGGCCAATCACCTAATAGCCGAGGCCGGGCACTTGAAAACCAAGGTCGAACACTTAATGGTCAAGGTCGAGCACTTGACAGCCAAGGTTGAGCACTTGATGCCTAGGACTGATCACTTGATGGTCGAGGACGAGCATTTGATGGCTAAGGCTGAGCACTTGACGGTTGAAGCCAAGCCCAAGATGGATAAATCCAAGGAAAAAGCTGACTCATCTTCTTTTAGAAGTAACACACCATGTACTTGAAAGCTCATCCTTGACAAAGAAAAACAAATCATTAGACAGATGTTGGATTGAAACCTATAATGAATATACCGAGGTTGAGGCCAAGGTCAACCTTGGGCAAGCTCCTTCTATTGCTAGCATACGCCCGAAACATTTTCTAGTGATGCAAAGTGACTGCATTCTCTTAATCAGGATCAATATGCCTCTATCAGCCACAATCCAACACATGTTCAAAGGTAACCAGAAAAGCTACACAAACTAACCAAAAGTTACAACCGGAGAAAATTCAAAGTATCAATATTAGAAGAGGTCTTCATAAATTTCAAACAAAAGGCAAGTTAGCTTAAGAACTTTCAACAAAACTTAACTATTAAAAAAAATAATAATAATGTTTTTGGGTCCCAAACATTCTTTTTAGTGAATAGTTATTTGGTGGAAACTGGGGGCTGGCCATCCACGGTTGAAATCAAGGATAACTAAATGAAAGTCACGTCACCTCTCAGAAATCGATTTCATCTTTCTCGAGACAGTGCACTAATCTTACGAAAATCGATTTTCATCTTTCGGATAAGATTATCACCTCACCTCTAAGAAATCGATTTTCATCTTTCTCGAGAATGTCTCAAGCTCTAAGGATGGTCATTTGCTGGCCATATCTGTCACACCCCATCCCAGACTACTCTCCGAGCCTAGAAAAGGACATGACTGCAGCAGTTATCAACCCTTTTGTTGACACTTACTGCCTAATAACTCTTGCGGAAATAACTCTGATACCAGTGTACAAATTCATATACAACGGATGCCTCTTAGGCCAAATTTTATTAAGTTTAGAAACACAACATATTTAGAGTAATTACATTACTAGTTTAACAAGTCCCGATGCCTAAAACCCTAATCCCTATATGAATAACTGTAACATATGTACAATATTTACAGTAACCACCTAACAGACGGGTTACAATATCTTTGTCCTGTAGTGGCAAAGCAGATGCAGAGCTATCTCCTGAGGATTTGACCACTACCTGGGGAAAGGAAAACATTTGAAAATGGGGTGAGCTTGCTAGCCCAGTGAGTGACTTAAGAAAGAAACTTATTCCCATGTAATAGTCTAAATAAAGAGATTAAACAGAAATATAAACTTCTACAGTATCCTTGTACTGCTGTATAAACATTTTCCAAGCATAAAACATATAAAGTTGTTTTATCAGAAAACATTAAAACTGTTCCTTAGTTGAGAATAACCCTGTTGTGGTTAAATTCCAACATCAACTGCTAGTCAAGAGAGAACCCTTTTGCTCAATCTCTGACTTTCACTACCTCCATGCATGTGACCATACTAAGTACCGTCATATCTTAGGTACTTCTACTCAGATACCTTCTCTAAACTTGTCCTTCAGTATCGAGCTGCTCGGATACCTTTTCAACTGTCCTTCGATATCGCGTTTCAAGTAGAACTAGTCATAAATGACTTTTCTCTTTAAAGCATGTAAGGCATAATGCATAAAAAACATGTCTTTAAAGATATTAGCGCATGCTGGGTGTATTTAAATACACATAAATAGTTTTTCAATAAACTTTCATACATGCATGCATTTGAAACATAATTCATGGTTTGCTTGGAAATTACTTTGTAAAACTAGCTGGCATGAGAATAATCTTTCTTTAAAACATGGTTTCTTTAAAACATTGTAAATATTTAGTCAAATATTTTAATCACTCACCTTGATCATTTAGGAACCTTCTCTGGAAGTTCTTTGTTTACCTCGGGCTCCCTTTTGAACCCCTAAAATTCATATTCAAATTAAAGCTCAGATTACTCATAGTTTTAAGCCTTATCTTAAGATACTTCCTTCTACAAACATGCTTTAAAATATCTCAGAATGTTTACCTTAAAATTTGAGCTTAGAACTTCTCGTGGTTTGGCTGGAATCACAAAATCTTCAAGACTAGCCCAAGCTTACCCGATAGCTTGACCCTTCTGCCTTTTTCTCAGTTTCCAGCCTGATCCCTTAGAGCTTCTTCTCTGGCACCCTACCCTAAAAACTAGACTCATGAGCTTCTTCTTTAGAATCACTCCAAATGCACGAGTATACTGGGAGAACTCTTCATCCCAAGTTGATGTTATATCTAGACTTCACTGTCCAACTGCGTCTCCTCATGAAGTTTTATGACCGACGCATAGATTTTCTATCAACACAAAGTTTAATCAGATTTCACACTCTTCTTAATGTCTTTTGAATTATGATCTGAAGAGAAATCCTTGGCCCTATTTATAGGCATCCAAAATCTCTCTAAGTCCAACACCTCCTACTTGGCCGAATGTCCAAGTATCTTTTCCCCACATTATCAACGCAGCCCTCAAATCACCGCAATCTAAGGTGTCTTCCTCTTCATTAGCCAACACAAAATGCTTAAATTTGCATGTCTTCTTGTGCATCCACCTCATTTGCTTAAGGCTTAAGATTTCTTTCCAACAAGCCACATGTTTGGATGACGTCCTTGCATGCGTCTATCCAATCTCTTATGCGGTCATCTAACCATAAATGCGTCCATCAAAATGCCACAACCTTCCTATGTCCGAACACCCTCAATCAGCACATGCGTCCATTCAATCTTTCCTTGCACATCTAATTGACACAACTTAGTCACATATGCTACATGCTCGCAAAGCTCATCTTTGGCCGCATATCCTTTCCTTTCGCATGGCTTACCTTTGCCCTATGCGCTCAACTAGGATAATGACTAACACTCTTTCAACGCATACTATTAGCTTGTCCTATGCGCCCACATGCCTTTAGATGTCCAATACATAGCACATTTCCAATGCATAGCACATCACCAACGCATAATGTTGCCGCATACCATCGCGTAGCACTGCCGCATCCATCTCATCCATCGCATCCATCATGTAGTATCACCGCATGCCATCGCATAGCATCACCGCATCTATCACGTAGCATCACCGCATGCCATCGCGTAGCACTGTCGCATNTAGCATCACCGCATCTATCACGTAGCATCACCGCATGCCATCGCGTAGCACTGTCGCATCCATCGCCGCATGCCTCCATTGCCGCCACATGCCTTTATCGCCGCATGCCTCCATCATCAACCAGCGCGTGCAACTTCAACGCCCAGTGCCCTTGTCCGTACAACTTGAGGCTACCGCATGCATTGTTCTAACCTCTCAAGACATTGGCTGTCGCATGCGTTTCTCTTGACCACACTTTGGCTTCCTTCAACGCCCCAAATAACCTCTAAATGAGCAAGGCCAACGCATGGACAACACTTAGTCAATTTTCTAGCTTCCAACGCATGGGTTATACTTAGCCAAATTTTCTAAGTTTTCCCCAAGAGTCAAGCTTCCAAATTCACACTTTTCTTCTAATTTTTCACCCTTTTCTCTACAATTACACATTAGTTTCTACATCAACCTACTCACCATACTGGTCTCAGTAGGAAACATACTCAAGTAGAGAAATTAGGGTTCAGGGTTCACAATATCTTCCTTCAGAAATCGATTATCATCTTTCTAGACAAAACCTCAAGCTTCAAGGATAACCATTTGCTGGGTACATCATCTCTTAAAATTCGATATTCATCTTTCTCAAGAAGGTGTTTATAATCTTAAGGAAATCAATTTCATCTTTCTAACAAGATTCATATGGGGTTAATCTTGGGTTGGCTTAGGAATAATTGAAACTAGAGGAACCTCAAACCTCTATCCTTTTGACAGGGTGCCATGGGTCATCCCTGGGATAATCTAGGAACACTCTGGAACACTGCCAAGGTAACTCTAAGGCTTAAAGAATCGTCCAAAGAAGTACCCAACATCCATCTTACAGGTTGGATGGGTCAATCTGTGGGCATCTTAAATGGACACCGATGAGAAGCTCGGCCTTGTTGAGAGTTTCCTGACAGGG
Source organism: Benincasa hispida (assembly GCF_009727055.1). Lineage (NCBI taxonomy): Eukaryota > Viridiplantae > Streptophyta > Magnoliopsida > Cucurbitales > Cucurbitaceae > Benincasa > Benincasa hispida. The sequence continues at coordinate 6,720,442 of NC_052350.1, forward strand.
TCATTGAAGCAACACAAAATAGAAGAAATTATACACCCAAGTCGAGCATAGAATGTTTAACTCATAATAAGTAGTCAAACCTCGAGACCCAACATAAGAGTGGGGTCTAATGTTACGGGTGATTTTAAACTGAAGGGTATAATTGACATTTAGAAACAATAAGGTCAAGAAGAAGGGTGAAACAAGCCAAAAGCGGAAATTGAGGACCAAAATGGGCCAAGGAAAGAAGGGTTGACTTGGGCCTGGCCTAAGCCAACACTCAATCGAAGTTGAGCCTTGCCCAATGCTTATGTATGCCCTGACCCTAGAAAGCGTTTTGGGCCCAAGATATGGTCCAGACAAGATGTTCGATCGAGGTCAAGACCGAACCTAGCAGAACATAAAATCGGACTCGACTCTTACGCCGGTAGGTCATCAAATTATCCTAAGGAGATTCTGAATTCCTAGGGAACAACCTCAGTTAACTTTCCCTATAAGTACACCTTTTATAGCTCCATATGAGGTAACTTAGAAGTTTTCATTTCTTTTATACATCTAGTTCTCTTACCGACTTAGGTATCGAAGTCCTTTTGCTTTGTTTTGTAGGTCATTTCTTCCCTAAATTACAAATTCACAGTTGATGTCCGTGGATGTCAGGTACGTTTACCGTTGGTCAAAATTTGGCATCAACATACATAAACATACAAATTGTTTTCATGTCCTTTACTGTAGAGCAATACATTATTGCATCAATATAACCATCGAGAAAATATAACAACTATCTATTCTAAAAGTTGAATTAAATATAGTTCAACTAGTTAAAGCACTCATGTTAAATCGATGATTGATTCAAAAACTTGAGTTTAATAAATTTTAATTGAGAGATTTGAACATAAGATCTCTGAAATTATATCAAATCACTGACTAGCAACAAAATAATAAATTTTGATAAAATTTAATTATGTTAACACTTTAATCAAATAAATGATACATACACAATAACCTTTCAAAAGTTATCCAAGTAACTCTACTTGAAAGGAAAAAAAGAAACAAATTATTGCAACATGTGATATTCGAGATTGATATACATAGTGCAACATTTCAAATATTTGCAATATGTGATGTTCAAGGATGTGGACAGTTAGATTTGCTTCAACTCGAAAGTTTTTTAGTATTATATATGGGAGTACCTTGTTTACATATAAATTTATTTTTATAAATGTTTATGAACCCTATATTAATATGAGTAGCTCCCACCTTATTTTTAAAATTTGTATTGATGTGACACACAAAGTAAAGGTAGAATGAAAATTTCTCTATGCTACTAAAGGAAAAATTTTCTAGTACTTTTGTAGCCTATGAAATTTTCCAATCCAACTCACAGTACGCCGCCAAGTTAATCAATGTTGTCGTATTCCAACCTCCACAACTTTGTTTTTTATCCCCGAATAAGATCTAGATTTTTTGTTAGACCTTAAGTTTCAAATTGTTATATTTGTACATTTGAATTTTGTTTCTATTTGGTTATTAAATTTAGATTTTAGATTGTTATGAAATAACTCAATCTCAATCCATTGTCTACTTATTAATTTAAAATAATTAAAATTAATTACTTTCAATAAATTTTCAACACTAAAATTAATTTCAAAATTTTCACTTCATAATTATTTTCAAGATTTAAATCCTATTTTGGTCCCTGAACTTTGAATCTTATTTTATTTTGGTCCCTGACCTTTTAAAAGTGTTTGTTTTAGTCCCTAAACTTTTTAAAAAAATGCTTACTTTGGTCTCTGGTGTTAAGATTCTATTAACTTTTTAATAGAACAGTGAGCTGGATTGTATTTGTAGATGACTAGGCTGCCAAATACGTTATCCTCCCTAAAGAAATCTACTGTTTCAATTTTTAATTAGAGAGTAAATCAAACGTCAGTTAGATTTTTATCGTTCACTATTTTGGCTCATTGGATGTTGACATTCTACTTCAATTTCTCAACACGTTATCTCATCCATATATTGAGATGCTTTGTTTCTTCAAGTTTGGGATATTTTTGTGATTCATTAAGGTATTTTTTCTCTCTACCTTCTAATCTTTTTTTTTTTTTTTTTTTTATGATCCCAGTTATGTGATTCATTGAGGTAACATTTTTTTTTAGAGTTTGTTTTCTACGTAGATTGCATTTAGTTGATTCTACCCTATTCACATCTTATTTACTTGGAGATTTCAATTTAGAAAAAAAAAAAAAAAACCAATAGGATTTTTTTATAAAAGAAATCGAATGAAAGACAGTATTTAAAAAAGGAACAAATATGTGAAACTAGAGGGGGAGGAGACATAGAAGAGTTGAGTTTTGAAGGAAAAGAAAAAGAAAGAAATCCATGCTTTTTTTTAAATTTTTTACTTCAATTTAGTTTAAGTTTGTTGATTTTCCAATAGATTTTGGCAAGCTTTCGACTACAATTCTAATAGAGATTCCAATTTACGTTCTGCATGAGACGATTAAATTTTCATTCTACCTGAGCCGATTGCAATTTCATCACCGTCTTCATCTCAGACTTTAATTCGTGCCTGAGTTATTTGCAAGTTTCATCTCTTTCAGTTGTCGTGGTCGTCATCACTTTGTACACCTCAAAATCAACCTCCGAAGTAGAATAGCTCCAAAAAAAGGAGAAGACCGAGGAGCGAAAAGGAGCAATTGACAAGAAAATAAACTCTAGAATTTCTAGTCTAAAGTTGATCAACTTATTTGACATCTTAGTCAAATCATTTAGTGTCTAATCATTCTAAAAATGCAGCCACCTTCACCATTCTATTAAGGAGTTAACAGAATATTAATGACAAGGACCAAAGTAAGCAAATTTTCAAAGTTTAGGGACATTGATAAACCTTATTTTTAATAAATTAACTGAAAGTTAACACTAAAGACGATACCAAAATGAGTATGAATGAGAACTCAAGGGTAAATGTGTTAAATATAAAAAATTTATAAACAAAAAAGGGGGGAAAAACTAAATTTGAAATTCCAAATAAAAATGTAACATTTTAAAATTTAGCGCCAAACTCAAAATTTATGAGTAAAAGTATAGCATCTTGAAACTTATAAACCAAAATAAAACTAGAAAAAAAAAAATCATATTTTTCAAGAAAAAAGAAACCATTTGCAAATAATAATATTGTGATTTAATATACTTTTCTAAACCCAAAATTAATAAATTGAAAATTTTGTATTTTTCATTTATGTTCTCCAAATTCCTAAACCCCGTTTGGTATCTATTTGGTGCTATGTTTTTGTTTTTGAAAATTATACCTATTTTATTCACATTTCTTACAACAACTTTGCATCTTTCTTAAGTATAATGGTTGAATTTTTAGCCAAATTCCAAAAACAAAACAACTTTTTGAAAGCTACTTTTTTTAGTTCTCAAAATTTAGCTTGGTTTTTTAAACTATTGGTGAAAAATAGATAACAAAGGAAGAAATTTGAAGGTGGAACTAGTATCCATAGACTTAATTTTAAATAACAAATGGTTACCAAATAGGGTCGAAGTAACTACATATCGTAAAATTGTGAAACATTTCAACGTTTCAATAAGGACATTGTCATAATAAACATAATACTACCCCACCAATTATAACGAAGAAATATATATATATATATATATATATAAAATTTGATAACTTACTATTGGATACTTGAACAATGAATTTAACAAGATAGAGGCTAATTAAAGTATTTTTATGCAATTAAAATTTTAACAGTCATAATTAATTGATTAATTAGTAGTGAAAATTTTTTATTATGAAAATGAAATTAGTTTGTAGATTTTATAATTTGAATGATGAGTATTTGAGGATGGTGAGTTTTTTTAGATAAATGACAAGGCAGTCAAATGATGATTGAGTTCCTGCTGACTGTGACGTGGACTCTGATGTGGCAGAAAGGTTCTAGATCTATTTTTGAATCCATTTTGGTTTCCTTTTTGTTATTAGGAAATCAATCAGGATGTTACAGTTGTAATATTTGTTATATTGTTTATTCTTTTATAATTGTAAATATACTCAGAGCCCTAGGGCGTAATATTCATTGAAAGAGGTTTTGATAATCGAAAATTAGAAAAAAGAGGAATTCCTCACTCTGCTCACTTTTCGTTGTTTTTCATTCTTAGCTTTATTTCAATCTAGTATCAGAGCCATGGCTCATGCAAGATCTTCACGAAATCAAGCATCGATATTCTTAGTCTAGTGGTGGTAACCTAACCAGACCACCATTGAATCAATTGTTAAACCAGGTAACATCTAATAGATTGGAAAGAATAAAGTTCCTTCTGTGGAAAAATCTTGCTTGGCCCATTCTTAGGAGTTATCAACTCGAAGGACACCTGACCAGGGAGAAATTCTATCCTCTCGGAATCATAAACACAAGTGTTGAAGCAAGTAAAGGACCAACCCTCGCAAAGGAAGGCTCAAGTGCTGATTCGCAAGCTTCAATGGCTGAAGATGTCTCAAATCCAGAGTATTTAAGGTGGGTTGCTGTTGACCAGCTCCTACTTGGCTAGCTTTATAACTCAATGACGCTAGAAATTACCATGCAAGTAATGGGGTATCATTCCTCTAAGGATCTTTAGGATGCTATGCAGCAATTCTTTGGAGTACAGTCAAAGGCTAAAATCGACTATCTGAAAAGATTGCTTCAATACACTCGAAAAGGGTCTCAAAAGATGGAAGACTACCTATCCACGATGAAGAGATACTCGGATGGCTTAGCCTTGGCAGGGAGTCCGGTTTCAATATCAGACCTAATCTCCTAAGTTCTTGTTGGGCTTGATATGCAGAAAGCAGGCAGAACGCAAGATGGATTTGCAAAGTCTTTTCATGCCGAGAGTGAACGATGGCCCTTTACATGACTATCGGATACCCCTCGATGCTTCACACAAACGCTAGGTCGTGTGCAGGATGTACAAGTCGGGTGACATACAATCTCAGCNTGCATCATTAGACAAATCAGTAGTATTCAAAGCTAAGTAGTCTTCATACCTTGATGGTGGGACAATGTTTCTTCTCTGCCTATCTCTAGCTAGGCTGTAACTTCTGTCTCTTATACACATCTAGATGTGTATAAGAGACAGGGCGAGGAGTCTTCAATCGTCTAGGCGATGGAGGTAAAGTAGGGGTCGACTAGACGATAAGGCAGGAGTCGTCTAGAAGATGAGGCTTTATTGAAGGTCGTCTAAACGATGGTCATCTACACGATGAGGCTTGCAGAAGTAAACGATCGTTGGGTAAAAGCTAAACGATTGTTGGGTAAAAGCTAGACGATCGTTTACTAAAGCTAAACGATCATTGGGTCAGGGGGTATACGAAAAAAGGAAGACGATAAGAAAAAGAAGATAAACACGGTAGTTTACGTGGTTCGGCCAAGGGAGGTCTACATCCACGGAGAAGTTGACGGAGTTTTCTTTATTCAAGATTGCTTCAAGATAGTGTAATCACTCAATTACAATTGCTCTCTCTCACATTACAACATTAGTTATGCAGAGTATTTAAAGGCAACTAGGTTTGTAACAAAATCTGTAACCGAATGAAGTTTATTTCACTTCTGTTTAACAATCTCCACCTTGAAATGAACTTCAGCTTCTCTGATCTGACTGTCTCTCTGCTTTAACCTTTGTCTCTCAGCTCAAACCCTATTATATCAAAGCACTTCTGGAGCTTGAGCTGAGTGACTGTTTTTGTCAATATGTCGGAGGCATTTTCTGATGTATGAACATTCAGAACTTCAATTTGTTTAGCTTCCATCTGTTGTCGTATGAAATGATATTTCACATCAATATGTTTTGTTCTGTTATGGTACTGTAGATTCTTTGACAAATGAATTGTACTCTGATTATCACAAAAGATCTTCATTGTATCTTGTTTAATTCTGAAATCACTTAGGAGACCCTTTAGCCATAGGCCTTCCTTCACTGCTTCTGATAATGCTATGAACTCTGCTTCAATAGTAAAAAGAGCTACTACTGATTGTAAGGTAGCCTTTCAGCTTAGGACACATCTTCCAAATAGGAAGATATACCTCGATAATGACCTCTGCTTGTCGAGATCTCTTGCATAATCTAAGTCTACATAACCAACCAGCTCTGGTTCACTGTCTGATAGTTGTTGGTACTTTAGTTTAGCATTAGTAGTACCCTTTAGGTACCTCATAATCCACTTTATAGCCTCTCAGTGCCTCTTACCTGGATTAGCCACGTATCTACTTACCAGGCTAGTAGCATAGGCTATGTCAGGTCTTGTGGACACCATTAAATACATTAAACTTTCCACAGCTTGGGAATAAGAAACTGTTGACATAATTTGTTGATGCTCAATGTCTGAATCTTTAGGTGAATTCTCTGCTGAAAGTTTGAAATGGTTGGCTATTGAAGTAGTCACTGCTTTAGCTTCTGTCATCTGATACCTTTTCAACAATTTACTGCAGTATTGTGACTGATCAATGCTTAGAATACTTCTTTTCCTGTTTCTAATAATGTCAATACCAAGTATTCTTGTTGCATTTCCCATGTCTTTCATTTCGAACTCTGATTTCAGTAGATCTTTTACTTTGTTCAGCTCTTTCATTGTTGCTCATGCTAGAAGCATATCATCCACATATAAAAGCAAGTAGATAGGATGAGTATAGGACTCTGTATTTATATAAACACAGCTGTCATAGGAGCTTCTGTAGAAACCATTCTTCTGAATAAAGTCACTAAACCGTTTGTTCCAGCATCTTGGGGACTGTTTGAGGCCATAGATAGACTTTTTTAGCAAGCACACACAATCTTCCTTCTCTTTGACTTTATATCTCTTCGGTTGGCTCATGTATATAACTTCCTCTAGGAAGCCATGTAGAAAAGCTGTTTTGACATCTAGTTGCTCCAACTCTAGGTTGTTTTGAGCCACAATTGACAATAGTAATCTGATAAAAGTCTGTTTAACCACTGGAGAAAAAATTTCATTAAAATCAACAACTGGCCTCTGTGTAAAGCCCTTATCAACCAACCTAGCTTTAAATCTAGGTCCTTGATCGTTAGAGAACCCTTCCTTCAGCTTGTACACCCATTTAGATGCAATTGGTTTGCATTCTTTTGGCAAGGATGTTAACTCCCATGTATTATTTCTCACCAGTGAATCAATCTCTTCATTCATAGCTTCTATCCACATCTTAGCCTTAGAACAACTTACTGCTTCCTCAAAGGTTGAGGGTTCTGCATCATTAGACAAATCAGTAGTATTCAAAGCTAAGTAGTCTTCATACCTTGATGGTGGGACAATGTTTCTTCTCTGCCTATCTCTAGCTAGGCAGTAACTTCTCAATTAAGATTCTTCTTGCTAAGTATCAATAATAGCATCTTCTACTTCTTCTTCTTGATGAGGTAGTTGATCAAAGTGTGATTCAGAGTTTGAAGGATCAGAAGTAGGAACTAGAACTTGCTCCACCTCAATTGTATCACTCTTCTCTTGAGGTACTGAAACATTTGGATTAGTTTTTTGCATATACATTTCTTCTTCCCTGAAAATCACATTTCTACTAGTTATGCATCTTTTCTCAATAGGGTGCCACATTCTAAACCCCTTAACAACTTTTGTGAAGCCCAAAAGCATACACTTCTTAGCTCTGGCAGCAAGCTTCCCTTTAATCTGATGAACATAGCCAGTGCAGCCAAATACCCTCAGGTTATTCAGGTTAGGTGACTGCTTGGTCCATCTTTCTTTAGGGGTTAGAAGGTTAAGAGATGCATGAGGGCATCTATTCAGTGTATAGACTGTACATGAAGCTGCCTCTGCTCAAAACTTCTCAGGTAGTATAGCATCAGATAGTAAGCTTCTAACCCTCTCCATTACTATTCTATTTAACCTTTCTGCTACCCCATTTTGCTGGGGTGTATACCTAACTGTCTTGTGTCTTAATATGCCCTGTTGTCTGTAATAAACATTGAACTCTTCTGCACAATATTCAAGCCCATTATCTGTTCTAAGACACTTAATCTGACAGTTAGACATTTTCTCAACCATCACTTTCCATTCTTTAAACTTTTCAAACACTAAATCCTTAGATTTAAGGAAATAGATCCAGCTCTTTCTTGAGTAATCATCAACAAATGTAAGGAAATACCTGGCACCACTCAATGATTGATAAGGTGAAGGACCCTATAGGTCTACATGCACATAGTCGAGGATGACCTTGGTTGTGTGTTGTGCCTACACAAAGCTCTGCCTAGTAGCCTTCCCTATTACATAATGTTCACAAAAGGATAGGCTCTGATGTACTCCCTTATGTAGAATACCTTGGTTGGCTATAGCTTGTAGACCTTTGGCACTGATGTGAGGGAGTCTTTTTTGCCATAGATCTCCTTCAGTAGGCTGATTATGAGTCACAATCAAGGCTGGGTGTACTTGATGAACACCTTGCACTACATACACTCTATTTATCTTCACCCCTCTAAGGACAGGCTTACTGTTCTTCAACACTTCACAGTATCCTTCCTTGCCTTAGTATTCACAGCCAATAGAGTCAAGCATGCCTAGTGAAATTAGATTTCTCTTCAGCTTAGGCACATGTCTGACATTTCTTAAGAGCTTGACTGTTCCATCTTCTAACTTCAATGAGACTGAACCAATCCCAACCACTGGACATGAGTTATTGTTTCCCATGTAGACTGAACCTCCATCCAATTCTCTGTAGGTACTGAACCAGCCCTTTTGAGGTGTCATGTGGAATGAACACCCTGAATCTAGAACCCAATCTAGGATCTTATTTCTTTCTTCTTCTGCCCTGCAATTAGATGTAGCCAAAGCATCAGAATAAAATTAAGAATCTTCACAAATTGAGGCTTCACCTGACTGATTCGGTTGGACTTTGGGTTTTGGCTGAGATTGTTTATTTTTCTGCTCATTTTTCCACTTGAGTGTTCTGCAATCTTTGGCGGCTTGGCTGAAGGGATCAAGGGTGAGTTCTAGATCGGAAATCAGGGATCAAGTTCGATCAAGGATCAAGTTCTGGACGGAGGAACGGGGGTCGAGTTATGGACCGAGAATCAGGGATCGAGTTTGATCAATGATCAAGTTCTGGATCGGGGATTGGGGATCGAGTTCTGGACCGAGAATCGGGGATCGAGTTCAATCAAGGATTGAGTTTTGGATTGAATCAAGATTTGGACTGGATTGAGTTTTGAACTGGGAATCAGGGATCGAGTTCGATTGAGTTTTGGACAAAGGATCAGGGGGTCGAGTTCTGCACAATGAGGATCGAGGATCGAGTTTTTCACAATGGGGACGAGGGTCGAGTTTTTCATAGTGGCTTCAGACAGGGGATCTGGTTGGTTTTTCTTCACACCGAACAAGGGTTCTGGGTGGTCGGTCGATGACTGGACGACAGCGATAACAGAGAATAAGAAGAAGAAGAAACCAACTAGCAAGGCTCTGATACCATGTGAAAGATGTATGTATCAAGTATATCTTTACAAGGAACTATATAGAGGTATAAATACTGTATGAACGCCCCAAGAATAGAGCCTAACCAAATTAACCAAATCCTAAAGACTCTCCACAGGAGACCTAGTATACATTTACTGATCGATTCAACGATACAAAGCACGTTTAGTGACCAAAGGCTTCCATCAAACACTAAGTATTGATTTCTTTGACACTTTAAGTCCTGTGGTAAAGGCATCCACCATTCGTATCGTGTTGTTTCTTGCAGTTTCAAATGGGTGGTTTCTCTGCCAATTTGACTTCAACAATACATTTCTTAATGGCATGCTCAATGAGGTTGTCTATATGACCCAACCACCCAGTTTTGAAGATTCATCTCGTCCAACTCATGTCTGCAAACTCCACAATTCTATATATAGTTTGAAACAAGCCCCCTGTGCTTAGAATGATGAGCTTAAATCGTTTCTCTTCAGCTGTGGTTGGGTCATATAGACCAGTTGACCCAACCACAGCCAGTAGAATAGTCTGATGCTTCTCTATTCTTTTTACGTAACTCCATTACCATTGTTCTACTTCTAATTTATGTGGATGATGTTATAATTACTGGAAACAATTCTACTCTCATCTTGAAATTAATTGCCATACTTGACTCACGTTTTGCTCTAAAAGACCTAAAGAAGTTAAGCTCTTTTATGGGCATTGAAATCACATACTTACCCACTGGTCTTCATCTAAATTAGTCGAAGTATATTAGTGATTTGTTAAAACGGCACAATATGTCTAATGTGAAACTGTGTCCAACACCCACTGCCTCTCTTTATCTCTTTCGCTTAATGATGGTACACCGCTTTCAGATCCATTACAGTATCGTAGTGTTCTTGGAGCCCTCCAGTATCTTGTTAACATAAGATTGGATATTGCTTACATTGTCAATCGGCCCAGTCAATTTCTCAAAGCCCCAACAGATGTTCACTAGAAAGTTGTCAAATGTATTCTTCGATATCTCAAAGGTACGACTTGGTATGGCCTCTTAATTCAACCTAGTTATTCTCTGCCAATAACAACATTTTTTTATGCTGACTGGGCATCCAATGTTGATGACTGGAACTCCATTGCTGCTTATTGTGTGTTCCTTGGCACCTCTCTTGTGTTCTGGTCCTCCAAGAAGCAATCAACAGTTGCTAGGTCTAGCATAGAGTCAAAATACCATGCCATTGCTCATATTTTGGCTGAAATAACATGGCTATGTCAGTTATGGAGTGAGTTGGGGTTTCATTTGTCGGGTAAGCCAGTAATTGGTATGACAATATTGAAGCAAGTGCTCTTGTCTCTAATCCGGTTTTCCATGCTCGGACTAAACGCATTGAACTTGATTTTCACTACATTCGTGATCAAGTTCTCAACAACCATCTTGAGGTTCGATATGTTCCTATTGAAGAACAGATTGCAAACTACCTTACCAAGCCCCTTACCCTTAATCAATCCTCTTATTTGCATTGCAAACTCGACTTATGTGAGTTAATACCTCGTTTGAGGGGGGATATTGAGATAAATGACAAAGCGGTCAAATGATAATTGGGTTCCTACTGACTATGACGTGGACTCTGATGTGGCAGAAAGGTTTCATATCTATTTTGGAATCCATTTAGATTTCCTTTCTGTTACTAGGAAATCAACCATGATGCTACAAGTGTAATATTTGTTATATTATTTATGCGGAATTCCTCACTCTGCTCGCTTTCATTATTTTTCATTCTTAACCTTATTCCAATCTGTTTTGGATTTTATTTAGAGAGAGAAGATGAAGGGAAAAATATAAAAATTTTAATTTTAATTTTAAAAATTATATTTTTTTAAAAAAAAGGTGGGTGGGGGGGAAGAGTAAGGACACGAGTTAGAGTGACTTAAAAAAGAAATGAGCATTTCCAAAATGACTGTTTCTCGTAGTCAAAATTCAGCCACCAGACAGTGTGTTGGGTTTGGGCAGCGTGTGAGTCGGTGCCGCCGCATTCCAGCAGCCGTACCTTGGCCGGGGCGGGGGCGGAGGTGGGTTGTTGGGGAGGTTTGTCAGTCGGCGGCGATGGATGGGTGCGGAGGAGACGGCGGAGGCACCGTCGGGACAATTGAGACTCGAACTTTCCCGGCAGTTCAGACGGCGGCTTTGGCGACGGAGAGTCTGAGAAGAGGAGTGGCGAAGTTGAAATTGGAGGCACCGGCACTAACTTCAGGGATTATTCGACTCCAAGTAAGCAGTCTTTTGAAAATTTGAACCTCTTTGAAATAGGTCCATTTCATTATTTCTTATCTCTTCTCTATCCGTGGAGTGGAATACTGCCACGTCGCCACAATAGTTAAATGACAGTTTTGTTCTTTAATTTCATTGTTATAATTAAGCTTCTCGATACTCATAGTTTCTTTTCTTTTTCTTTTTCAATTAAAAAAATTATTCTTTTTACTACTATAAAGATGAAGATTCGAATCACAAATCTCTTTATCGATAACATATACATTATAACAGTTAAACTATGTTTGTTTTGACTTGATACTCAATAATTAAGATGTAGATAGATATCCACGATCTTTAAAATATATGGACCACTCTTCTCAGTGTCAACTGCTTTTAGATGAAACTTACGTTTATAAAATATAAACTTTTTAGTATAAGAAAATGAGGCAACAGTAGGGATTTAAAAAGAAAAAATTTGGGTGCAACACATTTTGTGTGCAATCTCTACTGCACCCCAATTAAAAGTTATTATGTGTCGATTCATTTTTTTTAAAAGAAATATTAAAAAAATTATTTTTTCTATGTGTGCACAGGAAGGAGGAGCATGACTTAAGTATTGCTCATTTAAAAATCTCTACTTCAAGGGTAGTAATATATGTTAGTTATTACTAAGTCATGATTACTTTGATGATTATGCTTCTGAAACAATGTGATTCTTGGAGATAATAAGATTCAACTGAATAAATTTTCAATGAGGTTATCATAATGTGACGACCTCATAATGACCGTTGGATGTGGATTCTTTTTTATGCATTCAATGACAAAAAAAAAACTATTAAACTACATTGTGGCGATCTCAATCAACTATCACTAATTAGAGATCATTGGTGGATTCGTAGATCACATTCTCTCTTCATCTTCATCTGTTTGTTGTTTTCTTCTTCTCCTCTTCATTTTGTTGTTTTTCCTTCTTCATATTCGTTCTTTCTCCACTTATTGATTAGTGCCCATTCCCATAAGATTATTTTGTCTTCTAGAAAGAATACTTTGAAGAGTAAGGGAGTGAGAAAATGATGACGTGAGGTATGGAGAAATTACTCGAGGAGACCACCATTATATGCTAACAAATTTTCACCGTTGATTGTATGAAAAAGAAACTATAAGTATTTCAAATTTGTATTTAATAGTTACTGGTGACCAATATGCATATTGTAATATTGCGTTAGAAAACAACAATAGTGAATACTTTTTTAAGAAAGACAATTGCAAGAACAGGAAAAGAAAGAAATGATGTGAAGTGATTGCTAGATTAAAGGAGAAGAAGTGAAAATGGGGGAAAAAAAGATAATAATAGTAATCTACAGTTTGATTGGCTTTGGTTGACACAATAAGCTAGTTGCATCTTAACAATGTCACTTCATCTTTCCGTCAATTAATTAATGGTTATAAATTAAATGCTATTTAGGTTAACTATACATTTATTAAAATTATAAGTATCAGCCTAATATTTTTACTAAAAAGTAATTATTTAAATGTCAAGAATAGTTTTAAAAAGAGAAGAAAAAAAAAAGTAGAAAAGGGTAAAGTTTAGAGACCAAACAAATTTGAAGAACAATTGTTTTTTTTTTTTTTCTTTTGCCAAGGTATTGTAATTAAAGAAAGAAGAACAAAAAAAATTGGCCCAAAAGAAATATTAATGAAAAAAAAAAAAAACTTAATAAAATCATATTTTAAATTCTAAAGCTACTTCCTCCTGCCCAAATATAGCCACGGTGTGTTTTTCCCGCGAAAGATAACTTCTTTCTGAGATTGAAAGAGACTATTTTGCAGGTGCCAATCCAACAACGCATTCAAGCAATTGATTGGCTCTCTTCTCAGCCCCACCTTCTTCCTCGGACCTTCTTCTCCGGCAGAAGCAGAAGCAGAGCCATTGATTCTGCCCACAACACTTCCAATGGCAGCCATCCCTTCAACCACCACCACCTGCTCGGCGCCGCCGGTGTGGGCTCTGCCGTCGTCTTCCACCGCCTTCATTGCTTTTCGTATAATGATTGGGCGTCTATAAAGAGGTGAACTAATTTTGCGCCTACTTTCATTCACTCTGCCATCTGTTCGATGAAATTTCTACAATGGGTAATATTCTGTATATTTTAAAATTGAAGGTTCCTGTCAAAAAAATGCCCCCTGATTCGTGCTTATGGAGTTATTCGCTTTGATTCACGGGCCAACATATCGCCTGAGTGGGAGCCCTTTGGATCGTTTTACTTCATGGTCCCTCAGGTAGAGATGTCTGTTTTGTATCTTGTTTATCGCTACTGGATAATGGGTCGGAGGGTTTTGTTTTCTTTAGATAGTAATATAATTATACGAAAATGAATGTCAACCTTACAGGTTGAATTTGATGAGTTTGAAGAAAACTCAATGCTTGCCGCTACTGTTGCTTGGGATCATGCCTGTTCTTGGACTTGGGAAAATGCTGTCGAATCCCTTCAATCGACAATGGAACAGGTCTACTAAGTTATGCAGTTGAAATATATGATTGATAATTAGTTTAGTTGCTAATTTTAGATGAATTAGTTCTTAATTAGTATTTTGGATTTGATGAGTTATTTGTTTTAGGGTTGTATTGGGAGTTTTTCGAACCATTTGAAAATAGAACTTTGTTTTCGAGTCTTTAATCAGCGCTAAGAAATCTGGTTGACCGTGAATTTGGCCTACTCTCAAATCCACTGCAACAATTTGATTATTTTTGTTCATTGTTTTGAAAGTAAGAATATTTTCCCATAGATAATCATTCCCTTGTTAATGTTTTATCATTCAGGTTTCTTCCAATAATGTAAATCTACAAAAAGATCTTCCACTGATACCCATACATAGCTACACTCACGTTCCTAGCAAAACATTCTGGGATCGTGCAGTTGACAGGGCGTTGCAAGAGATCGACAGAAGCAACTCAGAACTCACCAAGGCACTCACCAACTTTGGAATTATATCTTCCCTCTCACACTCCCCCTCCCAACATTCTTCACTCTTACCACTTCCTTGATTTTGATATCCTATTAAATTTAGGTTGTACTTGCACGTAGTACCCGAATAGTGACGAGTGTCGATATCGATCCTGTTACATGGGTAGCATGTTTACAGGTAGCTTTTTATGTTGCTACTTCAGTTTATATATGACACTTTATGCAGTAAATATTTTCTAAATCTAGTTTTGATCGTATCAGAAAGAGGGAAAAAACTCTTATCAGTTTTGTGTTCAGCCATCTAATGCTCCTGCCTTCATAGGAAATACGGTATGTACAATATGTTATCTTGTGATAATAGTGCGTATACTTCATTATATCAGTCTACCCTTTCATGTTGTTGCCTAATTCCAAAAACCTTCTTCGAAAAAATGGAGCTTTGTTTTTTTTCTCTAAAGATGGGGAATGTCTGTGATACGGTGCTGAAGATGGGATACTCATGAAAGATGTTTTCAATTAGTATTCTACCCGTTTGGCTTGTATATTCCCTCCTTTATTTATTTTTATTTTCATTTATTTTCTTACTTTTTTTGGGGACTTTGATATGTTTGTAACAGCCTGAGAGACTGTTCCATAGAGAAGGACTTGGCATTAAAAGTGATGCCTTAGCTGCAACCCGTGCAAGAGGCAGATCACCTATTGAAGATATTAAAATAGAACATGATTTATTTTCAAAGTTAGTTTCAATCTCTAAATTCTTATTTTGTCTACTGGATGATGCTGTTACCCTGTTGCTTTTAACCAATGAGCTATGGCTGGAGACTGGAGTTTCACTAACTCTACTTTTTATGTGCAGCCCAAAGGATGACCTTGAGTTTTCTATTGTGAGGGAAACCATAAAAAAGAAGTTAGAGGCAAGTTTGATCTACAGTCTTACTCTTTCTATTGGTGACATCAAATGATACTTTTACAGTGGCATGTTATTGTTATCCCTGGTAACAACCTGTCCTAATAAGTATGGCACGTAGCTGCACCGTGCTACAAAAATGATATTTGTAGTGCTTCCAAAACGTGAATGTGTTCTATTTTTGGTCATCGTATTCCAAGCACTGAACAACATTTACATTTGATTCTCCATAAGTGGCCAAAATTTAAAGGCAGTAATGAAGAGTGTCACATTTTGAGAATGTTGCAAATTCTTAGCCAGCTTAATCCTGTTTGTAGGCTGTATGTGATGCGGTAGTCGTTGAACCACATAAATCAGTGAGAAAACTTCCCAGAATTCAACATCTGTACGCCCAATTGACTGGCAGATTGAGAAGCGAAGAGGATGAGGTAAAAATCTCCAAATATTACATCTTCCTGTTCACCAAACTTACCTCGCGAGAATATAAAGTTCTAACCCCACTTTTTTGCTTAAAAAGTTCGAAATTTTATCTACGCTTCATCCAACTCCCGCAGTCTGTGGATTGCCAACAAATGAGGCTCGCGATTTAATTGCAGAAACTGGTAAGTGAACTTTGACTGAAAGATCCATGGGGAGTGATCCTAGACTTTTTGAAGAAAATAAAAAAGTTTGTTTCTTGTTCATAACTGAACATACAATTAGGTAAGGTAAAGGTTAGTCTGTTCCCTCTTCTAAATTCCTAGAGATTCTTTATATAATCTCCCCCAGCCCGTCCAAGTTATCGATGGTTTCCTTTAAACGCTGATTATGGGTCCTGTAATTTCATCGTCGGCCAAATCTGGGATTGAAACACAGGTCATCTATTATAGCATCTTCACCTGTCTGTATTCATTTAACAATTTGGGAAAGTTTTTGATGCAGAGGTATTTGATAGAGGGATGTACGCAGGGCCTGTTGGTTGGTTTGGAGGAGGAGAGAGTGAGTTTGCAGTAGGCATCAGATCAGCATTAGTGAAGAGAGTAGGCGTCTACCATATGAGCTAAACAAACTTAAATACTTGCATCAAATCTTTACTCGATTTTAAAATTTCTAGAGCTTAGACATCATTGTTTGCCATAACAATTGTCCGAGTTCTGAGAGTCTTTGTTTTCAGGGTCTTGGTGCCTTGATCTATGCGGGAACAGGGATAGTGAAAGGAAGCAATCCGTCTTCTGAGTGGGATGAATTGGAGCTCAAGATATCTCAGGTACTCTGGAACCTACATCTTTTTTCTTGAAAATGATATTTAGTAGCTTAATTTTCCTTCCTAATAACTTTGAGCTGCATATTTGCAGATCACTAGGTCGCTTAAACTAGAAGTGGCTCAAGCACCCAATTGATTGGTGAAAAGATCGTCTGCGAAAGTAAGGTTTAGGAAGCCATAAGGTGAGTTGCGTTTTACCCCTCCAAATCCAAATTCAATTGACGAACCAATAGGCTTGAATAGGAACTTAAGTTGCAAATACCCATAAATCCAAAGAAGTACATATATATAGTATCACTGAATTCGAACTTCATAAATACGGATCTCAAACACCCAAGGTTTGACCATATAGCTTTGTTTAATAAACTGTCTCTGGAAGTTTCAATCTGACGGCTATTTATTTAAATATGTGCATTTTCCAGTGACAGGGACCACAAATAATAGAGGTGTAAGTTTGGATAGCCTCTACTTATAAGCTCTATTCAGGTCCCTTCTGCAGTGGCTCGAGCCAGCAAATGGTTTGTTCATTCTTCGTTTTGTTTTGGCTATTTTGATCACCAGGCCACATTCGTAATGTATATTGTCCAGTTGCTGCTTCTTTTCTCTCTCTCTCTCTCTCTCTCATTTTTTAAAAAGTGTAACCGAATATTATAGATTCAGTAACTTGCATGAATAATATGAAAATGAATAAACTTTGCAACCTCTCATCATATAAGACAGTGATGGGGTTCCTAAGGAGAAAAAACACGGCCAAGCCAATCAATTAAACTGAAAATAGACCTTGTGAGATAGATTTTAGTTTGAAATCAGTCATTGAACCAGATTCTTCGTATTTCTTTTTCTTGGTTGCAAGATAAGAATAGGATTTCCATCATCTTTGAGTCTCAGGTTGCCAATGTAAATGTCATGGAAGCATTCATTGGTATTAAGTAGTAAGAAAATTTTCCATAGCTGAAATGTAAATCATTGACAATATATGTCACTTGAGAAGCGAAAATCACAACACACTGAATACAATCTTATAGACAAACATCATTGTAACTTAGAGTTGGACTAGTGAGAAGAAGAGGCACCCTGAAGAAGTCCATCGCGAATTTGCGATGCGACATCTCGAACAGCACCAGGTCCATGAGGTATAAACACAGAAGTTGATTTAGAGGCAGCTCCAATTTCTTTCATGGTGTCAAAATACTGGGTCACAAGCACCATATCCATAACGTCCTTTGCCGTTGTCCCAGGAACATTAACAGAGAATCCCAAAACACTGTCTCTTAAACCATCCACAATTGCTTGACGCTGCCGAGCAATACCCAAACCAGACAAATACTTGGCTTCAGCTTCACCCTCAGCTCGCTTAATCTGCAGAATTTTCTCTGCTTCTGCCTTCTCATTTGCTGCCACCCTTAATCTAGCAGCTGAACAGATATCCAATAAGAAAAGAAATCAATAATCATCCAAATGTCTGGTTAACAGCAATGATACAACAGTTTACCATCCATTCTTGTTCTGGTAACTCATAGCAAAGGTATGAAAATTATTTAACTATACGAAGTTAAATAAAATAAACTTATAACATTGTATAGAAGGGTGGCATTTGATCAGTTATTGGGTATTGCTAAACCACCAATTAATCCAAAAACCTAAGCTAATAGATAAAAGTAAACTTAATATTATATTCACACTTTAACATTCTCTTTCACTTGTGGGCTTGAAATATGTAAAAGACCATCAAGTGGAATTGGGGAGGAAATAACATTCCAGGGGTTTGAACACAATTTTTTTTTTTTTTTTTAACAGAAATAACGGCTTTCATTGAGAAAAAATGAAAGAAGAACAACTTCCATTTTGATACCATGGTAAATCACCAATTGACCCAAAAGCTTAAGCTAATAGGTAAAGGTGAATTTAATATTATATCAACACGTTAATAGAATAACAAGTATGCATAATAACAGAATCCGAACTAAGCTAGAGGCAAAAAGAAAAAGAAGTCCAGATTTTGAATATGAAGGATTGGATTATTACCAGCATTAATTTCATTCATTGCTCTCTTAACATGCTCGTCTGGTTCTATATCAACAATGAGAGTTTGAACAATCTCAAAGCCATAAGCCGACATAGCCTGAAATTAATCATTCACAAATTAAAAGAAAGTTGGACTTTGCTTCCTAACACTAAAAATGAATGAGCAAAAAAGATTACCTTCTCAAGTTCATCTTCTACTGCTTTGGCAATATCATTTTTCTGCTCAAAAGCATCATCCAAGTTGAGCTTTGGGACACTTGCTCTGATCACTACAGATATGCAAGAAGTTTCTCAAATTTAAAGGAGCATGCTTTCAGAAATATGACAAAAAAAGAAATCAAACACACTTTACAACATGAACACGTTTAACTAATATGTTTTAACAAGAAGAAAAGAAAAAGAGTATACCATCAAAAACATAAGCCTGGATCTGGGACCTTGTATTGCTAAGTTTGTAGAATGCATCACTTGCTTTATCTGCCAATGCTCGATATTGAATAGAGGCAACCACATTGACGAACACATTATCCTGAAGAATAAAATCACCACTAATTTTAGGAACAAAGCACATTTTAAGTCAGACTGAAGAATTCATTCCAGGGGCTTGGCTATTAACAAAGCAGGTTCTTGTAGTATCCCATCTTATAAGTTATAACTATCTTTGGAAAGTACAACAAAGAAATAAGAGTGTCATGGTGTATTCATTATTGGCTACGCACGAACACAGAGAAGTAGTTATAACTTCTAAGTAACTTAATTACAAGCCAATTCTATATGTTCTTGCCTCAACACATCGCATGGAGAGAACGCAGCTAGGTAGTATAGAACAGTAACTATGATGCTGTATTATAAGACAGAAATGGCACCATCAAGTTATAAAGAAAGAGTATTAAACCTTGGTCTTGGTCTCACATCGCACATCCAATTGTTGCAACCGGAGAGACAGATTGCCAGCAATCTGGGCTCCAAGAAACCAAGGCAAGCAATGGCATCCTGGCTCAAGAACTTCCTCAAATTTGCCAAACCTCTCCCTGATAGCTACAGTGGATTGGTCCACTTGCACACAACAAAAAAGATTACCCATATCTTAAACCTTCACAAAAAGCCAAAGAAGAATCAGATGTTTGGACTCAAAGAAAATCTGTAAAAACAGTAGCTATTGCTATGAAATTCCAGTTATAAGACCCTTGTTAGTTAAGTATTTTGGGTAGGCAGAAGCCAAGAGAAGCAAAACTAGCAGAAGAGGAAGAAAGTAGAGATTTGTCAACTTATGAAGATCACAAATAGAGCAACAACCGATGACTTTCAATCAAAATATTAATATTCATTCCCTTGGGTTTTAGTCAAACCTTCCAAAGAACTAAACCATGTCCCTTCCCCATTATTAATGAATATATTAATATTCAAACGTTTCAGCTGCAACGTGCAACCACAACGTGCAAAGCTGGAAACACAATAGGAAACATCAAGAAACAATACGTAATTCCCAGATACAAAGTTCTATTACTAAGAGGAAAAACCTAAAGAATGCCGCCATAGACACTTCAGATGATCCAGAAAGAAATGAAGGGAGAAAGGAATGGGAAAGTTTACAAGAAATTTAGAGAGATGAAATCATAAGCACACCTCAAACAGAACAAACGCACCAAACAATCAAAGAAAGCGAGAAAAAGAACCAGACCCAGAAAGAAATGCAGCCCAAAGAAAGGAAGAAAGAAGAGTAAAGAGAAGGAAGTTTGTACCTTTCAACCTTCACAAATCCCACTGCGATTGGAATTTAAGGGCGGTTTGAGAATAAGAATCAAGTTTATAGAACTGGGTTTCGATTAGAACTTGGATCAGCCCCCAGAAATTATGAAAGAGACGGGCCTCTTGACCTTGAGGAAAAAGAGTTGTAATTTCCCGATGATAAACAACGGGCTAAAATTCCTCCCTCCGATATCTTCTATGAAATATCTTTATCTTTGTGAGTTTCTATCAAGTTAATGATAAAAGAGAAACAGGAATTTTTGAGAAATAGACCTTTTACATTTTTCTTTTGGTTCCCATTTATGAGTTTCTCCCTATAAAATTATGGATTTAATAGAGTATAAAATTATGGATTTAATAGAGTATACATAAGTTATATTTCATATTTTCATATATGTATTTAGTAGCAGAATTTAGAAATTGAATTCTAATTCAAATAATTGTAAACTAGTTGTAATTACCAACTAAATATTAATTGACAATAAATTGTTAACTTATTTATGTACATGTTTTAGGTTTAAAAAAAAACTTGTATAATTATTGTTTTGTAATATTATATAATTATGTTATTTTCAAAATTTGTATTGTTTGGATCACAGAATCCGAAAATGATTTTCAGACACAAATTTTGGATTATCTAAAAGACATATATTTACTAGTAAATCTAAAAATATAAAACAAATCTGAATTGTGAACCAAAATGGCTCTAAACAATTTAGCTTATCCACATCCCTTTTCAATTCAAGTAATTGAATAATAGACCAAAACAAACTATTTGTTTTCACCTCTTTCAATGGTCAAATTTAAAATAATAATAATAATATCTCACAAATAAATTAATTAATTAATATTTTATGGGTCCATCCATAATTATTGAACTGAAAAAAGAAATCTTTATTTTAATTATATTTTCATTTTTAAAAGGTAATTTCGAATTGAATTGTAGGTTTGAATTTTCATCTCATATTGAATAGTTATACTACATTTCTTTTAAATAAAAGAAAGTTTGAAATTTTCAATTATCTTTATCTCTAATGTGAATTTGTCTCATCATTGTCCACCTCGATTGAACGGTTGATTAGTAGTTCTGAATTTGGAATCAAGGATTAGTTGGAAAATGTCTTAATTATTTTATTTTAAAATAGTTAGCGAATGGTGATAGGATCCGGAGTTACATACTTGATACATAGAATTTAAGATAATTGAAAAAAAAAAATCACAAGATGATGACAAGTCAACTCTAACAAAAGGTAAAGAAATTAGATTTGGATATAGTTTTAAACTTTGGAAAAAAAGAACCAATTTTTCAGAAAGAAAAATAAAACCACAGACAATTCAAAGGGCCAATAAGATTCTGTCTACATGCACATCCCACAAGGGACAAAAGTGACGACAATAATAATAATAATAACAAATTATGACTTTTTTTAGCGACGAAAAAGACAGAAATTAAATATTTCAACCTCACAAGTTACAATCATTCCTAGAAATATGTTAGAAAATTCATAGGGATCTGTTAAGATATAATTATATGTTTACATATTCTAAAACCTATTTACAATTGTTTTCTAACAGGAAATAAAACAAGGTTTTAACATAGGTCATCACGTACATTTCTTTGTGTAAAATTTTGAGAAGTTGAATGTCTTGCCTGTTGTATGTTGGTATACAACTTTACATTTTAAAAAAAATTAATTAACTATATATATTTTAATGAAAAATACATTTACAGTCATGAACAGTGGAACAAGATTATTCCAAATCACAATCATGAATGAACAATACATTTACAGTCGACTTCAAACAAGCGGTTATACAAATAATTAAAGAAATTACAGCATGTAAAACTCAAATGCACAAAGGAAAAAGCTGTACGAATAATCGCAGATGCGTCTCCACGCTCCCTTGCGCACAACCGCTCGAACAACAACAACCTCGAACGCTCGATCTACACGACTGCAACACAGCAATGAACACTGCACGAACACTTCGTGCTCGACCTCAACGATCACCTTGGCCACGAACTCCTCCGGAACAGCGCAAACGACCTCCAGAAAACCTCGACGGTGTCGAGTTGAGTTTAACACCACCAACAAGGCTACCTTGGTATTCTCGGTGTGAGAATCCAAAGGGTGGGCTATGTTCGGAGTTGGTATGAGGCAAACGAAGGAGGAAACACTGATCGCATACACGACTGGACAAGTGGGAGATGGCGGAGACCTATCGTATAGGTTGATGCCTAATCGTTTAGATAAAGCTAAGCGATCGTTTAGCAAAAGCTATGTGATCGTTTAGCTCGGTCTATCGCCTATAGACATTACATGATCGTTTAGTTAGGGCAAGCGATCGTTTAGCAAAATTATACGATCGTTTAGTAAATATTGTACGATCGTTTAGCTCGCCCAGCCGTCGTTTAGTAAATCCGTATTTACTTGACGACTACGTGAGTTTCTTTTACGCGAGAGAGAAAACTCAAAAAAAAAAAAATTACGAAAACTTTTCAGTGTTTGTAAATCATCTTTTCAAAATAGGAAAACCACTTTCCTTTTAAACTCGCAATTACCATGAATCCAATAACCACCCACTCATTTGATTATTTAAAGAAAAAGAATTAATTATCTAATAATTAATATTATTATAAATATAAATGATAACCAACTTATCATACTCTATTTATAACCTATAGTTTTAATATTTCATCTCATGAAACATATAAATCATAGTTCTTTTTTTATTCCATGGTATTTAATGTAAATCTCATTTACATCAATCCTTCACTAGATATATTTCATACATCGTACCGATTATATTATAAATAATCAAAAAACCTCTTATCAATTTAAACATTTCAAATCAACACCAAGAACTAATCCTCAACTGAATCCATTAAGCTACCAAGGGGACCTCATGGACCTGTAGCTCGAACCTCCAACGGTACGTGATTAACTTACTAAACTCTTTAGTCACAGGATCCACCATCCGTTAACTGTCAGGCATTCCACTAAAGACCGACAGCTGAACTCTCCTTACCACAGATATATTATGTGTCCATCTTAACCAATCAGCAGTACGACAACCCTTCACAGATCGCTTGTAAGTACAGCTAGGCCAATAATCGTTATGCCCCTATAATTACATTTGTCTCATTAAGTACCATTGATCCCTCTAATGAACATAAGTCATAGTTCTACTATGACTGAGTCTTCTCTTCCAAAGAGAAGTTGTGGCACTATGTTCAAACCCTAGAATCAGCCTTTAAGAGAGCGATCTCTAGACTTATCCCTGCTTCGAGAAAGAAGTGAATTCCATCTTGTGGATTGAGTTCCCAGCTCCCAGATCAGACAAGTCCCAAAACGATAGGTGTATTGAGTTGGCAATTTGGCCAATTTCACCCATACTAATCAAAGGATCGCCTTCAAAGGTAGGAGTTCTCAAAACACTCAGGATTGAGGTCATGTCACCTATGGTCGTTTAAGTGAGATGTAAGTCTCTAGTATCAACGGCGTTATATACAGAGTCTAGTCATCTCGTGGTCTAGGTCTTATACAAACTCTTTGTATAGGACACCCCCGTTCGCACGTCTCCACATGAATGGTCAGGATTCTACCTTTGTAGTAGTTTAAAACACTTGCAAACCTCTACAAAGCGAACCATATCCGTAATGTCACCGAGAATCACGTATCCCACCTAATCCTTATACTAGAGACCTATTATGTTATCACTTAAGGCATGATCCACTTGTATACACATATACTTGCTTAAGTTCACACACAAGATAACCAAGGAGCTTTGTTTATTGGATATGAGATAACAATTATTTTATTCATTAAACAATGTGCATCTTTACAAAACAACGAGACTCCGGAAAGAATTTGGACACCAATCCTAACAATCTTCCACTTGTCCTAATGACTCGGGAGACTAATGTACAATATACAATAAACTAGGGCATACCCCAGTATCATCTTCCCACTTGCCCTAGACAAGATGTTGTGTCCCATAGACCTAGACTTTCTAGGTGACTCTCGAACACGTAGCCGTGAGGGCTTTTGTAAAGGGATCAGTAATGTGTGCTCGCGATGCAATCTTCATGACTATCACATCACCGTGATGCACAATCTCCCTGATCAAGATGATATTTCTGTTCTTGTGCTTACCCCGACAATGACTCTGAGGCTCCTTCGAATTTTCCACAGCCCTGTTATTATCACAATACAGTATGATAGGCAATCCAACAACTTCCAAATCTGAAAGGCACTTCCTCAGCCAAACAGCCTCTTTAGCTGCTTCACAAGCCGCTACGTATTCAGCTTCTATAGTGGAGTCCGTAAGGCATCCTTGCTTGATGCTTCGCCAGACTACAACCTCTCCATTCAGAGTAAACATTGACCTCGATGTCGATTTGCGAGAATCTCTGTCGGTCTGAAAGTTAGTGTCCATGTATCCTGTAAGGATTAGATCCTTATCTCCATACACAAGTATGTAGTTCCTCGTTCTCCGAAGATACTTGAGGATCATCTTGACCACCATCCAGTGATCAAATCCAGGATTGGACTGATACCGACTGACAATCTCTATTGCATAGCAAATGTCGGGTCGAGTATACAATATTGCATACATCAAGCTTCCTACAGCAGAAGCATAAGGAATCTGTCTCGTCTCCTCAACTTCTTGAGGTGTCTAGGAAGTTAATCCTTAGACAGAACGATTCCATGCCTGAAGGGTAACAAACCCCTCTTGGAATCCTACATTCTATACCTGATCCATATTTGATCAATGTACGATGCCTAAGACAGGGCTAACCATTTGTTCTTGTGATCCCAAATGATCTGAATCCCGAGAACATACTGTGTCTCACCTAAATCTTTCATTTGGAACTGGGCAGCTAGCCAACTCTTAATGTCAGTCAGATACCCTACATCATTCCCAATGAGTAGGATATCATCCACATACAGTACCAGGAAAGCTATTGAGCTATTGATGATCTTCTTGTAAACACAAAGCTCATCAACGTTCTGGTCAAAGTCAAATGACTTGACAACAGTGTCAAATCTGATGTTCCAAGATCTAAATGCTTGTTTTAGCCCATAAATGGACCTATTAAGCTTGCAAACTCTTTGCTCTTGATCTGGAACTATGAACCCTTCTGGTTGAGTCATATAAATGGTCTCCTCAAGATTACCATTAAGAAAGGCAGTTTGACGTCCATTTGTCATATTTCATAATCATAAAATGTGGCTATGGACAGGAGAATCCTGATAGACTTGAGCATGAAAACAGGTGAGAAAGTTTCCTCATAGTCAACTCCCTCAACCTGGGTATAACCCTTTGCCACGAGTCTAGCCTTAAAGGTTTGTACCTTTCCATCTACACCTCTCTTTCGCTTAAAGATCCACTTACACCCAATAGGTCTTACCCCATCAGGTGGATCAACAAGCTCCCAGACGTTATTGAAATACATAGACTCAATTTCCTGGTTCATGCCCTTAACCCATTCATCTTTGTCAAGATCCTCCATTGCTTTCTTAAAAGATAACGGATCCTCGACCCCATCATTCGTAATGACGTTTTGGGCTTCAGTCAAACCAATGTAGCAATTCAGTGAGTTCATAACCTTCCCACTACGTCGAGTGAGTCTCAACTCTTGAGTTGGTTGACTAAACGTTCCAAGAAGATAGCATTAGTGGAAACAAACACTTTGTTCTCACCCGGATCGTAGAAGTATCCTCCTCTCGTTTCCTTAGGGTAGCCTATAAAGAGGCAAGCCTTCGAACGCAGTTCCAACTTCTTTGGGTTAGTCGCTAGCACATGTGTCGAATAGCCCTAAATCCTGAAGTGGCATAAACTACCTTTACGACCTCTCCATAACTCAAAAGGTGTTTCAGAAACACTTTTCGAGGGAACGTTGTTCAGGATATAACATGCAGTCTGCACTGCATAACCCCTAAACGAGTTTGGAAGATGAGCATAACTCATCATAGACTGAACCATGTCCAACAAGGTTCTGTTTCTCCTTTTTGATACACCATTTTGCTGAGGTGTACCAGGGGCCGAGAGTTGGGACGCAATCCCATGTTTTATGATATAGTTCTGGAATTGGAGGTCCATATACTCTCCACCACGATCAGATCGTAGTGTTTTTATCTTCTTACCTAATAAGTTTTCAACTTCAGCCTTATACTTCTTGAACTTGTCAAGGGCTTCAGACTTACATTGCATTAAGAAGAGATACCTAAACCTTAAATAATCATCTATGAAAGAGATGAAATATTTATAACCACCTCGAGCTCTAACATTCATCGGACCACAGAGGTCTGAATGTACAAGCTCCAAGGCTTCCTTGGCTTTGTAACCTTTTCCAGTAAAAGGTCGTTTGGTCATTTTGCCTTCGAGGCATGATTCACATATCGGCAAGGAGTTTTCTTCTAAACTCAACTTCTCAATCCTATTGAGGTTGATGTGACCTAACCTAAGATGCCAAAGATGGGCGTTTTCCTTTGGAGAAACCTTTGGTCTTTTTGCTATTGTTGCCGTACTGAACATTTTAGTGTTAAACAGGGCTTTTATGACTAATGGCCTTGGTACATATAAGTTATTTTCTATTGAACCATAACCAATCTCCATTCCATTCTTGAAAATAAACACTTTATTCCTAGAAAAGGAGACGATATAGCCTTGTTCAATGAGATAAGAAACCGAGATTAAGTTACTCTTAATATGAGGAACTACAAAAATATTATCCAGTAACAGATGACGTTTCTTGTCAACAAATAACTTCAGCCTACCTACAGCAACAGCTAAAAAGACCTCACTAGTACCGACTCGAAGAGTCATATCTCCCTGTGGCAATGTTTTCCAGGAACTGAATCCTTGGTAAGAGGAACTGACATGATTGGTAGCACCTGAATCGAGGATCCAGGTAGAATCATCATTCTCTACCAAACATGTCTCCAAGACCAATAAATCATATTTACTGTCTTATCTCCTCTTTTGGAGAGTAGTAGAATCGAGGTCGTTTGCCACGAAATTCGTTTCACACGATTATTTCCACTGTAAGTAATCAGTCATTTTTAAAAACTTTAAACGGAAATACTAACAAGTTGCTAAAAAGAAAAACATATTGACCTACATTAGGTTTTAAGCAAATACTCGTTGTAAAACAAAACAACATCCAATAAGGTTTTAGCAAAACTAACATGAACCCCGTGTGATATCTAGTTTTGCAATGACGCTTCAAAGGTTTAGGACAAAAGCCGTCGAAGGGAGGTCAGTTACCCCTCCTCTGAATTGAGAAGTTCTCAACCAATCATTAATGCCATAACAACTCTTGCTCTTATAACGACTAGCCATCATTGATTTGGCCAAGAGATCATTAACTTATTTAACAATCTCTCGTAAATGTGACCCGCCATTTTAAACCCTAGAGGTTCGTCCCAAAAGGCCAATCCGGAGAGAAAAAAATCCGATTGGGGCAAAACCTAAAGCGACCCTATCCATTTCTGGAGTTCACCTTAATATTGACCAACTGCACAAAATCAATCCGAAGGGGGACGCTCCGAAGGCGACACGAGGACATACAGAATGATCTCATGTTGTGAACCAATGATAGAGACCATACGACGTGTTGACACACACCTTTCACCCACTTACCATAAATACTCTCTCTATCCACCTTGATATTGACTCATGCAAACACCATCCAAAAGGGGATGCATCTTGGGAACCACGAGGCCGAGCATGAATCTCACGGTGTGAACATACCGGGAGAAACGTGAGTGGAATCATAGACATATCTGATATGCCTCTTCCTCCCACTGAGTATTTTATAACCTAGGGTTTAGCTTACTTAGAAAAAACACGGCTAAGAATTTTAACTAAGTGACTTTTAGGTTTTCCCAAGAGTAACATTTACCGATAGTGGAATAATTTTTTATCATCATCCATTAAACTCTTTAACGGAATCTTTGACCAAATCGTCGCATGCTTGTTAAAAATCTATCTAATTCACCTTTCCAGGTAGGTTCCTAGGTAAGGGTGTTACGTTTCCATCAACTTAAGAACCCCAGCCTAACCAGAACCCATCTTAGACAAAAGGTCCCTTATAGATAGGTTTACAACAAATTTAATCTTTTATTCAACCAATTTTAAAAGATTAACCTAGATTACTAAACTCTTTAGAGCCACTTGAACTTAGGTCTATCTCAATCCAATTTTAAAACCCTTTTAAAAAACTTGAGTTCACCCTAAGTCCGCATGCAACTCTGAATTATTGATTTTAGATCTAATTTCCTTTATAACACTTATAAACGGAAACAACCACAATGCTAGGCTAACACATGCAAGGCATTCATAACGATTATAAACAGCGTAAGTGTCATGCTCAATGCATTGACCATTCATTGCTACTTCTTTTATATAACACTTATACAAAACCACAATGAAACAAGCAAAACATGCTTCCATTCATCCTTAGACTATAACATTTATAATAAAAGGATGATGCATAATAATGCTCAATGCATGCAAAATATAACTCTTATATTTCATGATGCATGTGTATGCTTTCAAGTAATTTCTTCATGCAATATTATAACATTTATAATATATGATTCATGAATAATTGCACAACCCAAGGTGGGTTTTAACTATATGACAAACACTTTGACATATAAGTACCATACATCACATGAATAAACAACCAATGTTGATGAGCCGGGTAAAATTGCCTTATAATCACAAAAGGAAAGCTAACTATTACAAAGACAAGGAATCTCCGGTTCAAACAGGTGAACCGGGTCTTGAACCGCTCGGACAAAGCATCGCTTCTCCAACCATCGTGTACCAAGCATCCTGCGGTCATTTACACGATAAAACAAACGCTTTGCTCTATTGCTTATCCGCGCTCCCAGAGTTAAACGATCGTTTAACATTTCCTAAACGATCGTTTAGAAAAATCCAAACGATCGTTTAAATATTACTATACGATCGCGTACCTTTACAAAGCGATAAAGCTTGAAGTACACGATCGATTAACGTGCTCCACATGACGCCCGCCTTCCACAATCGTCTAAGCGACTACGATGCCGCGAAGCACCATCGCCTAAGCGATGCTTAGCTAGCGCCTCCATATCGCATACGCGTGATCACATAGGTAGTGACTAAGAGATGAAGCTTGCTAACTACACGATCGTCAAGCGCGCGCCTTCTACTAAACGACGAGCATCGCATGCTCCCACTACGATCGTCTACCTCCAGTGCCTATGCGATCGGGCAACCAACGCTATGCGATATGGTAAACAATTTATCCCATCGCTTAGCATTAGCTAAACGATCGTATAGAAAAATCTAAATGATCGTTTAGTTAAATCCCAACGATCGTTTACCTGAGGCTACACGATCCGACCAACATTTGGTCTTCTTCTTCATTGAGATCTGCATCGCCATGCATCGAAGCTTCATCCTGAACAACTCGACGAACTCAAAACTTTTGAATTACAGACTCGATTGCGATGTTAATTTTGCCTAAAAACACAGGGGCCTTTACAATTAACACTTTGTAATACCGAACGCTTTAACAAAAAGGCAATTTAAACCCAAAACATTCATCAACGCAACCACAAATGCAGAAACTGGTTAACCACAAATGTAGAAACCCACCGCGACTGTAAAATGCGTTCAATTCAGATTTGTAATTTGAAATATCAAAGAACCTGGCTCTGATACCAATTGAAGGAAATCTGATTCGACATTTCCATGAGCAGCAGAACAAGATTATTCCAAATCACAATCATGAATGAACAATACATTTACAGTCAACTTCAAAGAAACCGTTATACAAATAATTACAGAAATTATAGCATGTAAAACTCAAATGCACAAAGGGAAAAACTGTACTAACAATCGCAGATGCGTCTCCACGCTCCCTTGCGCACGACCGCTTGAACAACAACAACCTCAAACGCTCAATTTACACGACTGCAACACAACAATGAACATCGTACGAACACTTCGCGCTTGACCTCAACGATCACCTCAGCCACGAACTCCTCCACAACAGCGCGGACGACCTCTAAAAAACCTCGACGGTGTCGAGAGAGTCTGACACCACCAACAAGGCTACCTCGGTATTCTTGGTGTGAGAACCAGAGGGTGGGCTCTGTTCGGACTTGGTTTGAGGAAAACGAAGGAGGAAATACCGCTCGCGTACACGACTGGGCACGTGGGAGATGGCGGAGACCTATCGTATAGGTTGATGCCCAATCGTTTAGATAAAACTAAGCGATCGTCTAGCAAAAGTTATGTGATCATTTAGCTCATCGTTTAGCTCGGTTTGTCGCCTACAGACACTATACGATTGTTTACTTAGGGCAAGTGATCGTTTAACAAAACTATGCGATCGTTTAGTAAATACTGTACGATCGTTTAGCTCGCCTAGCCGTTGTTTAGTAAATCATCTTTTCAAAATAGGAAAACCACTTTCCTTTTAAACTCACGGTTACTATGAATCTAATAACCACCCACTCATTTGGTTATTTAAGGAAAAAGAATTAATTATCCAATAATTAATATTATTATAAATATAAATGATAATCAACTTATCATACTACTTATAACATATAGTTTTAATATTTCATCTCATGAAACATATAAACCATAGTTATTTTTCTCTTCCATGGTACTTAATGTAAATCTCATTTACATCAATCCTCCACTAGATGTATCTCATACATCATACCGATTATATTATATATAATAAAAAAACCTCTTGTCAATTTGAACATTTCAAATCAACACCAAGAATTGATCCTCAACTGAATCCATTGAGCTACTAAGGGGACCTCATGGACCTGTAGCTCGAAGCTCAAACGGTACATAAATAACTGAATAAATTCTTTAGTCAAAGGATCCACTATTCATTAATTATTAGGCACTCCACTAAAGACCGACAATTGAACTCTCCTTACCACAGATATATTATGTGTCCATCTTAACCAATCAGCAGTGCGACAAATCTCAGATCGCTCGTAAGTATAGTTGGGCCAATAACCATTATGCCTCTATAGTTACATTTGTCTCCTTAAGTACCACAGATCCCTCTAATGAACATAAGTCATAGTTCTACTATGACTGAGTCTTCTCTTCCAAAGAAAAGTTGTGGCTACTATGTTCAAGCCCTAGAATCATCCTTTAAGGGAGCAATCTCTCTACTTATCCTTGTTTCGGGTAATGAGTGAATTCTATCTTGTGGATTGAGTTCCCAACTCTCAGATCAGACAAGTCCCCAAAAAGGTAGGCATGTTGAGTTGGCAATCTGGCCACTCTCACCCATACTAATCAAAGGACCGCCCTCAGGCAAATTTCCCAAAACACTCAGGATTGAGGTCGTGTCACCTATGGTCGTTTAGGTTTGATGTAAGTCTCTAGTATCAACGGCGTTATATACAGAGTCTAGTCATCTCGTGGTCTAGGTCTTATACAAACTCTTTGTATAGGACACCTCCGCTCGNGGTCTAGGTCTTATACAAACTCTTTGTATAGGACACCTCCGCTCGCACGTCCCCACATGAATTGTCAGGATCTACCATTTGTAGTAGTTTACAACACTTGCAAACCTCTACAAAGCGGGTCGTATCCGTAGTGTCACCAGGATCAGGTATTCCACCTTAATACTTATACTACAGACCTATTTAGGTTATCACTTAAGGCATGATCCACTTGTATATCACATATACATGCTTAAGTTCACATAAGATAACCAAGAAGTTTTGTTTATTGCATATGAGTAAATGCCAGAATTAAATAACAATTATTTTATTCATTAAACAATGTGTATCTTTACAAAACAACGAGACTCCAGGAGAATTTGGACACCAATCCCAAAAGATACATGATCCTAGTGATACTACGGATACGGCCCGCATTGTAGAGGTTTGCAAGTGTTATGAACTACTACAGATGGTAAATCCTGACCATTCATGTAGAGACATGGTGTCCTATACAAAGAGTTTGTATAAGAATGAACCACGAGATGATTTGTCTCTGTATATAACGTTGTTGATACTTGAGACTTACATCTCACCTAAACGACCATATGTGACATGACCTCAATCCTGAATGTTTTGGAAACTCTTGCCTTTGAGGGCGGTCCTTTGATTAATATGGGTGAGAGTGGCCAGATTTCCAACTCAACATGCCTACATTTTTGGGGATTTGTATAATTTGGGAGCTGGGAACTCAGTTACACAAGATGAAATTCACTCTTTCCCCGAAGTCGAGGGAAGTAGATAGATTGCTCCCTTAAGGGCTGATTCCAGGGCTTGAACATAGTGACCACAACTTCTATTTGGAAGAGATGACTCAGTCATAGTAGGACTATGACTTATGTTCATTAGAGAAATCAGTGGTACATAAGGAGTTAGATGTAACTACAGGGGCATAACGGTTATTGGCCCAGCAGTACTTACGGGTGATCTGTGAAGGGTTACCGCACTATTGATTGGTTAAGATGGACAAATAATATATCTATAGTAAGGAGAGTTTAGCTGTCAGTCTTTAGTAGAGTGTCTGACAGTTTAACGAATTGTGAATCCCGTGACTAAAGAGTTTATTCAGTTATTCACGTACTGTTAGAGCTTCGAGCTACATGTCAATAAGGTCCCCTTAGTAGCTCAAAGGATTCAAGTTAAGAATCAGTTCTTGGTGTTGATTTGAAATGTTCAAATTGACAAGAGGTAATTTGATTATATATGGTATGATCGGTATGATGTATGAGATACATCAAGTGGAGGATTAATGTAAATGAGATTTACATTAAGGACCATGAAATAGAAAAAGAGTTATAGTTTATATGTTTCATGAGATGGAATATTAAAACTATAGGTTATAAATATACTATGGTAAGTTGGTTATCATATGTATTTATAATAATATTAATTATTGGATAATTATCTATTTTTCTCTAATAACCAATTGAGTGGGAGGTTATTGGTGATTTTCATGGTAACCGTGAAATAAAAGGAAAAATGTTTTCCTAAATCTAGTAATGTTGCATTGAGAGTTTCTATTCTCAGAAATTATTCACAGTGGTTGTCAAGTAAATAAGATTTAATAAACGACAGCTGAAGAGAGGCTAGACGATCGTGGAGTATTTATATACGATAGATCACTCAGCTGGCCAATTAACTAAACAATCGTGCAGCTTTTGCTAAACGATCGCATTGTATTTGTTAAACGATTGGGTATCATCTATACAATAACCTTTGACATCTCCCACTTGCTCAATCGTTTACATGATTGCTCTTCCTCCGGTCTCGTCCTCTAACCAAGTCACACAGAGCCCACACTTTTAGATTCTCACACTGAGAATACCAAGGTAGCTGTTATGATGATGTCATACTCAACTCGACATTGTCGAGGTTTTTGGAGGTCATACGTGGCGTTCGTGATCTTGGAGATCGTTGTGTTCGAGTTTGCTGTGATCGTGCAGTTGCGGTCGTGGTGTACGAGCATTCGTGTGTTGTTGTCTTGCTGTGAACGATCGTTCGTGATCTAGGGAGATTGAAGATGAGTCTTCAAAGATATGTGTGCTCTTTCACTTGATCGTATAATAAAGCATGTTGTAATTTTGTTTTATGCATGATTGTACGTTTCCGTTTCTTGTACTGTAATTGTTGTTGTTCAAATACGAAAGAAATTTGGAACGATCCTTCCGCTGCTCATGAAAATCCTCTTGTCCGATTTCCTTCACTTTTAACACTCCATTTAGGGGTGTACATAGTCCGGGTTGGGCCGGGTTGGAAGATTTTTGTGGACCAACCCAAAAATTCGGGTTGGCTAATAATGAACCCTATTAGTTCTTTTTTGGAGGGTCAATCCAACCCAACCCAAAATTTTCGGGTTGGGCCACCAGTTCTATTTTTTTTTTTAAATTTGACTGTTATTTTTTTTAACTTATATATATATATTCAGGTCGGGTCGGGTTGACCCAACCTTGAAATGGGGTAACCCCAAACCCAACCCGAATTTAATATTTTTTAACATTTTTAACCCAACCCAACCCAAAATAAAATCTAACCCAACCCAAAATAAAATCTAACCCAACCCAAACCAGCGGTTTGGGTAGTCCGGGTTGGTCGAGTTACCGGGTTTTTTGAACACCCTAACTCCATTGAGGAATTCTACTATATTTGTCGTCATCTTGTCATACCTATAATGGACTTCATAAATCCTTTCCCACCATTGTAATCTAACCTCCTCAAGATAAGCCGTCAAACTAGGATATTGATGGAGCTTAGCCCAATACATCTGAAACTCAGACATTCTATAAGCTTTTGCCACTAGGTAGAAGTGTAGGATTATGTTCTTATTCTTGAATTTGTCAACCAATTTGTTCCAAATATGGTATATACATAGGGCATGAAATGCATCAAGGAATATACTTGCAACAGCCTTTGCAATTGAGATGTGACGATCTGATATAATCACTAAATTGAGAACGTCTCCTATTGAAGCCTTCAAATGAGTCATGAACCAAGTCCATGATGCATTATTCTCACCATCTACAATATTGAAGGTGATAGGATATATGTTGTTATTGCCATCGATACACGTTGTTATTAAATACACACCTTTGTATTTCTCGTGCAAATGGGTCCCATCAATAACGATAACTAGGCGAACTCAGTTTAGAAAACCCCTGATACACAGACCAAGTGCCATGAAGATGTACTTAAAGTATTGTCCATCCTCTACTTCAACCTGAAATATCGTACCTGGATTTGCAAGCTTAAGTGTCTCATCATATGCCCTAACAATAGCATATGATCCTTCTGGTGACCCTTGTGCGAATACCAATTTGTACTCTCTAGCGCGATAAGCCCGCCCGTAACTTATGTTCACTCCATAATCTCATTGGACGTCCTTACTTATATCCCTTGGGCGGTAGGTTCGACCAACTTGTTCGTATTTGGACTTGATTAAGTGTACAGTAACCCAACTTTTTTCTTGTCGATGATTACCAATTCTCATTTCAAGAGAACATGTATGTTCACTGGGATATTTCGTCACTTTGAAAGAATCACTTTCTTTCACTTTTTTTTTGCATGGACCCTCCACTTGCATTCCTCCACCGAACACCGGATAGTTAGCAAGCTCTTTGTTGACTTTTTTACATGGTAGTCAAAGTTCTTTCTTATTGCAAGCATCGATAATTTAACTGACAAATCATATTTCGAAAAGAAAATTTGACCGACCTTTATATCCTCGTCATTCAGATAGTCATGAGGTATTGTGATGAGGTCGTCATATGATGGGCCCTCTAATGGTCAAGGTATATCAACAAATGGTTCGGTTGGAACGTTGGAATGTATTAGAATCGAAGGCATCACAACTGGTGGGACGGGAACAGGTGGGGTTGGAACATGGATGTTAGGTGTTGGAGAAGTTTGTAGTCCTAAAGATTGTCCATATCCATGTTCAGCGAATTGTAAAGTACATCTGGGTTTACTGTTCTAACCAAACCAAGCTTCACTATGGACATCCTCCAAGTTATATGGCTCAATATGATCATCAAGTGAAGACATGGTATGAATATTTGTGTGTCGAAATGGTTGCAAACCCACAATTTTGACTGGTTGAAATGAGTTGATCGGTTGGATTGCAATGTTGATACATATTGTCTGTGTCTACTCCATGACTTTCGCAAGGTGTAACTGATACAAATAATGGCATCCGGGATGCATCACTGCCTTCTAAAAAGAAGTTAAGATCTTCACCGTCGACTATGTCAATTGGGAGAGCCGGGACCAATATGCCAATAGATTGTAGCAACATTTGATGTGTATATCAAACATATCTGGATCGATATTCAATCATTGGTGCATCATACTCACTAATTCACTGACTGTTATATCATTTCTGACTTTCTGACATTTCCTATGACCACCAATATAATTTCTTCCAGGCCCATCCCAATCCTCACCAAATCGTACAAAGATGTGAAGTAACGTCATTGATCTACAATGGGATAAGCAAATCATTTATAAGTGAACGATCGTTTATACATTACTATGCGATCGTTTACAAATGTTTACACCATCGTTTATAATTTACTATACAATTGTTGATAAATTACTATACGATCATTTATAATTTACCAAACGATTAAACGATCATGTATAAATTACTACGTAATCGTTTATAATTTACTATACGATCGTATTGTAATTTATGAACGATCGTTTATATTGTAATGAACGATTGTATATATATTACTATATGATCATTCATTTAATGCTAAACAACACTTATTATGAAAGCGATCTGGGATAAGAAATCGTAGAATGTCACTAACATTCTCTTTGTTCCTGAATCTGACGATGAAAACGATCAACGAAGATGTTGAACTGAAACTCTAAGAGAAAGCTACAATAGAACAATGAGAGAATTTCGTGGGGAGTTCGACAGAAAGTGAATACTGAGAGTGACCTTCCATTCTCTTCATATCAATGTTATTCAATGTTCTTGTTAAATATTAGTTGGGAATAAATGTTTTGGTAGAATGTTGGTGTTGTATTGAATACACATTGAATGAAGGGCTGAAGAAATCGTTGAAGGAAGAAGAAATGTGGTGCGGTTTGAGGAGTTTTAAAAACTGGGGGTAATTATGGAATTTCACATGGGCAAAAGGTCAATGGTAGAAAAGTTTTTAGGAAGAGATCATTGGTAGAAAATTTTTTGGGTTTTGGGTCATTTTGTGAAATTTTCCTCGAAGGTGCGTTGGTTGATGAAAGGATTGGTTAGATCAACGACGAGTCCCATGCATGAACAACAGTGCAGACGAAAAGCTCCCTAAACAACAGATAGCAGCTGGATGACACGGGCTAGGCGTCAGAGCTTGAGCGGCTAAAGAAGGAGAGCGACACGACTGTTGAACGAAAACAGGCAGCGACGGACTCGGCTTCAATTGCAACGGGCTTCAACATCGATGCATCGAGCGACAAAGTGACATGAGGCTTGGAGGAAGGTGGCTCGTCGGATCTGTGGCGTGGCTAGCTAGGGCTCACAAAACGTAAAAACAGAAGGGAGGGGGGTTGCTTCACGCGCATGAAAAGGAAAATAATTTTTTTTTTTTCTTTTAACTTAACTCTCATATATAAATATATAAATAATATTTTAAATCCTTTACTTTTTCCTTTTTCAAATTCCCAATTCCAAATTCCAAATATTTTTTAAATTAAACTTTCAAATCCTTTGCAATTAAATTTAAATCAATTATACTAAAAATTGATTTAAATTAATTATCACCTCCAAATTATAAACAATTATTAAATCTCCCAAATTTAGTTCAATTTTCCAAATTGAATTGTAATTTGAAATAAATCCAAATTCTCTTTAAAATAAATTTTAAATTTCCAAAAATCTTGCATTAAAGTAAATTTTAAAATTGAATTATTCTTACCAAATAATTCAATTTAACATCAAAATTCAAAATAACCCACAAATATTTCAAGATAATTAAATTTAAATTGCCTAAAAATTAGGGATATTACACATTCACTTCAAAACGACACTTTTTGTGAATGGAAAAAAATCAAATAAATGTTATAGAATAAATAACTTTTATTAAAAGTAAATAACTTAAAATCATTAACCAAGAGTACCCTTAAATAATAATAATAATAATAATAATAATAAAAAGTAAAACATCACTAGAAAATTTTACCTAAAATAACCAACTGTGCAAAAAGGAAAGTTCTATGCGTTCAATGAAACTAAATTTCAAAACATGACATTCGCCGGTGCGTCCTTACCCTTACCTGAAAACAAAACATAATAAGAATAGGTACAAATGCTCCGTTAATAACCCACTATCAAGATCTGGCTATGCATTTATGTCCAACAAATGCATCAATCTAATGGGACATGCAAAGACCTCTACTATTCATGGATGGTCATCTATTGATTGTTTGAACTCGTCCTATCGTAGGTGAGATGTACTCACAACCCTCTAGTGAAATCCCGAAACACCTCTAGTGAATCCCAGAGAAAACACAAACCTTTGATGAATCCCAAACCTCTAATGGGTACATGACTATGGGTAGGAGACTGTCACACCCCCTCCCAAACTACTCTCTGAGTCTAGAAAGGGACATGACTGTAGTAGTTATCAACCCTTTTGCTGATACTTACTGCCTAATAACTCTAGCGAAAATAACTCTGATACCAACATGCAAACTCATACACAGCGGATGCTTCTATGGCTAAAACATTAAGTTTACACACAAAATATTTAGGGAGATTACATTACTAGTTTCATAAGTCCCGATACCCAAAACCTTAGTCCCTATATGAACAACTGTAACATGTGTACAATATTTACAATAACAACCTAAAAAATGGGTTACAATAACTTTGTCCTTTAGTGGCAGAGTAGATGCAGAGCTACCTCCTGAGGATTTGACCGCTATCTAGGGGAAAGGAAAACATTTGAAAACGAGGTGAGTTTGCTAGCCCAGTGAGTGACTTAAGAAAAAAAACTGATTTACATGCAAAAGTCTCAATAAAGAGATTAAACTGAAATATAAATTTCTACAGTAGCCTTGTACTGCAATATATACATTTTCTAAGCATAAAGTATATAAAGTTGTTTTCATCATAAAACATTAAACTGTTCCTTAGTTAAGAATAACCCTGTTGTGCTGAAATCCCAACGTCAACTGCTAGTCAAGAGAGAACCCTTTTGCTCAATATATGACTTTAACTGCCTACGTGCACGTGGCCATAACTAAGTATCGTCATACCTTAGGTACTTTTGCTCAGATACCTTCTCAAAACTTGTCCATTAGTATCGAGCTACTCGGATACCTTCTCAAATGTCCCTCGGTATCGAGTTTCAAGTAAAACTAGTCATACAGTGACTCTCTCTTTAAAGCATGTAAAGCATAACGCAAAGAAAACATGTCTTTAAAGATGCTAACACATGCTTTGTGTAATTAAACACACATAAATAGTTTTTCAATAAACTTTCATACATGACATGCATTTAAAACATAACTCATGGTTTGCTTGGAAATTACTTTGTAAAACTAACTAGCATGAGAATAATCTTTCTTTAAAACATTATAAATATTTAGTCACTCACAACTTTTAGAACTATTCCTCAAGGGTCGATATGCTTCTATTACTGGTGTCAATCCTGTGGACACAAAAGCATATATTAGCTACTAGCATAAGTCTCCCTTTTGAGACTCTACTAGCATAAGTCTCCCTTTTGAGACTAATCCTTAAGTAAGGTTTGTGC
Organism: Benincasa hispida; assembly: GCF_009727055.1. Classification (NCBI taxonomy): domain Eukaryota; kingdom Viridiplantae; phylum Streptophyta; class Magnoliopsida; order Cucurbitales; family Cucurbitaceae; genus Benincasa; species Benincasa hispida. The sequence continues at coordinate 6,760,307 of NC_052350.1, forward strand.
TTAGCCTTCCTCTTGAAGACTTTCACAACGCACCTTGCTGTAGGTTTAGACACTTAGGAATTTCTTTGCGATTTGGCTCATACAAAGCTTCCAACCACTCTTCACAAATGCAACACCACTTATGCAACTAACACTTTCCTCTCTAAGTGTTCTTACAGCTACATATGGTCGTCCTCAAGGTTACTTATGCATCTAAGACTCCACTGCAAGCTATCCTCGACCTACACAGCAGGTCCAACGCATGGAAAAGCTCAGCCCTTGGTCTGTCCAAGCGTTTCTCCTCGAGTTGTCAGCTTATTCAACTCAAGCAGCTGCCTGCTTGTTCATGAAATTCCATATTCATTTTTCCAAATTAATAACTCAAATTCTAGAGCTCATCTCAAGAAATTTCATTCTACAAACTTGTTGAGAATTGTCTCAAAAATCTTACCTTAAAATTTCAGCTACAGACTCTTCGTGGTCTGTCCTAGAAACACAATTCTTTAATGATGGCTCGGATTCACCCGATAACAGAATCTCTGGTCCTTTTTCTCTTTCTCCGACCTTAATCCAATGAGAACTTCTTCCGGCAGTGTCTCCTCTGAAAGTAGACTCTCAAAGCTTTCCCAAGAACTCTAAATTTGTACAGAAGAATTGATCAAACTGATCGTTTGAAGTTCGACCTCCCTTTTTCTACTGCTTTCCACCGCTTCTCATTAAATCTTATCCCAACACCTTCAACTTTCATAGAGTCAAATCTGGTGCTAAGGACATCTGGTATTTCAATTGGTGATTAATGCCGATTAATACAAGTCCAATCATTTAGCTCACCACCTCATCGTTTAGCTCATCGTTTAGTGACCTCACGTTAATGCTTGTCACCCGACGATCTCGTCCAACACATAGCACACTAATGCCCATCGTGTAGCATCATCGCTTAGTGTCATCGTCTAGCGTTGATGCCGATCGTGCAGTGCCAACGCCCCACACTTAACGCTATCGTCCAACGCATAGCGCTATCATTTAGCGCGACCCTTCGGCATCGTCTAACATCGTACTTTGTCGCACGATCGCCTATTGCATCGCTTAGCTCCGCGCATTTGCTACACAATTGCCTATTGCATCGCTTAGCTCTATGCATTGCTACCCGATCACCTACCTCATCGCCTAGCGCCGCTCATTTGCTAGACGATCGCCAACCTCATCGTGTAGCACCATTCATTTGCTACACGATCACCTACCTCATCGTGTAGCACCGTTCATTTGCTATACGATCGTCCAGCACGTGCAACTCCATCGCGCAACACCCATGCCCACGCACACTTGACATTGCCGCATGCTTTGCTAACTTCTTAAGACTTTGGTTGTCGCATGCCTTCCCACGCATAGCTTTTCCTCTCGGCCATACTTTGGCTTCCTTCAACGCCCAAATAACCTCTCAAATGAGCAAGGCCAACACATGGCACAACACTTAGTCAATTTTCTAGCCTCCAATACACTTAGCCAATTTTTCAAGCTTTACCCAAGAGTAAAGTTTCCAAATTCAAACTTTTCTTCTAACTGTTTTTCTCTACAATTACACATTAATTCTCACATCAACCTACTCACCACACTAATCTTAGTAGAAAACATACTCAAGTAGAGAAATTACGGCTCAGGGTTCACACTTACCTCCCCCTAAGAAAATTTCGTCCTCGAAATTTTGCTACAAGTCCGTCAATTAAACAACTGCAGATACTTGTTTCTCATTTGCTCTTCAGCTTCCCATGTAGCTTTTTCAGTGCTATGGTTTCTCCATAGTACCTTTACCAATGGTATTGTCTTATTCCTTAGGACTTACTCTTTTCTGTCAAGAATCTCCACTGGTTCTTCTTCGTAAGACAAATTCTCTTTCAACTTCACTAGTTGATCAGGCAAAACATGGGTAGGATCTGGCACATACGTTCTTAGCATTGCCACATAAAACACATCATGGATACGAGATAACTTTAGAGGTAATTCTAACTTGTAAGCCATTGGGTCAATTCTTTCTATTATCTCGTAGGGTCCAATATATCTCGGGCTTAACTTCCCTTTCCTACTAAACCTGAGTATTCCTTTCCATGAAGACAACTTAAGAAATACTTTATCACCAACTTCAAATTCCAATTCTCTTCTGCACTTGTCGGCATAACTTTTTTACCTATCTTAAGCTGTTTTAAAATTTTCTCTTATAATCTTAACACTGTCTAACATTTGCTGAACAAGTTCTAGGTCTAGTAATTTCCTTTCACCGACTTCATTCCAACATATTGGAGTTCTACATGGTCTTCCATTTTAAGCCTCATACGGTGCCATTCCGATACTCGAATGGTAACTGTTGTTATACGCAAATTCGATCAACGATAGATGCATATCCCAACTGCCCTTGAACTGCAATGCACATGCCCTCAACATGTCCTTTAGTGTGAATCGTCCGCTCAGACTAACCATCCGTCTGTGGATGAAAAGTAGTACTAAAATATAGCTTGGTACCCATAGCTTTCTGCAAGCTAGGCAAAACTTCGATATAAACCTGGAATCTCGGTCTGATACAATCGGAACTGGAGCCCCAAACTGACTCATAATTCTGTGAACATACAACTTAGCTAACTAGTCTAGGGTAAGAGTAACTTTAACAAGTAAAAACTTAGCTGACTTTGTCAATCTATCCACAATTACCCATATACCATCATAGCTCGTTGGTGTCCTAAGTAAACCAAAATAAGAAATCCATCGTAACATGCTCCCACTTCCACTCTGGTACTGGAGTGGATTAAGCAATCTTGCTGGCCTCTGTCGCTCAGGCTTAACTTGCTGACACACTAAACATCTATCAACATACTCTGCAATTTCTCTTTTCATACCAGGCCACCAATACAATTTCTTTAATGTTCTATACATCTTCGTACTACCTGGATGCATAGTATAAGCCGAACTATGTGCCTCTTCCAGAATAGCCTATTTAAGTGCTAAGGTATTAGGTACACATACCCTACCTTCTTTCATTAGCACTCGATCTGCTCTTAACTGGTAGTCTGTCCTCAGACCTTTACCTACTTCTTCAGCTAACTTCTAAAGATCATAATCTCCTAGCTGTTCATGTAGAATATCATCTACGAGAGTAGAACGTACTTGAAATGAAGCTATCAAGCCTCCTATCTGATCAACTGGTAATACTACTTTAGCATTATACAACTTATGTATCAATACACCTCTTACTGAACAAATAACAGCTCTGGTTGATCTGGTCTTTCGACTTACTTGGGTGGTAATCAATTATACAATCATAATCTTTGATCAACTCGATCCATCTTCTCTATCTCAAGTTTAGCTATTTCTGATCAAAAATATACTTCAAACTCTTATGATTAGTGAATATATGACAACGTTCACCAAACAGGTAATGTCTCCATAACTTTAGAGCCAACACAACTGTTGCTAACTCTAAATCATGCATAGGGTAGTTACATTCATGCTTTTTTAACTGACGAGAAGCATAAGTAAAGTTACCTGGTAGAATATCATCTACGACGAGAAGCATAGGTAAAGTTACCTACTAACTGACGAGAAGCATACATAAAGTTACCTTCCTACATCAGCACACATCCTAATCCTTGTCGGGATGCATCACAATAGACCTCAAACTCTTTACCTGGTGTAGGTAAAGTTAACACTGGTGCTGACACTAATCTCTGTTTCAACTCTTGGAAAGTGTGCTCGCATTCTTGCGACCACTCAAACTTCGCATCTTTTCTGGTCAAGTTTGTCAATGGTAGAGCTATCTTAGAAAATCTCTCCATGAATCTCTTATAATAACCTGCTAAACCCAGAAAACTGCGTACTTCTGTTACAGTTATGGGTCGTTCCCAGTTAACTATCGCTTCTGTCTTTTGGGAATCTACACTGACTCCGTCAGCCGAAACTATATGCCCAAGAAATACAACTTGATTTAACCAAAAATCACACTTACTAAACTTAGCATATAACTTCTTTTCTCTTAGCATTTACAATACTAACCTTAGATGTTCCTTGTGCTTTTCTACACTACTAGAATATACTAGTATATTGTCTATGAAAACTATCACAAATTGATCCAGGTAAGGATGAAATATCTTATTCATTAAGTTCATAAATACCGGAACATTCGTCAAACCAAATGGCATTACTAGGAACTCATAATGTTCATACCTAGTCCTGAAAGCAGTCTTTGGAACATCTATTTCCTTCACCTTCAATTGGTGGTAACCTAATCTCAAATCTATCTTAAAGAACACCGTGGATCCCTTTAACTGATCGAATAGATCATCTATACAAGGCAACAGGTACTTATTCTTAATGGTCACCTTATTAAACTGTATATAGTCTACACATAATTTGAGAGTATCGTCTTTCTTCTTAACATGCAAGACCAGCGCTCCCCAAGGCAACACACTGGATCTAATGTACCCCTTATCCAAAAGTTCCTGTAACTGAATTTTTAGTTCCTTCAGTTCTGTTGGCGCCATTCTATATGGTACATGGAACTAACTCAATAGTAAACTCTACTTCCCTGTCAGGTGGTAAGCCTAGTAACTCTTCAGGGAACACATCTAAGAATTCTTGTACCATAGGTACATCCTCAGGTATCAGCTTCCTATCCTATGAAATCGCCATATGGGCTAAATAAGCTTCACATCCCTTACTTGGTAGCTTCTAGCCTTCACTATTGATATTAGACTTCCTGAAAATATTCTTTTACTTCCTACCAGGTTTATCTCTTTTTCACCTGGTTTCCTAAACACTATCTCTTTCTTAATGTCCACAGTGGCATAATGTTTACTTAGGAAATCCATGTCTAAGATAACATCAAACTCTAGTAACTCTAACGGAATCAAGTCAACCCATAAACTATGATTCCCAAGAATTACTTCACAATTTCTGTAATACTTATGTACAACTAGAGTATCTCCTACAGGCTTAAAGATAAACAAATCCTCATTCATACGTTCAAGCACTCTATCTACATGCAATGCAAACATACTAGATATGAATGAGTGCGTAGCATCAGGATCAAATAACACATAAGCAGACTGATTACATAAAGTTATCATACCAGTTACGACATCTGGAGCCTCTTCCGCTTCCTAGTGTGTCACAGCATACACTCTACTCTGCTACTGCTACTATTGTTGTTGGGGTCGTCCAGCTACCCCTTTCTGCTTAGCTACGCCGGATCCCTCACCTCTGGCTCCGATCGCTCTAGGTTAGTCTACAACCTAGGTAACTCCTCTCTGTTCACCCTGTGCTCCATGACCTAGCTGAGGACAGTCTCTCTTGAAGTGCCCCGCTTGTCCGCACTGGAAACAAACATTCCTGTCACTATAACATACTCTTGTATGAAGCTTACCATAGTTTGCGCACAGTGGTTTCCTTCCTGTAGTAGCTACTAACTCGCTAGCACGACCTATTACCAATCTACCACTCGATCCAGCTACAGGTCTTGACCTCTTTCGACTCGAACCCTGTTGACTCGCGCCTCCATAACTCCTCATACCTGACTGTCTAGAGAACGGGGGTCCAAAACTCTTACCTCCCATTTCTCCTGGAATCCTGAACTGCTCCGCACCTGGCTAGAGTATTGATGCGTTGATTTATCATGCGATGTAAGGATGTGTGGATGCGATGATCATACAAGTTTTTCTAACAAAGCCCAAGTATAAGCCTTCTTAGGGTCCTAGTAAGTCCATGGTCGAACCCAGGGATTACTAAATAGATATGTAACAGACTCTTTGATCCTATTGCAATGATGATAAAGAAGTAGATGGTGATTTAACTTAGATTTTCTAATGCGATGGAATTAAATGCGGAGCGATGAAAGGGTGGTGTTGTAACAAGTATGCGATGAATGGGTTGAGAAGAGAATTTAGCCAGCATTTCTTAATATTTTGTACAAGTCATGCGATCATGCTATACACAAATATTAAGCACTACATTTCTCAATGCATAATGCCACATTTCCTATTTCTAGGATGCATGCAATGTGTATGGAATGTAGCAGATAGAACTTATTTCTAAGTCTCTACTCTTGTTTATGCGATCTAATCCAACTCTCTCAAGCCTAGATTCTGTCTTTAAACTACTCTCTCAAGTACTCCAAATGATGAATGAAGCATACATAAGACAAGATGATCGCATAAAGTGCATAGCTTAAGTCATGCCAGTAAGTACTTCTCAACCCATTCACAAATTTAGTTAATCATGCATGGTGTGGAGAGACTGAACATAAATTGAAATGAAGTTTCCATTTTTGCAAATAAAGTGTTTGAGTACAAAACAATAAATGGTGCAAGAAGTATCAAGCCAGGTACACAACGTCTTGCTTCCTCTGGCTTTTTACACTGCTCTTATCACTTCACTCTTTCCCAAATTGTAGAATCTTACTCTCGCAAGGGTTGGGTGTCTCTCCTTCATGCTATTTCTGGCAGCCTCTCGACCTCTCCGAAAATTAATTTCTTCTCAAGAATCCCTTTCCCTTGGATTCGCCTTGCTTCCTCATGCGCGCTCTTTTTTGGTTTGGTAGTGTTGGGTATTTATAGACTTAGGCAAAGCAGTTCTTCGCACTAATGATTGCGTGGATGGGCAACATTAATTTCCATACCCTCGTCTAATAATCATCGAAAGTTCAATGTATTTGCAACGGTATGGTCTTTCAACGACCGTCAACTGTATTTCCGAATTGACCGTTATTAGTTTTATGTCCCATCATATTATGTTGTTGCCTTTATGTAAAGTCTTTATGCAATCATGATCGCAAACTCAAACATGCCATCGCATTGTGCCCTTGGATCGCAAACTCAAACCGCGCCATCGCATTGTACCTACACAGAATAACGCAATTTAACTTTTTTTTATGTGATGAGTGTCAGCGATCGTAATTTTCTTTTAGTTTGTCACATTCAATCGTAATATTGCCTATTTTACCATCGCTTTCTCCCATTGTTTTAATAATTTTAGCTTTAATAACTTGTATTTCTACCAGTTATCACACCCCCAAATTTAAAACAATGTTTGCCCTCAAGCATAAACTAAAGATTTCTCAAAATTTCAATCGTCTTCACCCTGCCTAGGCTTCTCATGGTGCCTTATTCAAATTGCTGAACCAATGCCTTATTAACTTCTATCCTAATCTCTTCCTAAAATATTTCTAACCTTCAGGGACCGTGAGCTTAATCTTCAAAAAAAAAGTCTTTACACATTTCCCAGGATATTGCATGATTTATTTCAAATTTTATTAAACTGGGGTGTTCATGCAGTTTTGGCCTTTGCATGATTCAAATATTCGTTTTGTGATCTTGCGTTGATCTGAGTGCCTAGCCTTCATTTTGGCTTGCCTCCACGGGTGCCATTCGGACATCCAACTACGAGTAAGGCACTCTTTTCAGTCAAAACTCATGCCCATCTCTTTATTTGGCAGCGGAGTTGCGATCACTTAGCTTCTGCGTTGATCACAATTCCCACCTTCGTTCTGGCTTGCCCCCACGGGTGTCATGCGGACATCCAACTACGAGCCGGATCTGATCTAAACGATTTTTTTTTTAATGAAGTTTTGAAAATAAACAATCCCTCCCCCCCCCCCCCCCAAATTTAAGGAGGACACAATCCCCAAAGTTAATTTTTCACCCGCATCATTGTGATCGCATCCTTTCCTGTGATGGGCTGATATTGTGATTGTAATGGGCTGATAATTTTTTTTTTTTTTAAATTGAAAGCTCCACCGATCGCATTTTTTTTAAGCCCATCACATTACTCCGTCACATTCGCTTATTGCGATCAAATTGATGAAATAAAAAAGATTAAAAGTACAGAAAAAATAGTTGTCAATCATAAAGAGTAGTAAATATGCAGAAAGTAAAATAGATTCTTGAAAGAAAAACAAAAAGGATACTCAAAAGGATATACTTCATCCCAGATGAATGTATAGCGCTTATCATTGCAGGGACTAAGTATTTCTTCTTTATTCTGGATTACCCAAGTCAATGGAGGTTTTCTCGCGTTGGAAATCTCCTCCATGATACATCTTTCCTGACCCGACCCGAATATATATATATATAAGCAAAGCAGAAAAGAAGAAAGAGTTACGGACCTGACGGTTGAGGCACGGTGAGAGTCTGAGAGAGAGTTATATATATATATATATATATATATATATATATATATATATATATATCTAAAGAAACAAAACAGAAAAGAGAAATCGAAGTACGAAGAAACGAAACCCTCGCCAGTCGCCTTGCCAAAGCTCGTCGTCGCCCTCTTTGCTCGCTCTCACCTGGAGATGTCCAATTTCACCATGGGGACGGGGCCCTAGGGATTCCACGATTAGATGGGGAATTGGGGAAGGAGTGGGGGGGAAAATCCTCCGTGAGTTAAACAGGGACGGGGAATATTAGCTTTTACATATTTATTTAGTATAGTTATATAATGCTATGTTGTTATTATTATTATATAAATATTACATTTTAATTTAAAATTTGATTATTTATTGGGAAACATAATGAATATGTTTAAATTGAATGTTTAAATTTAGATTACATATGTGAACAATTTGATTTATATTTGTTTCTTTTCTACTAAAAAAATTAATTAGTTTTTTTATGCCAAAATTTGAGTAATTTATCTTTAAATTTAAATTGTCATATAAACTAATCATAATAAACAATTTACTGATAAAGTTAATTATTTAATTAAAATTTGCTCACATTAGTGATTTAAATTAATTAGTTTTTAACAAAAAGAAAAAGAAAAAGTAACAGGGAAAAATTCCCTGCGGGGAACCCGATTCCCGCGAATTCCCCACGAAGAATCCCCGCCCCGATTCCCGTGGGGAATTTCACGGGGATAGGGAATTAAATGGGGAACACGAACGGGAACAGGGATGGGGAATGGCATCCCCGGCCCTGCCCCACCCCGTGGACATCTCTACTCTTACCGCTCCCGATCAAAACCCTCGCCTCTTCGCTCACCCTCGCTACTTCCGTCAAAATGAAACCCCTCCGCCTTATTTTTATAAATAAAAAAAAAAGGAATCGGTGACCCAACCCAAAAATTGAACCGTAAAAATGAACCGATAAGGTTCATTATTAGCCAACTCGATTTTTTGGGTTGGTCCACAAAATTCTTCCAACCCGGACCATGTACATCCTTACTTACGGTCTTCAGGGCATCACATAACATTAAAACATTTCTCAATCAAGTCCAACCAGACCTTAGCATCTACTAGATCTGTGGCTCCATCGAATGTCGTGGCACTTAAACCTTTCAGCCTCTCGACACCGAATTTCTTCTATGGATCGGTCTAAATCGATCCTACACTCGTCACCAATCTCTGGGCTATTCTATCAAATACTTGATCCTCCATCTCGGGATCTGCATCTACCTGCGGGGTACTCGACCCATTTTCAGAAGTCGTTTCTTGCCCTACTGGGTCTCTAACTCTTTTACCCTTCGGATCTGGGTCTTGTCTAACTTTAGGGCCTCCGCTGGTAAGGTCAACATTTCTCTCCTCAGTCTGCCACTTTTCCTCGACATCTTTACCTAGTTATTAAGTACACATGTTAGGGACTTACTTATGGGACTTAATCTAATGCATGAACTCTCTTTCACCTAAAATCTTATACTTTGATACCAACGGGTATCAACTAACTCTTTAACCTTCCCAGAACTTATGCTATGATACCAAGTTGGTATCAACTAATTCTTTAACTTTCCCAGAAACTTATGCTCTGATACCAAGCTGTCACACCCCCTCCCAGACTACTCTCTAAGCCTAGGAAAGAACATGACTACAACAGTTATCAACCCTTTTGCTAACACTTACTGCCTAATAACTCTAGTGAAAATAACTCTGATACCAACATGCAAACTCATACACAGTGGATGCTTCTATGGCTAAAACATTAAGTTTACACACAAAATATTTAGAGAGATTACATTACTAGTTTCATAAGTCCCCGATACCCAAAACCTTCGTCCCTATATGAACAACTGTAACATGTGTAGGTCCTTTAGTGGCAAAGCAGATGCAGAGCTACCTCCTGAGGATTTGACTGCTACCTAGGGAAAAAAGAAAACATTTGAAAACGGGATGAGCTTGCTAGCTTAGTAAGTGACTTAAAAAAGAAAACTGATTCTCATGCAAAAGTCTCAATAAAGAGATTAAACTGAAATATAAATTTCTACAGTAGCCTTGTACTACAATATAAATATTTTCCAAGCAAAAAGCATATAAAGTTGTTTTCATCATAAAACATTAAACTGTTCCTTAGTTGAGAATAACCCTGTTGTGGTTAAATCCCAACGTCAACTGCTAGTCAAGAGAAAACCTTTTTGCTTAATCTCTGACTTTAACTACCTACGTGCACGTGGCCATAACTAAGTACCGTCATACCTTAGGTACTTTTGCTCAGATACCTTCTCAAAACTTATCCCTCAGTATCGAGCTGCTCGGATACCTTCTCAAATGTCCCTCGATATCGAGTTTCAAGTAAAACTAGTCGTACAATGACTTTCTCTTTAAAGCATGTAAAGCATAACGAAAAGAAAACATGTCTCTAAAGATGCCAACGCATGCTTTGTGTAATTAAACACACATAAATAGTTTTTCAATAAACTTTCATACATGGCATGCATTGAAAACATAACTCATGGTTTGCTTGGAAATTACTTTGTAAAACTAGCTAGCATGAGAATAATCTTTCTTTAAAATATGGTTTCTTTAAAACATTATAAATATTTAGTCACTCACAACTTTTAGAACTATTCCTCAAGGGTCAATAAGCTTCTATTACTATTGTCAATCCTGTGGACACAAAAGCATATATTAGCTACTAGTATAAGTCTCCCTTTTGAGACTAACCCTTAAGTAAGCTTTGCGTTTAGCCTTTCTCTTGAAGACTTTCACAACAACGGACCTTGCTATAGGTTTAGACACTTAGGAATTTCTTTGAGATTTGGCTCATGCAAAGCTTCCAACCGCTCATCCCAAACGCAACACCACTTATGCAACCAACACTTTCTCTTCAAGTTTTCTTACAGTTACATATGGTCGTCCTCAAGGTTGCTTATGTATCCAAGACTCCACTGCAAGCTCTCCTCGGCCTACACAGTAGGTCCAACGCATGGAAAAACTCAGCCCTTGGTCTGTCCAAGCGTTTCTCCTTGAATTGTTAGCTTATTCAACTCAAGCAACTGTCTTCTTGTTCATGAAATTCTAGATTCATCTTATGAAATTAATAACTCGAATTCCAGAGCTCATATCAAGAAATTTACTTCTAGAAACTTGTTAAGAATTGTCTCAAGAATCTTACCTCAAAATTTTAGCTTCAGACTCCTCGTGGTTTGTCCTAGAGACTCAATTCTTTAACGATGGCCCAGATTCACCCGAGAATAGAACCTTTGGTCCTTTTTCTCCTTCTCCGACCTTAATCCGATGAGAACTTCTGCCGACAGTGTCATTTCTGAAAGTAGACTCTCAGAGCTTTTCAATGACACCAAGAACTCTAAATTTGCACGGAGGAATTAATCAAATTGATCGTTTGAGGTTCGACCTCCCCTTTTTATACTACTTTCCACCACTTCTCATTAAATCTTAGCCCGACACCTTCAACTTTCATAGAGTCAAATCCGGTGCTAAGGACATCTGGTATTTTAATCGGTGATTAATGCCGATCAATACAAGTCCAATCGTTTAGCTCACCACCCTATCGTTTAGCTCATCATTTAGTGACCTCAGTTGATGCTTGTCACCCGATGATCCCGTCCAACGCATAGCACACTAATGCCCATCATGTAGCGGTGACGTCTAGTGTCACAATCGCTCTTTCGGAAGCTTCTCTTAGCGATTGTGCAGCACTTGTTCCCGCTCACGAACAAGTCAGTCAACTCGAATACGGACTGCCGGTGGCACACCGAGTGCCTCTCGCAACCTCCACCCCCGTTTTAAGGAAAACAGTTTTAGAAAACGGGTTTGGAGAAAAGGTTTTCGAAAGAAGTTTTTGTGAGTGTGAATAAAGAAAGAAATATTGTAGTAGGCTAGAAAGCAATAAGCAACAACAACAGCTTTATAGAGTACTACTCCGGGTATGGGGAAGTGATGATTAGTCTTATCCCCATATAGTGCATTCTGAACAAAAAGCCAACTGGCACCCTTGCATATTCAAAAGGGCGAGTGGTCACTTACAATGAAAATGTAAAGAAAGCAAACTAACTAAGCTAATACAATACATGATATGAAAATATGCTAGAAGGGGGTTGGATCGGGCATGTAGCCATGGGCAACAGGCCCTAGACAAGCATGACCGTGACATTCTCCCCCACTTAATTCGTTGACGTCCCCGTCAACCGACCTTGATCAAAATCTGTGATGGCTGGAGCTGCATTCTTCAAATCTGTGGCCCGCTCCCAACTGATCTCTTCGTCGGGGAGATCCTTCCATTTCACTAAGAACTCAATCAGTTCTCGTCTGGGTCTTCCAATACGGCGCGTACGTTTATTCAGGATTTGTGCAACTTCTTTCTCAGCGAAATTCTTCATCGTGACCGGTGGAC